>NW_020884886.1:1766766-1857633 GCF_003945725.1 Corapipo altera | reverse complement strand
GGTGGTTGTTTGGGGTGGTTGTTTGGGGTGGTTGTTTGGGGTGGTTGCGTGTGTTTGGTTTTTGGGGGCTTTTTTTTTTTTTTTAAATACAGTTTTCTTTGCTATATGTTTCTGCCTTGCTGGATACTGGAAAATGATTAAATGCAATGAAAAATATTTAATAAAGTGTTATAGAGGAAAAAACACTCAATATGAATTGTGGCCTTTCTTTCCATGACTCAGCTCTGTTACTTTATTTTCACATCAAGAAAATACATTTACACAAGCATGTGAGGTGTGGTTGAGAATTTTTTTGATTAAGTTCCCCAGACATCACCCCTCATTTTCTGTCAAATTCATCTCCTGCAGTATTTAAGCTTTTTCTTCTAGTTCCAGAAAACACTTATGTACATGTTGTAGTAACTACATAAGCTTTCTGGTTTCCAGAACTGAAAGCTCTACTACTAAGTGAGTTTTTGTGGATTTCAGTTGTCATATGTTTGGGTTTTTTCCCTTTTTTCAAAGACCTTTTTTTATTTTTAATCAACCCTTTTCAGAACTGTTAGTATTGCCTAGAATGACTTATTATGGCATTTCCTACTGTGTTGCATATAGCTAAATTTTGTTCAGAAAAATGTATTATTTCACTTCAGTTGCAAAAAAGTCTAGATTGTTAATTTTGATTGTGCTAAATCTTCACGCTTCAAAGCATTTTCATACCAAAGCTATAGCAAAAATGACATACTAGATCAGGCTGCATATTTTGAGAAGGAATGTAAGTGTCTTAAAGTATGGTAATATTACAATTAAATATTCAGATACATTATGAGATGATGCCTTTTATTCTAAGAACTTCCTGCAGAAACTGCTGGTTTATTTCACACTTCAGAGGCATGATAAAGAATGGAAATACGGAAGTGTTTTTTAGAAGTTGCACACATAGTCTCAGAAACCAGATAGGAGCTGTTGGCTACATAATATATTTGTTTATACTGTCAAACCTGGGGAAAGGTGCAAACCACGTTTTTTGCTAATCTGTGTCTATGTAATCTCATGGCTTTGTTTTTTGCCTGAGAATTTTCTTTTTCTAAAATCTGTCATTCAGAGCATGTTTTGAATTCTTTCCATATATACATTCCGGTATCTGACTTTTGTTGTCTTTTTGACCTTGTGAATTCTTTGTCAGTTTTTTTACTTCTTCCCTACAGGAAGTAAGGATACATATATATATGTATGTATACTATATGTATATTATACCTGTATGTATTTGTATGTGTATATATATATTTTATATTTTTTATATATATTTAAAAAATTGAGATAGACCAACACTTAAGATGCACTTCCTGCTTCCCTGGAGAGTATCTTTTTTCTTGGTCTTTCAAGGAAAGGTCTTCCTTGGTCTTCTGTCTATATAACAGATAATTATCACTACCATGATAACTGTGACCTGTTACCTCAAAGAGATTTAATGACTTAGGTAGACAAGGTAACCCTCTACAGTCCTGCTCCTAGTTCAATGTCCAGAAAGTGAAGTGGCCCTTTAGCACTGTACCTTTGAGCTTATAGACTTTGTGCCTGCTATTTCTAGAAGGCTTTTTACACAAAAAGCATTGTAAGCATTTCATTTGTTTTTTCCTTTGACACTGTGAAGCTGAAAGTTTTACTGTTTGGGTGTATTAGGAACTTACCTTGAAGACTCAGATTCATGCTGGTGCCATGCTGTTCCACTAAGCATGGGAAATGAATTATCCCATATTCGCTTCATTTTTTTGACCTGAAAACTCAACAGAAGTCCTGTATGATCTCTGCAGAGCTGTGAAAATGGTGGATGTTGCTCTCTGTTCATTAACTTGCTTTTCAGTGCTTGACAGTCTATTTTCCGTTTCATTTGGTTTTCAGACTAGACAAATTTATAATCTCTTGCTGGTTCTGATTGTCGCAATCATAGGCAGTCTCTTTGTATTCTCGGAAGGGAAGCTGCGCTTCCTTATCTGGAATTCAATTTTGCTGACAAGACTTGTCTTCTTTCTTTCATGGCTACTTCATCTTATTGCATTCATTCCACAGAATTTTTGCTTTCATATCAGTTTAGTTCTATATTATTAATTCACCCTTTAATATTAAATTGTGCTTGAGCAGTGTATAGTACATGGAATTTCTTAGACTTTCCCTTGAAGCCAGTTGAACAGAATATAAAAATGTATAACTTTTCAAAAAGCAGGATCTGAATTTTCTCCTTGCTCTGATGACATGGGAATTCTGTGTTTTTTCTACTCAGTGTGGTTAAAGTGCATCATGGACATAGGATTTCAGAGAACTGCATTCCTATTATAAATATAAATGGTATTTTTTTTTATTTGTAAAAACTTGTTCAAAACCTGAGAGGTCTTTAAATACACCTTTTTTCTCGAGGAAGCACAACATCATTTTATGATTCTGTAATAACAAATGCAACCAATGCATTTGGACAGCAAAGTTGGAATTTACAACTTCTGGGAGGAACTGAATCTGGGCTAAAGGATTTTGCTGTTAAGTCCTGTTAATCCAATCAGGAGAAGTAGGATTTATTTTCCCTTCAGGAGACATCTGTTAGATGGCCCTACTCTCTTTAGCATGAGAGAATTATCAACTGCCTACAATGTAGAATCCCATATGTGGGTGGGATGAATCTTACCTGGTGAGTTTCCTGGTGCAAGTCTCTATAAATGGAAGTCTGATTTTCTTGAGATATTCTAAAATTCTGTTTTCCCATAGCTGTTAAGTAAATAATCAATTTTGTCTAGATAACTGGTAGAACATTCTCCCAGGTTAATGAAGCAAAAAGGCTGAACAACAGGGAGTCTAGCTGCCTCCTAGACGGGGTATAGAAAGATGCCTCCTAGATGGGGTATATTTCTGCAGTCTGTTTGTTAGAAAAGACAGTGAGGGATGGAATGTTTGAATGATAAATGAAAACCAGACATAGTAAGCACATGAAGATTCAGAGAGGTTCTAACCAGAATAAGTTATGTAAATGATCAGTAGCAAAAGTTTGATACTCTCAATGAGCCAAAAAGTCCCGCTGAGCTGTTAAAAGCTCTGCAGGCACTAACACACTGTAGGTGTTTCTGCTTGATTTGAAATAACAAGGTTTTGCTTCCAGGAAGCCATGAACTGGTGCCTGGGAGCAGCTCCATGTCTAGAACTTTGTCAGAGACAGAACTAGATACTCACAGTACTTTCTCATCCAGGAATGACATATTTATGGTGCTCTCTAATCAAGCAATGATGCCAAGTGTCACCCCTTCATTTTTAAAATGGTATTACAGAGAAAGAAATTGTAATGATGCTTTCATGGTATGGAATACTTAATTATTGGAAAGCAGTTTCTACCTAGAGAAGCTCACATTTCTAAAGAGAAAAATACAGAGTATTGTACTCAGTAGTCCAGGGGTCTGTCCTTCTCTCCTGGTTCGATTAAAAAGACATGCTTTGCGTGTGTACAAGGGAGTGAAGCCCTGTCCTCTCATGGCTAAGCAGTTCACTTTGGACTTAGGGATGGCTGGGCTCCATCACCCACACTCTGAAAGCCTTGCATTATGTACCTCTGCACAAAATAATTTCTTGAGTGGAAACTGGTGCACAGCATTCCTGGTTACTTGGTGTCCCGTTAGTCTCTTTACGAGAGCAAGAACTTCACTGCTTTCTCATGTCCCCATTTTTGCAATTTTAACCTCCTTAGAGAAGTCGAGCCGATTTCATGATGATTTTTTCAGGACCCTAATCCATTCAGTCTGAACACTTCATTTTTTGCAGAGTGAAGCTATTGTGTTAGTCAGCCCAGAGAGTCTCTAACCACGCGGTGGCACTCTCTAGCTTTGCATCAGTGCCCTCCAGCCCACAAGGTTAAGTAAGGAATTCAGAAACCTCAAAAAAGTAGCACTTTCTCCATTACCCTTCCTGTCCAGCTAAAATCTCTTAAAAAAACCCACACAAACAAACAAGCAAACAAAAAACCAAACCAACTAAAACAAAAGCACAACCCACAAAAAATACCCCACAGAAACCCTTAAAAACTGATGAGCTAAAACTTAGCCAGGTCTTCAAATCACTTTACCAGGGCAAGAAAAACATAGATCTTCCCCCAGACAGCACCTGTCATGAAGGAAATGCGCTCCAAGAAAACAACAGAGTGCTTGCAGGCAATAAAAGTAATTGAAGATGATAATTCTAAGCTACTTTGAAATGCTCTATGACTTGTCCACAGACAGCCTAGAGAAAGTTGGCTGTTCTGAAGTATGCAGATTATTTTGTAATAGGAAAACTGCTGTGCAAGTACAGAATATTGTGTTAGAGAAGAAACCTACTGAATGAGGTCGGATGCAGGCACATGCTGAAAACTGTTGGTATTATTTTTAAATAGTTAGCTTTTAGCTTCTACTTGTTTTGTCAAGAGAAATGGCCCATGAATGGTTTTGTGTGAGCCAAGACTTACAGTATTCCAGGCAGTGACATTCAAAATACTTAAACTAAAGAACAAAGAACTTTTCCTGAAAATGTACCAAATATATTAGTTAGTAGCTGTTTTCCTACTCTAAATTGCCTGCCTGGTGTTACCCTGCTGAAGTGTTAAAGAGATGTTCCTCTAAATATTTTCCTCCTAATGTTTTCCTGCCTTCATTTGGCCATTTCAGATAATGAAGATAAGAAAAATGCTTAGTTTCCCAGAATATCTATTTCAATCTGGCACTTGAAACTCTGCGTGGCAGGTTACATTGCCTTTGCTGTGCACTGACATACTAAATGGATTGCATCTTTGCATGAGAAGACAAACTAAACACAATTCCTCTGACTTACAATATTATAAAACTTATATGCTATTTAGATTTTGAATGGCTCTCGAGAGTTATGTGCTGGGAAACTCTTGAAAATTGTCAGCAGGTGTTTTTCCTGATGTAGCAGATGTACAAAATCTGTTCACAGTAGCCTTTTTTTGCCAAGACAACAGAAGGGAATTTCACCATTGCATGGAAAATATTTAATTTTTTGGAAGTTGGAATGAGCATGATAAATGGAACATTTTTGCTTTTCTAAAAATAGCATTGATTCTTTCTGAATCTTTCCTGAAGTATATCTAACACTATGGGCTGGTGTTAAGATACTTGTGTTCTATCAGTCTGGTTAGAAGCTGGGGGAGACAGAAACTTCTCAGGAGCCAACTCATTCCGAAGATAGGGAAAGACTTATGAAGAACCACAGACCATTATCCACCTACTCGTATTATATTTGCCTAAGGTGAAAATACATTTCTGTGTGCCCTGCCTTTGCTAATATATGCCATAGTTGCATGTTTGAGATGCAATAGACCTGTTTCTTTCTCTCCCTTGAGAAGATTTAACCCAGTACCAGTGCAAGAGGGTGATTTCAGTAATACCAGAAAGCAAGAGCATGTGGATATTAGGAGATACAAGTGAGCACCTAAGAAGTGACTGAAAGTGAACTTGAACCTTAATGTTGCCTCCTTTTCTGGAGTTCTAGTACATTTTGGTCTTTGGTCATGAATATGTGTGTGGGGGGTGTGCTTTTAGGAGAACTGAGGACTTAGGTCTAGTGATATAGCAAACCCCTAAGTTATTTTCTGCATTTTTCTATCATTTCTCTTTAGCAATTCTTATGCATTTAATAATATACAAAAATTTCCAAATGCAGATACATTGTTCTTCAGTGGCAAAGCAGCAAAGCATCTATATTTTCTTGAAATTCAAATGTAAATTAATTACTTTTAGTCTGTGTTCCTTTTAAAAAAGTATCCTCAGCCTTGATCAACATATGGTTTACTATGGCAATTTTTTCTCAATTCACAGAATCCAGGTGAGTTTGGGAATATCTCCAGAGAGGGAGACTCCAGTACCTCCCTGGGTAGCCTGTTCCAATGCTCTGTCATCCTCAATATAAAGAAGTTCTTCCTCGTGTTGAGGTGAAACTTCTTGCGTTTCAGTTTATGGCCATTGCTCCTCATCCTGTTGCTGGGCACTGCTACTCTTTGAATTTTTATTTCTTGGCATAGATTTGTACTTATTTCTTTGCATTTAATCTACTAATTTTCTTTAAATCTTGGGTCTTTGTCTCATATTGGTCAAGACTTACACAGTATAAAGACTTGGTTAAAAATCATGCATTCTTGTAGTGATGAATTGAACTCCAGAGAAAACACTTGTAAATTGCTTACTAAGTAATTTGAAAAGTGTTTTTCTTTTATGCTCTGCTGTAGGTCTGTCAATTATACACTGTATAAAAGGTTTTTTTCTGTTCTTCCTGCATGCCAGAGAGAACATCAGTCTTCCATTCAAACACACAGCTGAGTAAATAAGTTGTTCACCATGCAATAATGATAATTAGATGACTAAAATATTATTCCTTCTTTATTATCCAAGATAGCACATTTTTTTAAACTTATAACTACAGGTTTCTTAAGGGCTTGAAAGATTTGTAACTACAGGAAGTTTCAAGAAAATTGAGGTGTGTGTCAACAAGCATCTTAGCCTAAAAATCTGTCCTTTACTAACAAATTTTAATTGATGTCTTTGTTTCTGACATATTTTTACTTCTTTCACAGTGGATTTTTTGTGTAGAATCCCTACATCATTATGTATTTCCTTTTTCTGCATAACAGTTGATCAATGCATATAAATTTGCATCTGTGACTTTCTGGGTCATCAAAAAGATGAGAACGCTTTCTTATTAAATCAGAGAAAAGTTGCCCTTATTGCATGTTTTGCCAATTATGTTTGCTCTATTGCTTTCCTTTTTTAGGCATCATTTTTACTTTGGTTTAGGTCTGCCAGGCTTTTCATCACCCTCGCTGGATCCTGGGTGTCTGCCACATACCAGTTAATGTTGGAAAAAAATCAAACCTATTTCTAAGAATGAGTCTAGAGAAAAGTGCGCTAATTGGTCAATGTTTATTTCAGACCAAATGAAATCTGTTTACCTGTTCACTATTAAGCTTTAGTGACCAGGAACGCTGATTTACTAGCAAAGTGAGGTTGCTTTAACAATGTACTTTCTCCTATAAAAAATTATTCCTGTCATAAGGTTTTAAAAAATTTTAACTTGCGTAGGACAGATGTTTTGAAGCACGCTACCAAAATCCTATGCCTACTGAGAAAGCTTCATCTACTGGCATCTTGTAGGGTGAGCAGGCTCTGCCATTTGTATGCTTTGTGCTGTAATGAGGGTGAAGCAAATAAACCTACTAGACTTCCAACAGAAAGTGAGAAAATAGCTTTGAGAAGTATGAACAAAGCTTATCCACTGCTCAAAACAAGGAAGAATGCAATGGGAGCTACTTTTGAGGATGCTGCTACATCATATCCAGTCTCCCATGCTCACAGCAATCATATATTAGAAGCTTCAGAATTCTCTGTTGCTTTTGGTTAAGCAGTCTGAAACACATCCTTTTTAATTGGCAAGAGGTAAAACTTAAAACAAGGCACTGAGTATATTTCTATATGGTTTTAGTCTTTGTTAATGTGCAAATATCTGCAGTTTTGCAAGCTGCTTTTTTAGTGCTTCTTAACTTCACTTTAAAATCTATACCTGGATTACCCAAATGTATTTGTTAATCTTTTCTGAACTCTCTTCTATTTTTAATTTTTTTTTAATAAACTAATCCTGTGTTAAATATCCTGGATATGGTTTATAATAAGTTAAATCTAATACAAACATAGGTTGTGCATTTAGAAATATTTATATTGCTGCCTTTGGACCTCTGTGTTCACAAGTTAAGGTTTTATTTCACCCAGTTGCTGAGAAATGGAATTCTAATTTGGACAATAGGCTACATTCTCAGTTCACGTAAATCAGCTAAGCCCCATTAAATAAAGCCCCAGATCTGGGTCAAATTAAGAATCTGAGTTTTGGCTGAAGGTCTATATCTAGCACGACATTCCCTTGCCACAGGAGATAAAAGCTAAGAGCTGAGGTCCTGCATAAAGGCTCAAGTTGAAAGGACTCGTGGAAACAGAGCATGAATGTGGGCTGAGAGACTGAATCTTCCATCTGGGAGCTGCTCAGCAGCCCTGGTGTGTGTGTGTTTTCCCGTGTGAGAGTCTGGAGAAGTGGGTTATGTGGGCAGGGATGAACTGGAGAGACTTCCTCAGTGTTGTGTTTGCAGTAAACTGTGAGGAGCACTTCTGCACAGGATGTAGAAACTTTGGCGTATTCCTACACATCCTTCTTTTTGTTTGTCCTCTCAGTGACCTTCCTCTCCTCTTTACTGTTCTACAAAATATTAACAGTTCTACTGGAAAGTGGGCTGCAGAGTGGGACACATTTTACAGGATTTGGTTTATAGGACCCATTAGAGAGGTCCGATTCTGGAAGAGTATCACAAGTGCGTGCTTTAAAACCAGTAACCAGTCTCTAACTTTCCTGAAAAAAATCTATAATCCTTTATTGGCCGATTCATATTTCTGTAATTAGAACCTTCTTCCATTCCACAATTCCAAAGCCAAGTTACTGTCTTCTTTGTTTACACTTTCATGAAGATAATATTTGGATGATTTTGGAGTGTGATTTTGACAATTTCTGCTTGGATTCTTCCTTACTTCTTCTGTCATCTTATGCAGAAACCTTCCACAGTTAGCCTATCAGTTAGACTGCATGAGAGAATATCAGTGAGAGGATAATTTAATTTTGAATATTAGGGAGTCAGGAAATTGTAAAACTGAGCCTTCAGTTCTCCTGAATTAAGAGAAAATAGAAGGGAAACTGTGAATGATTTTTATTTCTCAAAAGGTGTATCAAGCTATATTTTCACATATTCTTTTTTAATTTCAGAAATATAAATGTTCAGATTAAGCAAGCACATGTATTTTCAGTATCACTCAGCTAGTTTAAAGTACTCTTGTGAGCATCTAATAGAATCTGCATCTGGGATTTTATTAAAGTAACAATGCGTGTGGGATAGTCCACAGTGTTTTTCCACTGTGATCAAAGTAGTTTGGAGACTTACAACCTAGAAAAAACAGTTTCATGATACTTCTAGATCCTCCTTCCTTTGGTTTTTTTTGGAGTTTTTTGGAGTTTTTTTATCTGTTTTTGTATAGTAATACAGTGTTACTACCCTGCTTTTAATGACTTTATTTCTACTTCACAAAAAGTCCAAGCATAAATTATCCTAGAGCATCCTAGAAAGCATCCTAGAATAAATTATGCAAACAGTTCTTTCAGAGTACAGAAAAAAAATAAATCTGTGCATTAGACAAGTACAGGGCAGCACTGAATCTTTAATATCTTCATTGCATCTTCAAAAGTAGTATAATATTTTGTTGTGGTATTGGTTAGTTATGTCATAGCAACTAAAGATAAAGTTGCTCACTCCTGTGTTACTGGTAGTAACATAGTTTATGCAAAGGGATTTAAACTGGTAACTGGAGAATGTGCATGCCAATAAGATTCAAGCATTCGTTAGATACATTCCCATAGGAAGTTCTTGGTAAAAAAAACCCAACAAACAAAAAACAAAAGCAAAAAAAAAAAACCCACAAAAAAAAATCAAAAAAAGGTAAAAAATGTACAAGAAAAGGTACCAAAAAAATTACAAAAGGATGGAAGATTGCAAAGTTAAGATTTGGCATATTATGTCTGTTTTCCAGATCTGTGGTAGTTTTATTCCTTTACTCCAGCTCAGAAATTCTTCATATCTATATTTTTTTGCAAACATACAATTGATATTAAGGTTTTAGCCCTATTTTTATTTTGCTTAAAGTGACTGCAATACTTACTTTCATACTATAGAAAGAGGATTAGGACACTATGGAAGATACATGAAAACAAAGATAATAGTTACACCTCACGGAATAAAATACTGAAGTTACAACCCTTGAGTTGCCCAGGCCTACAGCTTCTGTCAACTGAGTCTAAATGTCTCAGATATGTTCACAATCTTGGCCAATGTCTGAATTCAGGCATAATAAAGAAGAATGTGGTAATTTTTACTATCATGTTTAATTGTTGTATTACAGGGTGTGGTGGAATATCAGTGTACAAAATCATCCATATCTTGAGGCAATACTTCCGAGTAAATAGTGGGAAACAGAATGGATTACATTCATCCAACTTTTAGAAAACATCTGAAAAAAATCTGAAGCTATTTTCTTCCTTTCAAATGCTTAATCCATTAAGGGGAAGTGGCTCTCCATTGCTGGGTGGAGTAAAGTATAACGTTTCATCTGGTTCATACACTTCTGTACACGAAAATCATATTCATTCTTTAAATTCATCTTTCATGAATCAAAACAAACTAATAAAAGTCTCTGGAATAAATCATAATGCAAATAAAATGGTAGAGGCTTAAATCATCACTTAGGAATATGTTTATGTATTTATAATTGAATTTATTAAAATAAAAGATCTTGTAACAAATTTATTTCACACATCCTTTCCCAAAGAACATACAAATCTTGTTCAATCCCAAGAGCTTACTCTTGGATGGAATTTTTTTGTTATTATAGAGTCTAGCAGAAAAGCATAAAGTCTCTGCAGTTTGGATTTGACAACAACATTGCAATTCTTGGATTACCATTGTCCTTTTAATTTGTAAAACCTGGAGCAGTCATTTAGCCATCTTTCCTCTGGAACCCCAAGGATCTCAGATGTGAGATTTAATAAAAGAAAGGCATAATATTCACCACTGGCCTATGACTGGCAGTAGGAAATACCAAGATGATGGTAAACTGTCTTTGTGTTCATTTCCAGAGTTTTCCAGAATAAGTACTTTAACGGGACAGTGGATGAAGGTGAAGTAATAAAAGCCAAATTTTATAAAAGAGTGTCAGATCATACATCCTCTTGTACAAGAACATGTAAATATGTGATTTATATACTGTAGCAGTTGGGACTTCATACTATCAAAATGAAAGGGTTTCAAACATCAACCTTCAGAGGGATATTTTTGGGCCTGTTTAGATGTTTTAAAGAAATCCAAATGCCTATAATTTGCCCTAAATGGCAAATAGAAAGGGGCAGGATCAAAATTCAAATCTCTAAGAAAGGAAACTAGTGTTAAAGTCCTGTGTTATGGAAAATAGATGTGGAATGGAGAATGGCTGACTGGGTAACAGAAGCGGAAGGAGGATTGTAGTGGGTGACAAGTCAGACATGAACAAACATTTTGGCTGTAGTACAAAAATGGCAAGCGTCAAATCAGTAGAAGTGTCACAGACAACAAAGAGAAATTTGTTCTCTGTCCAGTGAGATCTTGGAACTGTATCAGTTTAGGCACAATACAACACAAGAAAGATGCTGACAAATTAGAGTACAAAGAGGAACAATAAAACTGATAAGAAGTTTAAAAAATATAAACTTTGAGGAAGACTTGAAGGAACAATGTTTGTTTAGTCTAGAACAGACCGAGGGCAGATATAACACACTTCACAATGTAAAAGCCTTTTAGGAAGAAGATATCTCTTCTCATCTGCAGGCAAAAGGAAAATAAGATTTATATTGTATATTTTTACTGCTTCATTAAAGTACCAACATCTATCACATAAGGAGGGTCTCATTCATTGCAACTTTTTAAAAAGAAATTAGATAAAATTTTTTTCAATATTTAGTGTCCTGGTTGTAGTTATTTCTGCCTCAGGGTTGCACTAGGTCCCCAGGGATCCTTCTGATCCCTTGTATTTGCATGCTTTCAGAGTTTAATTTGACGAAACGGAATGGTTTAACCTGTGGAGGGATCAAAAGACTTCCATCTGTAAGTGTCACAGAGCCTAATGGATATAAGCCAAAGGAGATGGTGATTCAGACTCTTTCATGTCTAGCTGTCCAACCACTAACTAAAAAGGCATTCTTTCCCTTGGTTGTGTTCTGTAAAGACAAACTATGCTTACATCACTAGAGCAAGAGATATGGGAAATCTGTTTTCTTTCAGGTTTTTGAGGGTATAGCCATATCTTTGGCACTGTCAGTGCTGATGTGCATGTGACCAGTGACAAAGCTGTAAGCATACATGGAATTTAATCAGGTTGAAGAGTTCAGAAGAGATTTTGAATGGTGGTTATACCAAAACACCGGATGGATACTTAGTAGAGAAATCCCAAATCCTACAGTGACTGGACGGGCTTTGGTATACCCAAGCTAAACAATTAAAAATCTTTTTGGAAGATTTAGCTTTTTCATTTTATTATTCTTGTGCTCAGACAAGCTTAGTGCTTGTGAGTGAAAGCAGATATGACAACAAAAGAGACAGACAAAATTTCTTTATCTGCACAGGCACAGCACAGGCACAGTGTGAAATACATGATGCTAAAACGCTTTCTCAGTTTATGGGAGGATAGTTTAGTCTCCAGGCTGATGCAGAAACTATTACTTACCAAGACTGATGATTCTGATATGGGTGCCTGTCCACTAGGAAATGAGATTGAGAGAGGAGTGTAGACTAATGAACAGCTGTCACTAACATCTTGGACGTCAAACCAATAATTTAGAACAGAAATGTAACATTTATTGCATGTTACTGGTCTGTTCAGCAATTAATTTCCACTACTAAAACATTTTTATAGGCAGAATTGGCTTATATGCACATTTTTATTTCAGCTGAATGTAAGACTCCTTAATTGTAACTGAAAAATGAAGCTACTTGCAAAATTTTACAATATTTATCAGGAAGAATCAGATGTAATAGTGGGTGAAGCATGACACATAATCTTTACCAATAATTTTTCTTGTTATTTGTTTCTACTGGCTTACATCTCTTTTCCATCCATCACCCTCCATGAAAATACATCAAAGTATTATTGTGTGGGTTAAACAGATGAATGGTCAGATATTCAGCACCTGACACCAAAGCTCCAGTCCTCCAAACTCATACTTATCAGCTGCTTCAAGCAATCTGAAGTCCATAGACACCTATAATTCTGGTTACTGGATTCTCTTGACTAGATGTTCTTCCTGTGGTATAACCATGGTTCCTACATCATGAATAGCTCAAACCTTAAAGTCCCATCAAGGTCTGCTAATGAGATATTCCTTTGCTTATTTTGACTGACACCTCACTCCAGAAAGGAAACTCGCTTAACAAATCAGTCTTTTAAAAATAACAGAAAGAGGTTGCTCTCCATACCCATCAGGCACTGTTAATTTTGGGAAAAGGTAACAGAAAATGAGGGAAGTTCTATCAGTATGTTCCAAATAGGCCAATAAGACTGTGAAATCACAAGGAGCCTTTCTGGCTTTGTGGTTTACCACAAACTGATGGGCACCACTACTGAATATCTTAGCACTTATCCTAAGGTCTCATGTAATCATATGTGGGCTTTGCAGTTTGAAAAGAAGGTTCTCATTGGAATAAAAGTTTCCTTTTGGAAGAGGAAGTCACACCAGCAAAACAGTGGGGCAATTGCCACATGCCTGCCTTTGCTGGGTCTCAGTTGTATGTAAAGTACAATAATCCCAGTGTTGGAAACTTCCATTACACATCCAGTTGACTTTGTTGATTGGACTACATTGGCCTTTCAGCTTTGGGCACTGTGGTCTGAAGTTGATGAAAACTCAGGTAAACAACCTGAAGACTAAAAGACAACTTGCTTTTTTAGTGACTACAATATTTCTCCAGTAACACAGCGAAGTTTACAAAGATGCAATCAAACATTCCATGGTACCAAATCAACAATATGTGCAATAAATTATTTGTATCACTCCATAACTCAAAAAATCTAGAATAATGAGAGCTTTGTTGTGTTTAATTGGCAGAGTTCATGCTACTGTGCTAATTTGGTCACCTAAGAGATTTGTTGTCATTGCGTTTGGTGTCCTATTTCAGGTATAAACCAAGAAATATACCCTAGAAAGTACACCATATTTAGCCACTGAGTTTATCACTTTCCTAGCCAAGGAAAATATTTTCAAAATTGAAAAACATGCAGGCTTTCTTTTCATACTTGTTGAAAAAAAAATTTCCACTGCTACACAAACACAAATACACCCGTGAGCACAAATCCTCAGTGAGGTAATGGCAGAGCTCAGAAGCAAATCTGCAAGAAATAAGACTTGCTTATGTGAACAAAAAATATTAAATTTATAGGCTGGGTGCTGACTGCTGTCTTCCACAGGTGCTAGACATAATTTAGTGATAGACTTTATTTAATTACAGCATGCATTTTTTTATTTCTGTTTGCTGTTATTTATAGAATACACCTGTCAGAAGACTGATCCTAATTACTATCTCCTGATTACTCTTACTGAGCTCCTTTAATTTTAATGGATATCCACATTTGTTCCTGAGACTAGTGGACTGAAAAGACAACACTAAAGCTATGGTTTCCATCATGTTTATCCTTATGTGCCATAAGGGAGGATGTGGTCCTGGTTGTGTTATTGAGAATAGCCAGCCCATTACTGTAAGTACTACAGATATGAAATGATTTGTAAATATTTTTTAAAAATAAAGAATTACTTTCCTTTTGGTGAGAAAATAAAGTATAAAAAATACTGAGAAAATAAAATATTTAGTATAAATTTTAATTTTAGAAAAGTGTAGAATTTTTTTCCTTTCCAAAGGACCAGTGACTTAGTGAGGAAAGAAGAGTGAGATCAATACATTCCTTTATTATTAAATTTTAACTTGAAAATCCAACAATTCCAAATGCACTCTCAGGCAAAATGGCTATTACCATGCATATGAAAGGAGATGGCTTCAAGAATATTTTGTCTGTGGTTTTCATAAAAACAGATTTCTGAGGTAAATTTGATCTCTCACCAATGGAAAATTTCTGTGGACTTATGAGCCATTTTGAGTTATGAAATTATACCAGTCCTGATTGTATTTGTCCATGGAAAATCTTGACCTATGTCATGAGGACTGAAGCAAAGCAAAACAAACCCCATTTTCTGTGAAAGAGAACTATGAAGCTGGCTGGGAGAATAACAGCTTGTGTAAATGAGTTACTAACCTCTCACATAAACAGCTTCCGGAACCTCTACCAGTATTACCCAGAATGTAACAGAGCAGACACCACAGAGAACAAATATTCTCAAAGCCTGCAAAGAAAATCGAAAATTTCCCCTAGGAGGTCTGGAAAGAAATTCCTTGACATAGATGTCTATATACTCTCATGTGTGTCCACAAAACTATCTCTGTAGAATGAAAACCATAACCCTCTTTCCTAAATTGTTATAGTCTAATAGAAAAGGTGACAGAAGTACTAAGAATCAGAAACAACAGCTAATGATAGATGTGGGCCACACAAAAAGTCACACTATACTGAAGCTTCTAAATGGGTAAAGAACACACTAAAAAAACCCAAACAACACCCCCCCAACCTCAAAACCTGAAACTCTCCCCCCTTGACAAATGACCATCATAAGTACCATAGCATGGACTGCAGAAATCACTCTTTCACGGAATTTTTCTGGCTACAGAAATTCAGAGCTTTGTTCTGTCCTTCCATTCAACAATCTGGATGTCTTTGACCCAAGTTATACATAAGGCATTTTTTCAGGAGCTATTTGGAAAGGAAGACACATGCAGTCTCTTTCCCTGAGACCTTACACAGTGATGTCTTAAAATGCTTACTTTGAACAAAGTTTTCACCTCCTATGGTTGGTTCCTTGGGAACTGAAATATATTACAGTATAAAAGTCTGGGATGTATTGCCATGTAATCATGTCTGATCAGTTTTCTATCTACAGGAAAACAAGATACATATTGACTTAGATACGTGTTGAATGAAAGGTAACAGAGTCCTAAGCCTATCTGGGTGCTGCTTTATCAGTCTCTGAGAAATGAAGAACACATAGTTAGTAAGTTAAGGATAATGTAATTTCATTTTTTTAAAGATAGTCTCTGCCTGCCTATGAAATTGATAGTGATAGCACTGGACTAAGGGATAATGATATGAAAAAAATAGAAAGCATACTGAAAAAAAGCTGCTTGAGCTTATTTAAAACTATGTATACAATCAAAAAATGGTAACAATTTATCTGTCTATAGCATGTCAGATAATTTCTAGGTCAAAACCAAAATGAAAGACCAGAATTCCTACTACAGCAGAATTTTCCGCTATGCTCCACTGTAACGTGGTAATTTTTTTGAATTATTGTCGCATAGAGTATTCTCCTATCTATCAGGGTTTGAAACTCTTTGTTGAAGAGGCCTGACCCAATGCCAAATGGAAGCAGCATAAAAACTACAACAGACTTGAGCAAAAGTTAAAACAGTTTATGGAGGAGGAAGCCTGTTGTGAATAAAGTTGCTCACTTACAGCACGGCTTTCCTTGAATGGAAGCATATTTCCACAATTAGAACTGTTTTCATTAACTTCTGCAGGCCTTAATGAAGCAAACAAGCTGAAGGTCCTGTATTACCTTCTTTGCTTTGTGGTAAAAGTATGGTTGCTAAATCTCAAGTAATCTACTTACAACTATTTCTTGAAGGACTTTTAGTAACGTTCTTGAAAGAAACAGTGAGAACGGAACCAACAAACAATTAGAATTAAAATGTATAATTTGAATATCAAACTCGGATATTAAGGAGAAAGTTGGCGAAAATATTGCAAATCTTGCTACTGTTTTCTACAGTAGAGAGATCAGAACAGTTCAAGGTCCTTAGTTTCATGCACATACACTGAAATAATTTTAGGTTCTTTCTGTCTGAAATTATACTTTATTCCATCCCACAATCCAATTGGTATCATCAGTTTGGTACTGGTGCAGTCGAATGGAATTGATGACACAGAAGGATCCTTGCCCAACCCAAACGAGTCTATGTAATCAGTTTTTAGCTAACACAGATTTTCCTGCCTCTCTGCTAATCCTTGCTATGCAGGATATGTTCCTTTCTTAAGGGAAGAGATATTCCTTACATTTTAAATAACACAACACTTTGAATGCAAATAAAATGACTAATGCTTCTTTAAGCTCATAGTGGTTCCATGCAGTAACTTAAATGAGAGGCTGTTAGTTCATCTGGGACTGAAAACTAAAACCAGACAGATTAGCTTGTTAGAGTTCTCAAAACACATAGCTTTGAGTTATGATCATGGTGGGGAATACATCTCTTTTTCAGTTGCCTTCTTTTAAGCTCCTATTTCAGCTGTTTCATTATATTAGGATTTTAGAAAATGGTTGCCTCTAATGTCTTTCTAAAAAAGTCTTATTGAGTAAGAGGGAAGGAGCTGATGTTATTTTCAAATGTGAAAATCTAGCTAAAAGATGAAACACGAGTTTGGTAGGGACAATTCTTAAGCCCCCCATGGTCTTCTACTCCCTCTTCTGTCAAAGGAAAGCCAAATTTGAAAAACAGCTGCAACAAGAAAAAGAGATATTGGTCTCCTTATTCTTCTTTTTGAGTCTTTGCATGAATTTAGGATTAATGACTTAATGTGAAGTGTCTGCTGTTCACTGATTTCTGGGTGTACATGAACATCCCGGTGAAACGAATTCATAAATGGAATTTGGAAAAAAGATACCAACAGCGTGAGTTGTAAGGGGCTTTATTAGGAAACAGACAGCTAGATATCCAGCTTGGTCAGGACAGGACAACTGTATGCAAGCCAAGAAACAAAATTTTATATGTGTAAGGAAGTTTTAAAAGGAAAATGACATGTATTGCATTTCAACTCATAAATGGACTTTTTTACTGTAAAGAGCTTCTGCTCTGAGAGTTCTGGCAGTGGAAGTGTGCTCTGAGTCCCACTGCTGTTGACTCCCGAGTCAGCTGGAATGCCTCCACTGCTGTCAGTGAGAGAGTGGGTAAACTGGATTGTCCAGAATGTTTTAAGAGTGCCCTAGACACCCCACAAATTTCTTTAACTGATAAGCAGTGTGGATGCTCAGTGCCTGACAGAAATTCCTGAAAATGTTCATCAGGACTCACAGTACCAAGATCTTTCCACTCTACAATATGCCTCAACTGTAACTTTCGGGGTGAGTGCCCTGCCTTAACCCCCAGCTGTTAGGGCAAGCGCCAGACCTATATGGCCTTTGCTTGGACTACTGGGACTATCAAGTACAGAACTTTAGAGCTCACAAAGTGAATCAAACTTCATTTGTTGTGTTATAAAATCTGAGTCTTGGATACATATCTGGTATCAACTTCATTGGTTTTATCAGGGATGCAAATATCTATCTACAGGACTGAGATAAAAAAACAGCCATTAGATGAGTGTAAATTTTGATTCTGACTAGCTTTGCTTTTATATAAAATTAAATAATGCAGTCTGGATAGCGTCAGTTTGGAGGGCTATTCAGTCTCCTGAGCTGTTACCTTTGTTTCACACAGCTGATCTGATTCCCACCTAAACCCGGGGAAAGACTAACGGTGTCTTCTATGAAAGATGAACTAAATTCTTTCCAAGCTTTCAGATGAAACAAGACACAATGAATGTGATTCCTCTCACATTAGTCTTAATGGTCTGAATTCAACTAAGTATCAGTTTAAAATTGTGATTTTTAAACATTTTAATGTATTCAACACATTCTCAAAGGGCTGCCAGGACAAATGGGGCATATGGGAGAGCTAAGCCCTTCTGGAGTGTCAGTGCCCTTCTGCAGACCAGATAGAATGCAGCTCAAATGGCAATAGATCCATATGTGTGTGACTGGATTGAGTCATAAGTAGTTGCGATGTACATGTCCACATGCAATTTAGGTGTCCAGGCTAATCTTAGTATTAGTAGAGTTAATATATCAGTAAAATACTGATTTCTATAACCTGAAAGTAGACACCCACATTTGATGAAATTAATTGCACCTTAAATTCCACTGAGGATTGTTATGAAATGAACTAAATGCTTTGCTTGTCTTGAAGAGCCTTTGTCTTGTGGCTGATAACCAACACTGTGCTGAAGTTTTCATTCCTCTGCCAGTGCCTTCAGATTGATACATTAGGGTTTTCTCTCCTCAGGGAACTGTAGTGGCTCTTCAGCTCATATGATTTTCCTGTATCTCTTGCAAATTGAGTAAAGCTGTTTCATTTTAACCATAGAGTTAGATATATGAGGAAGCTGTCAGATTGAAGAGACAGACTTTGCAATAAGGCATCTAAGTTCTCAATACATTTTGCCTTTTCACTAGCTAACTCAGTTTGATATCTCTAATTGTGTCTTGAAAGCTGTATTTGTATTTTGGAAGTTGTACGTATTCTGGAAATTTTAGCCTGCCTGTATAGTAAAGAACCTAGTTATCAGCTGTTCATTTCAAGGTTTCTTAAATTGTATCTTCAAGTCAAACACTATACAAACATTTATTATGATCTCTCCGGGTGTTGTAAAGCAATGCAGGCTCCGAGTTGCTAAAATCTTAATGGGAGATGTGATCTCAAAGAACTGACAGATGCTGCAGTGAAAGGGTGGCAGTGTTTCAGAAGATGACAGTCTTCCCTCCAAGTCGGCACCAAACCAGTGTCTGATGTGCTTCAAAGAGGCACCGTACTGCTGAGAAAGACAAACCTGACTCTTGGTGGCTTGTGGTCAATTAAAGATCTCATGGAACATTTCACAAGGGAAAAGACATTAACCTCAGTGTCCTGGCCAGATTACACACTATTATTAAAAACAAGTTTAGAACATTTTGGGTCTAGTTTTGTGGAGTTTGGTGCCAGGATCTCTTCTGGTGCCTTCCGAATTCACATGAGCTCTACCAATGAAAAGCTGCATTGCACTTGGCCCTAGGTTCAACTCCCTTCTAGATTTGCTGTCAGTTGTGCATTGGGAAACCTGCAGCAGATGGACTTTTGTTCTGGTTTGGTTTTGACGCTGTCAGGTGAGTGGGAGTTATTTGAACTCTGAAGACAGAAGTGGGAATCAAAAAGCAACCCAAATCCCAAGTGATTCTGTCCACAAGCAGATGTTTTTAGACCACTACTATTAAAAAGTCTTTATAAGAAAACATCAACTGCAATAGAAAAACATATTTTTGGCACTTAGAAAAGAGCATTACAAAAATGGGGAAAAAACCTTTTAGTGTTACTAAATCATATTTACTTACTAAATATTGATACCAGATGAGTTGCTATTTGTTGATAAAAACATTTCAACATAATAAATGCTTTAATCTAAAAGGTTTTTTTAAACATAAGATGGGGAATACTTAACAGGAAAAAAAATAGGAAGGACAGGTTGATTTACATATGAAGAAGTGAAATTTTTGAAAATATCTTGAGTATGATATGCGGGGAGAAATACTATCACAATTGACTGGATTGGTTATACCCTGTGGACTGGGTACAACAGAGAGACTTGACTGTCTGCAGTCCCAATCACAAATATAGGCTGGGCAGAGAATGGATTGAGAGCAGACCTGGAGGAAAAGATTTGTGGGTGTTGGTGTATCAAAAGCTTGACATGACCCACCAATGTGCACAGAGAGCCCAGAAAGCCAATTGTATCCTGGGCTGCATCAAAAACAGTGTGGGCAGCATGGGGAGGCAGGTGAGTCCCCACCTCTGCTCTGCTCTTGTGAGACCCCACCTGGAGTGCAGCATCCAGCTCTGAGATGCCCAAAAAAGGAAGGACGTCAACCTATTGGAGCAAATCCAGAGGAGGGCCATGAAAATAATCAGAGGGCTGGAGCACCTCATATGAAGACAGGCTGAGAGAGCTGGGGTTATTCAGCTTGGAGAAGAGAAGGCTCTGGAGAGACCTTCTATCACCTTCCAGTATGTAAAGAGGAAACAAGGGAGCTGGAGAGGGACTTTCTACAAGGATGTGTAGTGATAGGACAAGGAAGAATGGCTTCAAACTGACAGAGGGCAGGTCTAGGTTAGATATAAGGAAGAAATTCTTTACTGTGAAGCTGGGGAGACACTGGAACAGGTTGCCCAGAGAAGATGGGCATCCAGAGAAGATGCCTCATCCCTGGAAGTGTTTAGGGCCAGGTTGTGTGGGGGTCTGAGTAACCTGGCCTAGTGGAAGTTGTCCCTGGTCATGGTAGGGGGGTGGCACTAGATGATCTTTAAGGTCCTTTCCAACCCAAATCATTCCGTGACTCTGTGATTACTGATTAATTTGGCAAGCTAAAATTTTGGGATATTTGCATGAAGTGTCTGAGAGAGCAGTGTGAATTTGCACTGAAATGCACAACTTTTCCCTAAGCTAACTGACATACACCTTTAGCAGCAGTTTTTTCAATATTCCATGGAATATTTTGCCATTCAAAAAGCTTTTCAGCCTGACGTGAAACTGTATAAAATGAGATCCTTATAGAGAATCCTTGACAAAGTTAGCTATATGTTGAAAAGGGACTAATTTAACTTCAACAAATTATATCATTTATATGAATGAAGTTCATTGCATCCAGATCTGACATCTGGGATAAGAATCACCTCTTTAAATGTGGGGGATGAAGGATGCAGAGTGTGAATGGAGGAGAGGAGGAGAGAGATTCTTCAAGAAGCCAGATGAAAACACAAAGGTGAGATTAAACAAAGTAGTTCTGATGAGGTAATCTCTCAAGAACCTGGGGAAGTCACTACTGACAGATTAGATGAGGAGCCAATAGGAGCTGGTATGGATGAGGTTAAAAGACATTAAAATTACTTCCAGAGACTGTAATGGGAATGAGAAGTTTGAGTTTCAAGAAAAGAGAATATAATGTAGAGAGGAATCAAGCAGTGGGCCTACCCTGAAATATTTAAATGAGGGAAATGAGTGACTTACATGGCAAAAATGGCAGAGTTCTGCATCAACAGCAAATACCTTGGAAATATCATGTAAGAAGAGTCTAAAAGACACATCACCTCCTTCTCAGCCCTTGCTGTGCCTGAATAGCAAGAAACTGGAAGAACCATAAGAGAACCTATACTTCCAAATCATCCTGCCAAAAATGTCCAACAGTAAAACGTTTGTCTGTGGAGTTTGTGCACCACTACAGATGGAGTTTTTGAATCCTTGTTTTCTCTTGCAAGGATGAACATCACATTATTTGTTTATTTTCAGATTTGATTTCGACTGCAAATAACTGATATATTCATCTTGTTCTTTTCCATATGTAGTCACTGCTCTTTCCTAACAACTCTGAAATGCAGCTGCTCCATGACAAGTAAAGGATGAGAAAACAGGCATGCATGACTCCTTGACTAGCAAAATTTTCCAAAGACTGGGCCAAGAGCACACAGAAATCCTGGGGATAGCAATAAATATACATTCCCTTGGGTTCTTTGGAGTGGAGAGAAAACAAGCATCTCCTCTTTTTCCTTTCTCCCATCAAAAAAATACCCCTAAAATCTGCACATTTCCAAATACATTTTATGCTCCGATTTCACCGTAGCAATATTATTCAGTAATTTCATTATGCAAATTCCTCTGATTTAGAGCATCTATTATTTATTCTTCTTTTATCCAGTTACCACCAAAAAAAAAAAAGCAATGATGGTTTTAACCTATTTTGATAAGGCACATTGATAATTTGGTGAGAACACTGATTAAACCAATTTTTTTTTTTTTATTCTGCAAAGCTGTGGGAGATTTCCTATACAAGGCAGCTCTTGGCCCTGAATGGAAGAGGAGTGTGAAGCAGACGTGAAAGAGGTACAACACCCATCTGTCTTTCACTGTTGCTTCGATAACGATACAAAGAATGTCAACAGGCATCTATGTGGAGGGGGTGGCAAGCAGAAAGCCTGGTCGTGACCACTAGTGAGTTTTCACAGATAGTCATCCGTGGAGACAAACCAGAGAAATGTGATTAACGAGCTGGAATAACACGATCTCGGCAAGTTTGTGCTACAATGTTTCTTCACACTGCACACATCTGTCACAAACAGGCTCATGAAATCATTGGCCGTTTGCTTTATCTGCAGAAACATTCTTTGTGTGCTGACATCATATGAAACGTGCCAGGGTAAGCAAATGCAAACTAATGGCAAACAGCTTGGTCTAACAGGAACACCTGTCTTCTTAGCTTGCTTTGGCCAATGATTTCACAGGTCTGAGCTGATAAAAATGTCCATAGCTTGGGCTAGAGGGCCTAACAACCATCTCTGCAGTCCAGACCTTTTGCTCAAGGCTAGTCTGAATCACAGAGTTAGGCTGAGAGTTCCAGTTTAAAACATAGTAGTGGTGGCAGAATGTGAGAAAATTGCTGCTTCCAAATCAGCAGTACTATCTACTGTGAGAACTGTCACTTCAGACTTCCTTTACTTTTTTCCAAGCATCTGTTTCAAGTCACCATAATTGAGAGGACCATGGTCCTTTGGACTGACTGTGAAAGCCACACTTAACCTTCTTATCTTCTCCACACTTGATCCCATGTTCTCCTCTTTACGGTTTCCTTCATCCTACCAACCTCCCTACCCTGTTCTTCGAGTTCTGCTAACTCTTCTCTTCTCCCATCATTCAGCCTTCACAGGGAAAACTGAAGCTGTTTTATAATTTTCCTCATCATGCTTATGTCTCTTCTTTAATTACTCAGTAGTTCTACTTACCTTTAAGTTTTAGGCCTCTAACTTAAACCAAAATTTCCAACTCTTATAATTTTATGGCAAATCTTGAAAATGTAGTGGTTTTCTTCTAACATTAACTACTGCAGAAATTTGAGAGTTTCTGTTCCATAATAAAACAATTTTCCATTTCTCATTTCACAGAGAGAGGCTCAAAAACACAACTCCCAGTTTTATTAAAAAAGACCATAAACACATCCCCCCAAATGTAGGTTATTAATTTTTAAATTAATAAATAGCAAAAAGCCCAGAAGTTTGAAAACTTGAGGTTGGCAAGAATCCTAAACCCACCTTTCTTCGGCAACATTGCTTTAGACTGATTGTTTAACTAGAAAAATTTTATGAGAAAAGCATCATATACTCTAGGCAGGCACCATTTTTATGGTAAATGCCCTAACCGTTTCCAAGTTAAATGGAACAATTTGTCCTTTAATGGATTGAATAGGCTAAAAGTTTCTTCCTAAATTTAAACTTTTAACTTGGATTTCTAGAATTAATTCTATATTTGTTTCTGTAATTAATTCTACAATTCAGCCTTCTGATCCCCATCCCTCTTGGCACCCACTGTGCAGACCCTCTCACAGAAAGATTGGCTGATATCCAGTGACATCCACACTACCCTTCTACGAAGCCAAGTCACCATAAAAAGTTTCATAAAATCTGCAGGCCCCTGAACCTTCTTACTCTGCCAAAAAGGAAAAAAATGGTCACATAAAATGGGATTGTATCAAGAAGGAATGTTAGGGAAGAGATGGAAAACAGAAGGAGGTTGCTTTTGTGATGTTTGAGAAAATATGCATAGTTATATAGTGAATACCTAGTGATACCAATAACGATAGTACAAATGAAGAAAGTTGAATTACTACATGGAATCTGCACTTTTGAACGAGTAACTAATTTACAAGAAGTCTTTTCTTACTTGCTGAATAGAATTTAATATAATATAGTTAGTATAGCTCTATTCACAGTATATCCTCTTGGCAAGATTCTCTTATCTTGCCAATCCTTCCAGGAGGTAATATATGCCATCTGGAGGAAATGTTTCTCTTTCGCCCCCCCTCCCATCTGTTATATATTTCTCTTTGATCCCCCCACCCTCAGCACTTTATCCTCTGATCATCCCTAGACCTCAAACTCTGGCTGTACAACCATTTTCACTTTCAAACTCACCGTATTTCTCTTTGGGTTTTGCCTTGTGGTTTTATCACACTACTGAAAAGTACTAGTCTGCAATATTCTTAACTGAAAACTTCTTCATCTCTAATTTCAATCCATCTCTCTCTTTCTTTTATCCTGAAATTCTGAGTTAGCTTCCTGAACTCATTTAAGGACTTCTGATATCTGATTTTATACTCTTTAATCAGACAGATTGTCTGCATTAGGGTAATAAAATCAGAAATAAAGAATGGAGTTCAAGATCCTACCTATCCAAGGCAGGATCAGTCATTTCTAGAGTAATTTCTGAACAATAACTACGCAAGCTTTCTTATAAAAGCAGCCTTAAAAAGCAGAGACTCGACATCCTGCTCACAAAACTCAGTTCCAGTCCTTTGCTATCTTTATAATATTTAAAAATATCAGTCCCTTTACACTTCAGAAGATGTTCATAGTATCAGTCCTAAAGTTCCCTAGCAGCACTTTGAGCCATCTCCTTTTTTAAGCTACTCTCGTGAACATGTAGAACAGCTTGTTACTCTCTTTCAGCAACCTTTTACATATTTATATACTCTTATCAGGTCTCTTTTCTGTCTTCTTTTTTTTTAGACTAAACAATTTCAGATCTTTCAAGCTTGGCTTTAGGGTATATTTCTAAACCTCTAATGATTTTACACTCTTGTGGATTCCCTCTGACTGATTTCTGTACTGTTTTTTATGCAGCAAATGCAAATCTAGGCACAGAATTCCAACTGAGACCCTACCAGGAGTGAGGAAAGAGGAAATATGAGGGGTGAGGTGGTGGTGTTCCTCATAAGCTTGACAACTAGCATGGGGAACTGAACTGACCCACTTAGTCCCTGTTTCTTTACTGCAGTGCTCATTACTTGTGCAGAAATGTAGTACTTTGCACTTATCCTTATTGAATTGCATCTTATTTACCAGAAACATTTCTCCATTTTAAAAACTAATTTTAAATTTCAATTTTTCTATTCTTTTGTTTTGCAATCACCTGCAATGCTGGGCTCAAGATGTGTTCCTATGGAAACATCCAACGTAATTTCTGATGGACTATGAAAGATTGATGACTATTCGGACAGCAGAAATCCAAGAATTTGTAGATCATGAATTTTTACTCACATTTTAATGTCACTGTTTGCTTACAAAAATATTATCAAAGACATTATAAAAAATATTAGTAATATCAGTATGTAATTATATGACACTCACAGCTTTTACTCAATCTACAATACCAATTATTCTATTGTAGGTGAAATTAGGTTTGTGAGACATGGTACATTCTTAATCATAATGTCTGTTAAGTATTACTTTATGGTCTTCTGAAGGCTTATAAGCTGATTTTTTTCAGTCTACTGTGAACTGCACTTCTAGGTTGATTCTGGCAGTTCATTAAGAACATCCTAAGGTGAAACATAACCCAATACATTTACTTGGCTCAGCCGAGTATAAAAAAATTCTAAAAGTGACTCCATCTCTGTAACTCATTCCACAGAAATGAATTCCTCTTTAATGCACTGTATAATTTTTGATGTGGAAGTCCCTTGCAGGATATGTATATTCACAGGGATGCGTCATCTGGGATTAAGCTATTTGAAATACTAGGCAGTTGTTCAACAGCAAAGCAGAGCATGGAGCAGAAAGAAGCAAAAATCCCATTTATGTTTGTGTGTTTTCCTCTAACTCACTATAGCCATTTATGACAAGAATAAGGAGCTTCTATGACAAATCATTTCGTGTGACTTTCGCAATCATTTCCATGTGACTGTTGGTTCCATAAATTTGAATCACACACACGAATCTGAGCTAGAGCAGACACAGTCTTGTCTGGAGAACCCACAAAAGCGTGGTTTGAATAGAAGGAAATTTCTCTTTCTTTCAGAGACCCCCACATGTACTGAACTGATAGTAGCTGGTGTCACTGTATCTCTCTTTGGAGAAGTAACAGGAGGTGAGGAACAGTACAGCAATATTTTTGAAGAGCTACAAACTTAAGCATCCTGCTGAGCAGTGACTCGGCCTTAGGTCTGCCAAGCCCACCTAACCCCACTCAGCAGCTACCTGAGCTTGCACATTGCAGCAAGGGGGGGGGCTGCAAAGCAGGAAATCTGCACACATAGGTGGGTTCGAGCTTTCCTGCCTTTTTGCTTCTGTAAAAAAACCAAAAGCTTCTAACACTCTATATAAGAAAACTGAATTTTCCAGCGTAGATAGAATATTTACCTGCAACACCAAAACATCAAAGCCAAGTCCCTGTTCTTGACCAGAAAGATCAGAGAAATGAATTTAAGTCTCCTACAGCTCAGGAAAAAAACTTGAAATTTTGTTCCTTGGATTTCATGGAGGGAAAAAACAAATGGATCTTTTCTTGCTTGCTTTCTTTCTCCATTCTTCCCTCTTCAAACACATATTTTGACCTACCCTTGTCTCCCTATAAACACCCTCACACATCAAACAGCTCTTCAAAATGCAAGCTGTCATGCTTTGTTCCTCTGGACACCTTTCATTTTTATGAATCAATATTTTCTATTAAAAAAAAATAGATTCTTATTTTGTTCCCAAACACCTGCTCATATATACACTTACATTTTCACTGCAGACTAACTTATATTTAATGATAAAGTTTGAGATACAATTCCCCTTTCCACAGCTAGCAAAAAGCCTGTTAAAACTGTGACAGAATTTATAGCACATGATTTCTAGGCCTGTTCCATTACCAACGGTCTCAATTTCCTCCTCTTAAATATACTAACACAAACTGTTCTTTTGGCTAGAAAGGGAGTGAAGAACAGAGCAGGCTGTGGCATTTCCTTCAGATCATCCTGTCTCTGTGCCAAAAGCCTACCTTTTCTCTCTTGCACCAAATGCAATGAGTTCAGAGTAGCTGAGTATCATGCTAGAGGAGAATAAGCTCCTGATTTTTTAATTTGCTTTCAGCGTACTCTGAGAGCATTTCTTGAATACACTTTTGGATTCATTAACATTTCCAAAAATTATTTATTAGTATCAGTTTCAGCAGAATAGAGGAAAGAAAAATGACCTCTGCTTTTTAATTACTATTAGGGGATAGAGGAAAGAGAAAGGAAATGTCCCTAAAGTTATATTTCTAAGGCACAGCTTGCCTGGCTTATGAAGGCAGCTGAGAAAGTTCTCACTTTGTTTGAACTGACCTCTTTATGAAAGTCTTCTTTCTCCTCCCACCTCTTCTTTTCTTTTACAGTGTCCAGTCTCGAAAACAAACTGACATATGTTCTCTTGGATCAGCTTGTAAGACTTGCAACATCAGAAGTGCAAACAGAATTTAGCTGTTTAGTTCAGGAAATGAGATGCAGAAAATCTGATAAATAAACAGTGTTTATTACTCCAGTTTAAAGCATGCTTTGGATTTCTTTTCAAAATACTCCTACGAGGAACTGAGGATGAATATTAAACATGTGCTCCTAATTTAGGGACCTCAATGGCACGGTCAGAGGGTCTTCAACTTACACAATCTGTATAGTGAGGTTATAACAGAAGTGAATGAGTCTGATCTTTAACCATAGTAAAGAAAAACAATAAATTTGAATTACATAGAATTTAACTCCAAAGAAACTTGTAAGACTTATGAATACACTGAGATGAATTAGAATAATAGAATTTAGGACAGGGTGTGAATTATAATGCTTTGTGACTTAAGCTGAGAGAGAGACACAGAGATTTAAACAGCTGACACATAATTACCCAATTTGGATTAGGACAAGACTGAGTGGAAAATATTCTTCTACTCAAGCAATTAAGTATGCATTTTAATGGTTATAGGGTCATAAATTTAGATTTAGATATCATTCAAATGGCACTTCCTTTACCAGCAGCATCTAGATCCCCAGTGGGGCAGTAAGGCATCATTTAACTTTTAATTCTGAGTAGTGTCATGTGCCACCCTATTTCCCTGTCATGGCTATGTGAACTACTCAGCACAGAAGGGACCAGCACCCGTGGCTCCAATAACACATATGCAGCCAGGCACAAGTAGGAACAGCCAGGGACCATAAACCTGCCCTGCATGTACACCAGGAGGTGCAAACAAGAAAGCACAAAAGTGCAATTAACTTCATAAAAAGCCAACTTCATTCCTATTGTGAGAAAGGAAAGAAGAGAGTTTAGAACACAGTAGATCAGTTTTGAAGCTAAGTCTTGATATTGTCTTAAGGACATGGTAACTGCATGCATCGCTGCCCTTTGGGACTTGCATAAAAACACAATTTGGCCCTCAAGAGAGAAGACAGAGATCCACTGAGTCACCAGTAACATCTTCTGCATTGCTCTGGATTTGTCTTGAAGGTACCTCCCTTCCAGCTCTGCAGTAAGCATCATTTCCACCAGACGGAGGTGATTCAGAACCCATGAAACAGTCATTTTTCCAAGTAATGGAGAACTATTACTGAATGAAGTATCATTTAAATAACTTTTACTGCCACATTTGAATTCTGAACGAATTCAAATTCTAGTGAAAGGTGTTCAACAAGTATCATTGAGACAACAAACTTTACTCACTGTTCTCAAGAAGAACACACCCAATACTTGTTGTGACTTTCGTTTTTATTCCTAGCCTTACTCTCTGCATCACTTTCTTCTTTTGGAATAATGAATTTTGGGGAAAAAAACCTGCTATCAGATACTGAGGTATACTAAACTAATGCTTATCTGAGAGAAATTATTTCATCTGGTTTATTTTGGCTAAAGGCAACAGTCAGCAGAAAAGACCTTTTAGATTTTCTTTAAATCCTAAATGAATGAGATGCAGACTGATAAGTCAATTAAGAATGATTTTGTGAAACCCTTTACCCTCATCCTAGATTGCAATCTCTCTCCAGTCAAGGTGGCTGTATTTATCTGTCCATATTCACCCTGTTTTCCTATATTGTGTTTGAAATCTCCAAGTGAAATATTCTGTAGTCCAACAGTGGTAACAGCAGTAACTCACAGACTTTGTAATTTGAAAGATTTTCCCCAACCTCTTCCTTGTAACTGCCATGGTAAATAATGAAAATAATCACCTTACATACAGCACTGTGGCTTCTTTCTGATCCATGTTTCAAACCAAACACTTTTCAGTTTTATTAATCTCCTGTTTCCTTAAAGGGTAATTTTATGTCAAAACACTAACATTTTTCATGTTTTAGTTATTACTCTATAAAGTTATTCAGTAAATCTTATATTTTCAAGAAGTGGCAAAATGTGTGCTACAGCAAAATTTTACAGTTTTCTCGTCACAAGACATTTTGCATCTTTATCTATCACATAAACCTTTTTTTTCCCATAAGTGAGACTGCAGCTGCTTGGAAAATCAAGCCTTGGACCAACTTTGCCCCTATAACAAAGGGAACAACGAAACACTGACTGTAGCAGAAGATTCTGGCTGCTGCCTACTGCATTCAAGAGGTTCTTAATTAGAAGAGAGCACTTTAATTTCTCCCTTCTTACAACCCTATAGCCTGATACAGTTGTTCAGTAGGTTGTGCCCACTCAAATCTTGTTCACAGGATCCCATCAGGAGAAGGCCTGAGGTAGTACCTTGCAGGACTGCATGAATTTTATCCCTTGCATGAAAAAGACGGAAGAGGGGAATTGCAGGCAGAAGTCAAGGCTGAATGTGTCATATACAGCAAGTAAGCCAAGTTAGGTATAGTCTCTGGGTGAGCTGTAAGAGGTCTTTTTCCTGAAGTCAGTTGAACTTTTCTGAAAGCCAGCTCAACCCCTATCTGCATTAATTAATTTGAAAGTTATGACAAATTGCTAAGTTAGAGCAAAAGTGAGTGTTCTGTTGATAAAGATGGTACACATGGGCAAGGATTACTCTGCATGTATGCAGACGGTGTGTGTGACTAGTTAAGAGAGCTCACCAGATGCTGTTCCACCTGACAGTCTTACTGAATACTTTGTGATTAATAATAGATTAAAAAACTCTCCCAAACCTCGAACATTAAGGCTTTGGTAATAATTACAACCACTATTGTAGAGAAGCTGCCAAATCTTTTGTTGAATTAAATGACGGTGGGGTGGCCAGTAGATTCCCTTTGGCTGTCGGAAAGTGTCCCGTACTATGTGCCATGATGCCACATAGGAACAAGTGGCTACAAGGACTGTGTTCAGCTCCTTGTGTCTTTGGTTCAGAGACCTGCTTGTTACCTGCAAAGAGGGATTCATGTCCAAGTGCCGGTGTGTTTAGTGTTACAATAGAGGCTGAACCTCGAGTGGCCACAAATGTCTTTATTACCGCTGACGTTGAAGGCAAAGCGTGGAGGAAGGCAAAGCGGCTGCCGGCTTTCTGCCCCTGTGCTCCCCGAGGTCTCAACCGCTGTCTTCATGTATATTTTCTCACATGTATCTATTTGCATTTGTTTAGCCCACGTCGGGCACCCACAGCTGCTGGCGTTCCAATGGATGTCCACAGCCCAACTCATCCTGGGGCTCTCCCCGCTCGCAGCGGTGATTTACGGTGCAGAAGGGCGGCTCTGCCCCGCAGCACCCAGCCCAGGGGACCGAGCCCTCCCGTCCGTCTGTCCTTCCGTCCCGCCCGGGGTGGAGCCTGTCCGCCCTCCCCGCCGCGGAGCTCCCGCTCCGGCTGGAGCCGCTGGAGGCGGTGGCCGCGGGCCCGTCCCAAATAAAAGCCGGCGGTCCTGCCCGCTGCTGCCCTCACTGAGCCCCGCGGCCGCCTGGGGACGGCGCTCACCGGCAGCTGGTCATGGCCCGGCGCCTCAGCCCTGCGAGCTAGTCCCGGGGAGCTTCGCACGGACCGGCTCTGTGCTCCCGCCTCCTGCCCTGCGCCCGCTGCTCCTTCCCCGCTCCGCCCGCAGAAGCGCTGCCCGGGGCAGAAGACACTGTCCCGCCCGCGGGTGCACAAAGCCCGACCGCCCCTTCCCTCGCCGCGCCGCCATCGCACCTTCCCGCCTCCTGCCCCGGGGCCGGGCGGGCTCGCACCCCGTGCTTCGCCGCCGCTGTCCCCGCCGAGGATGCGGGTGTCGCTGCTGAGCCCGCTGCTCCTGCTGTCCCTCAGCGCCGGCCCGCACGCCGCGGAGCTCCCGGCCGCCCGCGCCAAGTGCCCGGCCCGCTGCGATGTGTCCAAGTGCCCCAGCCCCAGCTGCCCCAGCGGGTACGTCCCCGACCGCTGCGGCTGCTGCCTCATCTGCGCCGCGGGCGAGGGGGACTCCTGCGGCCGCAAGGAGGACCCGCCGTGCGGGGACAGCCTCGACTGCCGCTACCCCATGGGCAAGCGCTTCGCCAAGGGCGTGTGCCAGTGCAAGCTTAGCGCCCAGGTGTGCGGCAGCGACGGCCGGACCTACGACAACATCTGCCACCTGAAGGCCGTGAGCCGCAAGGCGCTGCAGCACGGGCTGCCCGCCGTCGCCCAGGTCCAGAAGGGAGCCTGTGAATCGGGTAGGAGCATGGTGGGACCTGTCGTGGGCTGGGTGGGTGGCTGGGCGGCGCGGGGGAGAGCTGGCTTCCAGGGTAAGAAAAATCGTGATTTTCAGTGGCCTGGGAAGACTGGGTGGCTCTAGGGACCGCTCTAGGGACCGCAAGAAGCTCCAAGGACGTGGCACCACACCCAGCTGCCAATGACACCAGCGAGCTGTGGTGTGCGGAATGGGTGCTCAGGTCCTTTCTGAACAAAGTCCTTCTCCTCAGTCCTCAGCGTGGGCTCGGGCTGGGTTTGGAAGGTTTCTCCTCGGTAGCATGGCTGTGGATGTCTTGGTGATGTGCAGGTTGCTGCTGCAGTGCACCTGTGAGAAGAGGTGAACACACTTGACAGCACAGGAGCCTGAGGGGTGGAGGGTGTTCAGCTGCCAGGGTAGCACAGCGCCCACATCCTCAGCCGTCTCCCCTTCTCAGGACAGAACTTGCTGGCAGGGCAGCAGTACAAGCTTGTTCTCATCCTGCTGGTGTCAGCTTTGTGCATCGTGTTGGTGGTGACAGCTGAGGTGTTGGGTGGCATGGCCCCTGAAGGCTGTACAGCAGACCCACAGCAGCACGGCCTGCACAAACGGAGTGGAGACCCAGGAGCACCTGTGCTCCTGGGCCATCCTTAAATGTCAATTTTGGAATTATCACTCAATCACCCTGGTGGTGGGCGTGTTAATCAGATTCACCTGACAGACATCACTAGGCAGAAAATGCCTCTAAAAACCAATCAGGACAGGAAAAGCACCGAGTAGTATATAAACCACCTAAACAATAGTGTGTCACCTGGTTTATGTTCTTCATAGAAAGGTTTTATAGTCTTGTAGAGTCTTAAGTGGGGAAAAAATGCCTCAGAACCTCTTTTACAATATAAAAATATTGACAGGATATCACATGGTCTTCTGTTTGTAGTAAAGTACTGAGGCCTTTGCTTGAATACTGTGAGATACTATGGCAACTTCAGGCTTGATGATTTAACTTTGGAAAGTTTAGTAATCATTTAAGTTAGTAATTTCTTTCTAGCATTAAAATGTGTCTCTTTATGGAGGTGTTAATGCTCCCAGAGTCTTTCCATGTACTTATTGATATGTTATTTTTAAGGGTTTGCTATTGCTACCTTTCTCATAGAGTTCCTGGAAAGACAAGTCTTGTGCATAATGGAGTTCTAAAACGTGCATTAGTGTTTCACTTATGTCTGGTGAACTACTAACCATCCTGTTTATTCAAGGCAAACTGGCCAAAATTACTGTGAGGGATCAGAGGGAATAGGGCTACTGTTGTAGCCTTTCTGTGAACAGGGGACCTTTCATACATCCTGCTCTTGAGAGAAGGTAAACCAGTTCAAACAGGGGGTATTCCTGGAGTTGCTTTAGGAGTATCTTGCCAGAGCCAAGAATTGCCCCAAATGCCAGCCTGCAGCTGCAATGATCAGTCCCTCTAGTATTTTGTAGTTATAAATTGGGTTTTACCTGTTCCTTTTCGCATAGGAATCCATTAGCTTTAGTACTCCTAAAATTTGGCTGGAACTGATCCATGTGAAATAATCAGAATGTTTAACCAAAATGAGTGAGCTAGCCTGCATCTGAGGGCTTACTGAGTCCTTGGCATTTGCTACATATGACACTTTCTTTAAGGAATCCTCTTGTATCTACTGTTAATAGGCTTAGGAATTTGGAGCCGTGAGGCAGAGGTAGCATGTTTTTTTTTCAAGCAACTATTTTAGTGTTCACTTTATTTTGGCTTTATTTTTTGTCCCAGAAACCCTCAGCTTAGATGAAGCATCTGGTTCTCTGTTAAATTTTAATTTTTTTTATTCAGTTCTACAGCTGCACAAACTGAAGCTCAAAGAAACTGAGTGTCTTGCCCAAGGTCAGACTGAGTTGGTGGTTGAGCCAGGAATAGAACTCAATTATGGTATTTAAAAAAAAAAAACAATAACATGCAATGGCTGTAATGAGAGGCTTGGAAGAAAGTTGACAGTTTAAAATTGCTGTCAATTTCTCTCTTTTCCCTGTTCTTGAGAGAAATCTGGCCTCAGATGACTCAGTTTGAAGGGATAAGCTAGTTATGAAGTAAAGCCAGTTTTACTTAACCATCCATATACTAAAACAATTTTGGATAATGGAAGCCTCCATCAGTATGACTTAGGCCCTTTTTAGAACATGCACTGACCCTGAGGAGTAGCTTCTGAAGTGTTTACTCCTGTCCTTTTTCCAGTTGCTTGTGTTGATGCTTAGTTGGAATCTGGCTGGGATGAGCCAAGAGTGACTGAGAAGCTTAGCTGTGGTTTCCTAGTGACAGGAGTCTGGTGAACAAGGATGCATTAAAAATGAGTAGTAAAGGATGCAGGAAGGAAGGGAGGAAAGAGGTGCTCAGGGTGATTGAGTGATAATTCCAAAATTGACATTTAAAATGGCTTTTTCGTTGTTGAAGTCCTGGATTAGCTTGAAGAACACAATGCCAAATTCCAAGTTCTGCATACAATGAACTAAAGGAGGTACATACTGCGTGAAGGTACAGGAGCTCCATAGTTGGTGTTCTTCAACATGCCTGTGCCCTGAAAACTCTTACTCACGCAGTTCATCTTATGAACAGACCCAGGGGCTTCTCAGAGATGCTGGTAGGAACAGCCTGCGGAACTTCAGAGCGAAGTTAAACTCCATGCTACAAATACTGGGGATTTTTTCCCTGCTTCAACACTAAATATTTATGGAGGACAACCTCTAATCAAAGACTCGTTCATACAGAGCCCTGTTTCTTAGGGGAGCAAGTTTAACAATGACACGTATTGGTCTATTAAAGTGTCAAACTCTTCACTCAAAGAATTCACTTGGTCACTTGCAATCTAAGATCAATTTATGTCAGACTCAGTTTTTTGCACAAAGGGCTGCTCTTGATCTTTCAGTACAACTTTCTTAGTACAGTTAAGAATTCCCTGCAATGTTATTTTGCTAATAGTTTCTGTGAAGAGAGTTTAAATGTCAAAAAATTTGTATTTTCTTACCTAAGATGAGGAAGCAAAAAAATTTTTTTTTTGAGTGCTATTTTGTCAGTGGAACAAGGAAACTGAGAGATTGATTAGAAAACCTTTGAGGCTGGATTTGATACTGATCATTTGCTGGTTTCTGTCCTCTGCACTGTTAAACTGAAGTCACTCTCAGAAAGTGGTCATGATGTGAAGCCTCACCCATGTCAGTCAAATCTTTGCAAGATACGATCCTAAAAGTTCAATTTCTTAAGAGAAATGTTTGAAATACAGTTAATGGATAAGTGGAGTCATTGCACATGGTTGTGCATGGGGTGTTTGGAGTGTACCCATACATAACCTTGAAGATAGAGAGGAATAACTTAGTGTACAATTACTTGCATTTTTAAGAAGTTGGTCCAGTAAGAGATATTGAAGTCCTCTACTGGTGTTATTGTCATCAAAGCCTTGCAGCTGCCTGCAGCTGTATTTAGGGAAATGCTCTGCAAGATATTAACTGGAAAACCAAACTTTAGTCGCATTCCTGTGCTGTTTGTTTTCATTATGTCTGTTTAGTTTGAGTTCCTGCAGGTGAGGATGAATATTGCACCGTGTTTGGTGTATAATTCAGAGTATAGAACTTCACTGCTTTGTATAGGATAGCTAATGGGAGAGGGAGGTTCTCGTTGCATCTCTTTGAGATTCACTTGGGAAGGAGGAATAACAAGCATGTAAAGTTAGTGAGGTGTCTATGCTGGAAGGCTTGTGCCAGTCTGTCTCTGTCTGGCCCTTGGGATTGCTGCATTGCACGAGAAAGCCACTTTGGTGTTGGTTCACCAGATTGTTTTCATCTGTGCACGGTAGACATCCATTGTATAAACAAGTTGCCTGAACCATAATGTGGCATTAAACTCACCAAGGCTTTATGGTCAGTGCACAGCTATGCAACTTGATCTTAATGCTGAATTCATCAGAAAAGCTGCCCATGAACCTATGTTTCCAGCAGATGTTTCTGTTTTTTAAGCAGAGACATTATAATCTTTTATTTGTCTTTCATTTCTTTCCATGAAAGCACAGTAGGGACAGTGTTTATCCCTGGTGATCAGATCTGCCAGGTTGCACTCCACCCTTAGACATAATAATTTTGCTGAATGCACAGATCTTTTCTGAAGCTGGTTTTAAAAGGGGGATGGGGAAATAGCCTTAAAAGAATGAGTTTCCCAGGCTCACAAATTCTTAATGAATATAAAATTGTGGATTGTAATACAATGTATTGTCTTTAAGAAAGCAGTGAATGTGATTTGATGTAATTCTACAGAGACTAAGTTGGCAGATATTCAGAAATGTTCAGTCTTTTGCAAATGTAAATTGGTCCGGGTTTATTGTCTTCAGTGGGATTATGATGATTATTTCTGCTGAAATTTTTTTCCAGCTCTTTTCATACTAGGTTAACTACAGATTTGTTGGAGTTGTTCCTGGTTTTACAGCAGTGTTAATGAGATTGGAGTGGGTCTATTGTCTCGATAAGTAAAGTAAATAAAACACTATTGAATGAACTCATAGCCTGTAGATAACGTCACTATCCAGGAAAAATCTTAAGGTAATAATAAGGATACTCCTACGTGACAGGCACTTGAGCTTAGCCATGCAAATCCAGTGTAGTTGGAGCCCACAGAACTGGAAATGTAAGATCACTCTTTACAAAATAGGCTGAAAATCTTTAGCTCTTCTTTATGCACTTACATCAAAATCTGGATTTTGAGTGTTTTGTGAGAGGAGCTGGAGACCTGAAGATCTAATAGCTTAATTGAAATGATAGGATCAAAGTTCAAGTAAGCTGAAAATCTGTTTGATTTTTGGGGAAATCTAGTTCTTTTGACTAAGAAATCCGTAGACAGCTAAAGACTCATACAGTATAAATTTGGTTTTGTTTCAAGTATGACCTGGTTGCAGCACCTTTGATATCTTGGTTATACAACAGATGGTTAATTGGATTAAATTATGTCTTCTTGCCGAGACAAATTAGCTGTGATTAGTTTGAGATGATTTTGAACATTCAGTAATACCATTGGAAACAATGCATGTTGTTGAGAGACCTTTGAAAAACTACACGGCAAATTTCAGGGGGTAAATTGGTCAAAATCTGCAAAGGTGCTGTGAACTCAGAGCTGTTACATGATCAACCCAGCAGAGATCCAAGAGCTGTGTGGGGCTTCACAAAGGCAGCAGGAATGTGTATGTAGGGAGATACATATTTAATTTTATATTTTAGTAAGAACAGTAGCAGCAGCTAGTGTCTACCAGCTAATGCAAATTAAAGGATAGATTCTGCTACTACTAATTCTAGTACTACAGTTGTAACACTTGTATTCAGGGTGACCTTATACAGTGTTGTATGTTGCTTCCTTCTGTTCCTCAGGCTGCAATTCCTCCCTTTTGAAGTGTATTGAGAACTTCTGATTAAAACCGTCAGTGTAATAATTATGCATTAAAATGCTATTAATAATAACCAACACTTCAGTTCCCTTAAATAGGGCTGCATATGTGAGAGTAAATGTGAGTTTGCAGTTACGTCTTCCAAGTCCATAGTTTGAGGTCCTGGCACATCATATAATGTGTTTAAAGGTTCTGATCCCTTCCAGCTTGCACAAATTGATTCAAGAAAGATCAGTTTCCATGAAGGCATCTCAACTTTGTAAGTCAGTTTTCACCAGTATTTGATCCCCACTAGAAAACAGTGAGAACAGTTCATCTCTAATCAGACCAGTAGATCTTCAGCCACATCTTTCATACAAAGTTTGAGTCTCTGTTAATTCTTGATCCTCCTTTGTTTCGGGTTTCTCTTTATTATATAGTGCAGGTTTGGATTTATTTTCAAGTTTGAGTATTCTTGTCTTCTGACCAGAGCAGGGAGGTTCTGGACTTCTGCTCAGACTGAGAAATATTTCCACTATGGTATGAAAAGAAGACAAACTTTGTTTCAGTTTTACAGTCTCTTCTCTGTATGCTGCATTTTATTTCCTTCATCTCTTTCCATGCTTACGTTTATCCACTGCATCTTTCAGACGCTTTCTCTCTGCCTCCCCCAAATCCTACTTGGAAAGCCACTGCCACCCACGATGTTTACCTGGTGGCTAGTCAGGAGTGATGCAAAACTGAGTTCTTTGGCAGGCATCTTCCTCTGCTTTTGGCCATGTGCAGTGCTGTAACAATTTGGCATGGGCAGAACAGTTCAGCACTCAGCAGATGCAAAGGGATTTAGTTGCCCTGACTCACATAGAGCTATGCTGATTTACACCAACTGAAAGCCTGCATTCATCATTGTTTTCCCCCCAGTTCCATGCTAGTTTATCAGCTGAGGGTCTATCCAACTGTCTTTCATTGATGCATGGTCATGTCTACTAAGAAAAATGTGATGGTAATGTTATATCCTGTCAGGGACCACTTGTTGTATATGCAAGTGTTCAAAGTCATGTTAGTAGACTTCAAAGGATATACTGCATAATCAGGCAAGCTGCTTGTGAACTGAAGGTAAGATAAATCTTCAGTGGCCTAGTAAGCAAAATAAATAACAGTATATTGTGCTTACATTTGACTGTCCTCTGTGATTCCTGTTTGCAATGTCTCTTTTAAACTAAGTCCTAAAACAAGCATATTCAGTTAGTTAGAGGGATTTTTCAGAATGCATGAGAATGTACATAAAAATAATGGGCTGAATCTAGTCTTGCCAAGCTGTTCCTTTTGTTTATTCTGTATCATATAAATTTAGCTTGCTAAATGTAAGCATAGTTTCTTTCCCTTCAGAAGTAAATCCCATACCCAGTAACAGGAAAAAGGACTCACAGACTTCTGTGAAGAAATACCCAATTGTCTTGACCTGGTTTCTTCAATCCTTTTTCTTTTGTACCAGTGCTGGGTCCATTCATTAAGTTCCTGTCTTTGCTTTAGGTCTTTTGCTTACTGTGGTAATGTAAGGCCTTGCACTTAACTGACTTCAAAGGTCCTCTGACACTTTCCAGTGAAAGCTTCCTGAGAGACTGTAGGAACTATAACAGTTCTCTGTCACTCCCTATCTAATAAATTAATTCAAATAATAGAATAGACCAGTGACACATCTTTTTTGTCAATAGATTAGACTCCTTTGTGCTGTAATCTTTATATTTGTCCCAAATAATTTACAAGTTACAAGGTTTAATGGTCATAAAGCACCTGTAGATAAGGATTGCTCAGAACGATCAGAGAATTAAAATTACACAGACTGTGAAAATGCATGAGAACTCAAACATTTCTCTCCTTTCTGTGTATCTTTACTTTCTGTTTGATGCCTCCTACCTGCTTTCCTTTTAAAGACTTGGCTAAAGGGGCAACTGATGAAAGAAAAGTATATACTTTCTTAAGACAGAATCTGTGTCTGGACTCATTGCTATGTTATGTGACCTAGAAGTAGGCAAATCTCAAATCTTTAAGACCAGGTCTTGACTTCGTATGCAAGAGCTACTGTGGAGTAAATTCATCCTTCAGCGTGAGTTGAACTTAGAGTAAATCATGATAGTGCAAAGCATCACTTCCAAAGAATTGATAATATTTAGAAATGAGAATTTGGAGCCTCTTTTTCCTGACTAAATGGCAGAAAGTGTATCTCCTGGGATAAACATGTGCTGTTGTACAAGATTTGAAAAAGTCAAATGTTATTGCTGTACCTGGTTACAACTTGTTTACACTGTTCCTTAGACCCTATATTTAATTTTAAAGCATCAGACTGTAAACATGAAAGACTGCTATTTGAGTGTGGTAATATGTCCCCTGTCATATGTTTAACATATGTGGTGATATGTCCCTGTGTATTAGGGATTGCAGAAAGTAGGACATTCTAGCACAAGGAGTAGTATTACTTTAGGATGTTGTGATGTTAGAATCCAGGAGGTTTAGATATTAGAAGCCAGGATATTGTGGGCTTTTTTCTCCTCTGTAAGATCTTCATTCCACACAATTATATTCACTATTTATAAATGCTTTGTGTAGTGCTGCTTAATGTAGTACCACACTGGCTTTTGTAAAAACTTTTAGTAATCTATTGCTAGGCCCAGCTGCATGGGGCAGCTTAAATGTGAATTTGCAAAACTTTTTAGGGGCAAAGGTGGTGATTTACAGCAGGTTTCTAATGTGTCTACTTCAACAAAATTAGAACTTGGGTTTTAAATGTGGCTCCCAAATGCTGCAGCTGTATTACTCAGCACTTGTTAGACCACATATAGAATACTGCATCCAGTTTTGGATCCCTCAATATAAGAAAGGCATTGACAAAATGGAGTTCAGGAGAAGGTCATGAGGATGGCTGGGGGGACTGGACATATCTCCTGTGAGAAAAAGCTGAGTGTACTTTGCTTGTTCAGCCTGGAGAAGAGAAAGCTCAAGAATGACCTAACAGCAGCCTCCCTGTACTCATGAGGTAACGAGGAAGATGAAGCCAGGCCCTTTACAGGGATGCATAGTAAGAGGATGAGAAACAATGGGCACCAGTTGAAACATGAGTCTCAACAAGAGAGGTTCAGACTAACTATAAGAAATTACGTCACAGGGGACAGTGAAGCAGTGGGACAAGTTTCCTAGAGTTTCTGGAGTTTCCATCCTTGGCAGAATTTTGCAAATCCTAGCTGGACAGAGCCCTTGAGTAGCCTGGTTTGCCTTTGTAGCTGACACAGCTTTGAGCAGGAGGTAGAACTAGAGACCTCCTAAGCTCCTTTCCAACCTTACCTATACTACAATCCTGTATGTTTTGGTCAGTAGTTAGTAGTTGTCCTGAGAAAAATGCTTGAGATAGGGCTTGTAGACTTTAAGAAAAGTCAAAGAACTTATAGCTAAGTTAAGAATTTATAGCTGTTATGCTGATGTTTAATTTTCTCAGGACCAAGCAAAATGCTAGATAAGTTTTGAACAATCCTAATGACTTTGATTCCTTTTCCAATACCTGTTTGGAAACTTGTAGTAGGAGAAACTGACCAATTCAAGACAGGTTTATCTCTCCTCCTTGCTAAAAAAAGGTATTGTCTTATTAACATATCCAATTCTTTCTGCTAGTATAGGTCACCTACAGTCCAACAGCCCAAGATACAAATTCAACTTCATAGCAGATGTGGTGGAAAAGATTGCACCTGCAGTTGTTCACATCGAACTTTTCCTCAGGTAACACTTTCCATTCTTTTTGTTTCAGTTCCATTGTTTAACAAAGGTCTACAAAGTTTTTTCAGTGTAGTAATTTTCCTTTTGAATTTGTGATATTTACAAAATACTCTGAAACATTACAGCAGGCTCATTTATCCAGAGAACCACACATTTGTGTGTTTTGTTCCTGTGCAGTAGATTTTATTGGGTTTACAGTCTTTACAGTACTTTACATACTGTCTGCCCTGAAATAATTCTTTCATCATTGAAGGTCTCTTCAGCCTTCACTACCATGTGTTGCTTGTTACATTATCATCTCAGTTTAAATAAAAAAAAAATAATCCAGAAGGTAAGCTGGAAAAACATAGCTCTTTGTTGCTTATACTGCTTTTAATGAGAGGTGATTTTATTTTGGCAGGGAGAGCACTAAGAGGTAGAATGTTGACCAGATGTAACCTATCTAAATACAGAAATTACTTCTGATGGGGAAAAAAGTGCTAAATTTGCTGACTAGAACATACCAATATTCAGTGTACTGAAGCTGGAGCTGAGGTGGCAAGTTCAACATTGAGTGCTCAAAACAACCTAGGAGGCAGGTTTAAATGAGAGTGCTAAAAACAACCTGCTGTCAGAACAAATTACTGCAAATATTACATGTACTCCATTATCTGAATGTCTTTCTACCTGGAGTACTCTGACTTGACATAGGCCTATGAATTTGTTGGAGAATTTTTATAGACTTTTTTTAATATGCAAAATCAAGAAAATCATGTTTTCGGAGACATAGCTTCATGCACATGGTGACTGGTCTTTTGAGACAATGTTACAGCTGTAGATGTTTAAGACCTTTTCCTATGTAGTTAAGATTGTTTTTGCTTTCCCTATAAGTAGATGTTTGTCTAGCACTAATCCTGGGCACTAATTGTGATACGTCTTCCTGGGATTGGCTCCGATTCTTTACTGCTGAACAGGCCACAACTTTCCAACAATATCCTAATATGGACCACATCTTGGAAGAAAGAAGAATTTGTGGACCTTTTTCTCATTTTCTACCCAGGCACTTTCTGTTCCACCATCAAATCTAAGGTCATTACTGCAGCTGTTCAGAGAGAAAAGTCATAGTACTTCAGACAGTTTATAAAGTTTTTTAACTGTCTGTGTTGCAGGACATGTTGTTTCCCATCAGGTTCTACCCATTGCTAGTCTTTTTCATTTCTTTCTTTCACATTTCTAGTCCTTTTGTCCTCCAAAATAATTTTCCTTTTGGTTTGCTTTTTCCTGCCAGTCTATGCTTGGGCTTCATGATCCTCTTAGACCTCACTTCTTCTTTTATGCCTCTGTCCAGCTGCAAGGTTCCTTCTTCCTCTTCCCTTTTCCCAGTAGAGGATCAGTCCATTTGTCAGACCGATTATTTCCTGTCATTGTTTTCTTCTCGTATAAAAACAACTACTACTGGGATCAGATGGGCTCCTGCTTCTTTTTTTTTTTTTTTTGGTCACCTAGCCTCTGTGTAAGGAAGCCTATAGACAGAATTGGAAACCAAAGGAAAAGAACCCTGCTGGTTTTCTGTAAACCTCAGTTCCTATATCCCCGACTGACTAAAAGAAGTCACAATTTTCAGTAGAGGATCCTTTTTTTTGTAATTTTTTTTTTAATTTAATTTTAGTAAGGGTTGTAAAATTCACCATCAAATGCTTTGTTATTTCTCAGGGTGAAAGGTGGTAAATGACATCTAATGCAATCTTCTCTTGTGTTTCCCTTATGACATACAATTACTTGCTTTTTGTACAGGCACCCTCTTTTTGGTCGAAATGTCCCACTTTCCAGTGGATCTGGGTTTATTATGTCTGATTCTGGTTTAATTGTGACCAATGCCCACGTGGTGTCAAGCACCAATGCAATATCAGGGAGACAACAACTGAAAGTGCAGCTACAGGATGGAGATACCTATGAAGCAACCATCAAAGACATTGACAAGAAATCTGACATTGCAACAATAAAGATTCATCCTAAGGTGAGTGGCATAAAGAGATGAATGACTTCATTTGGCAACTCTATTTCAGTTTTGTTTAGTACAGAGCAATTGGCTGGAATATATGTTTAGGGATTGCCTGGAAACATATCTGTGGGAAACAATTTCCAGGCTTGGAAATTTTTCATATCTTAAAATTAAATTACTTTGTCTTCTCTGCTAGAAACTGCTAAAAACTAAATAAAAAAAAAATGCAGCTCATTTCATATGTGGCAAAATTCTGCTATCTTTACCTGAAGACCCAGGCTATTTTGGCTAATTCTACCTTTGTGCCAATATGCAAGGACTGCAGGGTGGTGCATAGTGTAGAGAGAGTGGCAGGCTGATCAACAGCTGTTTTGTATGCTGTTTTTAGGAGGAGGAGGGAACAATCTGCTGAAAAATGGGGAAATCTCTTTCAGAATCTTGGTGGCTTTTTTTTCCTGGGTGAAATTGCAAGGAACTACTGCTAACTGTTTGTTTCTGAAGACACTTTAAAACAGCAACACTCCTGGCATGTGCTTTGGGTATATGATAGTGAGTGGCTCTTTCATTAATATAATGGAAAGTGTATGTTGCTAACTTGTTGCTAGTTTTTAATCTTCCCAATCAGGTTATTTTCAAGTATAAACTAATGCATATTTCTTTCTTTCATTTAAGAAAAAACTACCAGTATTGTTACTGGGACAGTCTGCTGACCTGAGACCAGGAGAATTTGTGGTGGCAATTGGAAGTCCATTTGCCTTACAGAACACTGTGACAACAGGTATTGTCAGCACTGCTCAGCGAGATGGCAAAGAACTCGGCCTGCGGGACTCAGACATGGATTACATTCAGACAGATGCTATTATTAATGTAAGTACTAGGCATGTGATGAGTTTCCCTTTACAGTCCTTCCCCACCAATTCAGTATGGAAATGCCTGCTTTGAAAAATGAATCCACTAAATAAAAGCAGCTTTGTTTAAAATCAGTGATAGACTCTTATTTTATAAGTGACTATGCAGTGTCTATAAGATGTGCTGTGAAAGGTATGACGAATAAAGCTACCCTCTGTGAGGTTGTCTGTTGAGATATTGCATAGGACAGACCCTTCTCATTCTGTAGATCTTGTGCAGTATCACATGGTTGTATCAACCAGCAGTAAATCAATACACTTCTCTCTCTGCTTGCTGAGTTGCTCTGGCCAAAGCAAGCTGTAGAACAGAGCCAAAGTTTCTTTCATCTCCATACATTAGAACCAGATGGAGTAATCAAATTGATACTATCTGCTTCAATTTAGTGACAGGACAACCAGGTAAGAACTTAATTAAAGGGCTGGGGTTTTTTTATTGTTATTCCTCTTTTCCCTCTGCACATCACCTACTCCAAGTAAGAATCCAGATGTGAAGTAACATAAAGACTGAGATACAGTTTGGAACTAAGTGTCCTAGCACTGCATGTCATATAAAAATACATGAAAATAATGACCCTTCAGAGCAACCTGGAGGGATCCAGAGAGCTTAAGTGAAGTCCTTGGGTGTGTATTTAACTTGTGCTGATTCTGAGAAGAGCACTGCATGCATATCTGGAGTAGAAAATAGCTTGAAATGTTATAGTTTAAATCTGTTATACATTGAAAGGAAAATATTTTCAAGATTTATTTGTTGGACTCAATGTCAAATTTGACATATCGTAACACAACATTTTACATTACAAAGTGCTTCACAAATGGTTATTGTCACAGACTTGAGAGAAATTGTATAGGGGGATAAAAGAGTGTAATTATTTTTTTGTGCTAAGATATGACATAAAAGTGAACTTTTTCAAAAAGCGTTGTATGATCCAGGAACTGAACCTCTTCAGACATTTAATTAGAATTACTCTCTTCAGTTATTTAAGGAGACTAGGAAAACTTAGGCAAGATGGGTAACTTGGGAACACACACTGAATTGAGAGACAGAGACAGAATTAGAACGTGGAATTCTTGACTTCTTGCTTATACACATTTTTCAAGCTCAGACTCCTTCCTGGTGTGTATAGTTAGGTAGTCAGTGCCCTCCAAAGCTAATGAGCAGGTTTAGTCAAGGATAGCAAAGCGTGTCAGATAACACTAGACCAAAGGAAGAGTGTGATAGCAGAGGAGGTGAGGATAATGGCAATATACTTGAGTTGCTTTGCCATCTGAGACCACAAAATATGAAGATGGTCCCTGGCATAAGGATGCTTTGTGCTTAGCTAATACACTGGTTTTCTCTTGAGAATGGGAGGAGTTTCAGAGCTGGTCTATTCAGAGCATTCCTGTGGCTCAGCCAAGACTTTGCTGCAGGAATGTACATGCAGCTGCCTTCTGAGAAATGCTGGGACAGCAGGAACATGGGGCAGGAGAAAACAGGGCCATATGTTCCTAGATGGAGCTATATTGCATGTGCTGTTCTTTCATTATCACATCCTTCAAGCAGAAGACAAGTGAATGAACAATGATGTGCTGAGGAAGGCCGAAATTCATTTTCTTGGTTCCTTTGTGTCATTCAGACATAAAAATCAAGTGGAGAGGTACTATATAAGGAACCAATCTGTTTGTTTAAATTTGAAATTCGAAGCTATTTTATAAACTTTGTCTGCTTTATTTTCCTGAGAATCTATAAGATTTGTGCAGTGCTATCTAAGCATAAACAGTTTGTGTCTCACATTACTGTCATGCATCACTTAGCTTTTGTTTCTTTTGACTGGTAAGTTGCTGCTCTTGGCTGTTCAGCAAACCTGCTTGAAAACTCTGGCCTCACTCAAAAACAAACTTGTTGAGCCAACGAAGATGGACAAGCAACTTCCCCAGCTCATTTCCTGTGGTCCTGTTGCATGTTTCCTTTGAAAGCCATTAGGTATTAGGCAATTTTGGGCTGCTCAGAGCTGCTACATGCCGTCCCTAGAGAGGGTTGCATATCTGTGGTTACTAAATCAATCCTTTTGTACTAGCTACCTCATAACAATATGCTGTGATTAAGTATGAAAAAACTGCATTCTTCTCCAGTGGAGAGTGAGAGACTGTCAGGGTTACAAACCAAAGTGATGAATAAAACTGTATGAGCATCTCACTGAAGTATAACTTTAAATAACAATTAATTATTTCAAAACCTTGTTCTGACAGTCTTCAGAAGAATCAAAATACTAGTTTTTAGCTATTTAATAACTCTTCTTAAACTTATGGTCTAACTACTTGGAGTGGTAAGTTGTAGATCCTAACTCAAGGCCTGTTTATGAAATGAAAATAATTCTAATGATAAGAGCTGAGGAATGGGTGGGGTAAAACCTACTTGTAATCTTCTGTGATCAATACTGTGTCCATCAGTGCTGCCTAAGAAATGACCTCCTCTCTTTAATTTACCTACAAACAAAATACTGTTGGAAATTAGAATTGCATTTCCTATAGTGAAGCACTAATTTATTGTTCCCTTATGTCATTTTTACAGTATGGAAACTCTGGAGGACCTCTAGTTAACCTGGTAAGTCCATGTGAATTGGTTTTGTTTGTCGGTTGGTTTGTTTAGTTTCAAGCTAGTTTGAAATAAGTGGGAGAATGTTCTTTTGGAGAGATTCGTAGGTCACACCAGCTTCCATTTGTTCAAGCTAATGAAGCCAGTGCAAACTGTGCAAATTAGATCTCAGTTCATACACCATAGGAAAACATTTCCCCATAGAGCAGACGAAATCTTACATAGCAGTGAGGAATATGGGACGTGGTATGAGCAGTTATGCTCATTCACACTGTGGAACCTGGGATGCACAACAAAGATGAGACCTAACCTGCACAACTATTTTAAAATAGATGCCTTTAAACCAGCCCTGGTTTTGCAGGTCAGTGAACTGTGGCTGTAGTGGTAGTAGAGAGCACTCTTGCTGAGTGGTCCTTGGATGAACAAACTGTACTGTAATCTCTCTGGCCATCCCAGTTAAATGCAAAATGGATAATGAATCAGAGCCCAGATCCTCCCTTACAAGTAATGTTTATTTCTGGAGTGATTACAACACTCCAAAATTTCTTATGCAAGCTTTTAATGTGAAATGCTAGGCAGTGAGCTGAACCCTGTCACTTAAGAGCAAATTAATTGGGTGTTGTCTCTCAACAGGATGGTGAAGTTATTGGGATTAACACTTTGAAGGTCACAGCTGGAATTTCTTTTGCTATTCCTTCAGACCGTATCACTCAGTTTCTCACAGAGTCACAAGACAAGCAAAGTAAAGGTAAAGTCTGCAAGAAACAACGTCGTCTTCCAATTATCATCCTGATCCTGGTGAAGTGCCAGAAGACAGGGTTCTGGGGTCCTATTACTGAAAGGACCAGCATCATTTTACAGTATAAAGCACCACAGACTTGGAAATAGAAAACAATTTCACAGAGGTGGGAGAGATATTTTATTACTCAAACACCCAAGGAGCAGACAGTATCTTTAGAAATCTGGGAAATAGGGCCTCTGAGGATAGTGGGGACACAGATGAGTCATCACTGTCTCAAATGATTTTGAGAACAGATGATGACTTGGTGAAGGAGTCTTCTTTTATTTATTGTCCAAGGAAAAAGGAGATTAAGGTGTACTGTGGAGAATAAGGTGAAAACCTTTATAAACACCTGTCCGCAGATGGAGTGTAGTGTATGTCTTGTCAGTAGAACCTGATCTTTATTTTAACATGGTCATCTATGTCAGTACTATTATTATGATAGACTCTCAGACCCTGGTGCAAGAAGGGCTGTGTACTAATTTGTGAAGAAATACATGGGAAGATGGGAGAGAAACAGGAAAAAAAAGAATGGCCTCTGCACCAAAGAGCATATAAATCTAAATATACTGGCAACTGACAACTGCAGTACTTGGGACTTTTTTTATGTGCCTGCATTGTATCTGTCACCCTGTTCTAGGTGTCATAGTAAATGCTGCACAGCTGAAGCTGATCTAATAATGCTGCATGCAGGCCAAATCTTGCTTGCTCTTTTGCTTGCCAATTTATCTCTCCACACCCTACTACTCATCTTTTATCATGAGTGTTGGCTGCTGCTTCTTCTCTTGAATCTTTTTGCTATTAATCTTGTCTTCTCCTGAGTTCATCCAGTTCCTGATGCCAGGGTTGTTTCCCCACACCATTGTCCTCTGTGTTCTTTCAAATTCTGTTATTTCAGAAACTTCCCTTAGTTAGAGGTTTTAAAGTTATACATCTCCTTGTATATATGAGACCATCACAATTCTGATGAGTCTCCTCATCTGTGTTTTGCTTAATTCCATAAATTATGTTATTTTCACTGTTGATTTGAGGGGAGTTATGGGAGGTGTAGATGAAAGAAGTTGTTAATTATGTGCTGAAAAGTATATTTCAAATTAGCTGACATAATTTGTTTTTGGCCAACAAGTCAAAAGGCCTGTTTATTCACCCAGTTTACTAACTGATTGTTGGCTTTTGAAACAAACAGGTCTGTACCATTAGTGGTTACCATTCAGAACCAAACTTCTCATCCCAAACCAGGGAGGAGCAGTGGCTCATCCTGCAGGAATGGCCTTAGAGGCACAAACACAAGCCTTGAGCAGAAAGCCCACCATCTACTAGTGGTTTCCTGGTAATGGGCTGGAAAGTCAGTGAAGGTTAGAGATACCACTGAAATCAATCACCTTGCTCCTTCAGGCACCTTTGCCTCTGGAAAATGATGTGCCTGCTGAGCCCAGCTAAGGGCCCGGAGATAACTTTGCCTATGGAACCCCAAGAAAAAAACACTGTGGAATATTCAAGTTTATATTGTGATTGTAACGTACAGATTTTTAGGTTTTTTTAAGCATTCACATTATCACCTAATCAAAAGGATTCACACTTTCTCTTAGTGTCGGTGTGATTGTCACTGCAATTTTAATGTGGTGGGTTTTGGGTTTTGGTTTTTTTTGGTTTTGTTTTTAGTTTGTTTGTTTGGTTGGTTTTTTGTTTTCGTATTTATTTATTTATTTATTTATTTACTTTGCTTCTCTGAATTACCTCTTGTACCTTTAGGCTACAGGTAGAACAGCTGTTTAGAAGTCATTTAAAATCGATGCATCTCTTGATGCATAGAGATATTTTCACCATGTATTTGAGCCCTGGTTTGTAATTTTTAGGCCTTTACTAATAATTTTCAGGTTTATTGTATATTTGTTATTTCTTGGCATAATGAATTTATGAAGAAGAATTTTTGGGATTTTTTTTATTATGTCTTGTTTTGCTCCAGTTATATTGCAGTAGTTTCACTGGAATCTTCCCTTATGGTACAGTTAAGTCATAGGAAGAAGCTTAAGGATATTACCATATTACTCTTAATACCATATTGCCTGAAGATGATAAAATTCCTTTAGGATACCCCTCTTTCCAGATTTACTCTGGAGATCAGATAACTATCAGTTTTATATAAAATATAACTAAATTCTTTAAAGTCCCATCTGTTGTACATTTCTGTAAATATCTGATCTACTAAAGTACAGAAGCAGAGAGGAAGAAAAGGAGAGGATGGCATTTGAATGAAATATTTGCCCTGACTGTTGTTATCTAAAAATTTGATATTACCTAATGCATCCGTAATACATAATAATACCTAATGTATTTTCTACCGAAGATTTACCGCACTGCAACAGAGATTTTGTCTGTTGGTCTGAAAACCTGTACTAATTTTAAGTTTATCCTCCTTTCATAGTTAGGAATTTCTAAACTAGTGCATGAAGTGTGTCCATCTATATCTCAGTTGTAACCAGCTGTGTACTCTGTCTTTACCTCTGGAAGTAATTTATCCTTAAGCATTGGCTGATTCTTTTACTCCAGTGTCTTTTTTTAGTATCTTGTAAAAATTTCTTACTTTCAGTTTTGGCTCTATCATCTATTCGTAGTTTAGACTTGAGCAAAACAGTAAAACTAGAAAGTGTTTAAACTTGTATCCTTTAGGATGGAAGAGAATAAGTTAGCAACTTGACAAAATATTAAAGAGAAAATTCAGCCTAAGAGGTCAGCCTGGCCTCTTATATTATGTTTACAGAAAAAGAATAAACCTTGTTTCAGATGGGCAAGGAGAAATGGGGGAGTTCTGTATTGACTACATCCAACAAATCGTTTCTGTGAATCCTCATTTACATCCTCAGGACACTGTGTTAGTTGTGATTGAGCTATATGCTTATCTGTGTATTTGGATGATTATTACTGATAATTATTACCAATAATCACAGGGGCTGCTTAGGAAGCTTGCTGAGTATAGATTCAGACTACTGATTAAATTCAGCTGTACAGTTCTTATAAAAGGCATACTGCACACAGTTCACATTATAGACTTGAGCTGTCCTCGGTTTCTGTTTGGCAGTGGAATATCATACATGCTTTCAGGACTGCTCATGCAATCTGCAAGATGAGCTTCAAGTGCAAAAGTAAATAGCAGAGAAACAGGAGTTTTACCTGCCACTTGAATAAAAAGTACAGGATCCATTTCTTCACTTATAAATCTTGGTGAAATCTTGGCGCCACTGAAATCAACTGCAGAGAGTTGCTCTTGCCCATAAGAGTTTGAGTAGATGACCCTTTAGTTTGGATTTATCAGTTCTTTTTGCCATGGTTTATAAGCCATAAACACTCTTGCCTTCAGCTGGTGTTTATCTGTCAGGTTTGTATCTCTACTGTTACAAGATCAATAAATAAAGTTTAACAGTAGAACAAATGTTTTCCATACTGTGGAACAAATCTCTGTAAACAGTGAACCAGCTCTAGATACTTGGGGTTAGCTGCTTGTGACATTCTATTAACACAAAACAGATTTAAGTTTAAACTAGTGGTTGAGGTTGATTTGATTGACTTTTTAACTTTGGAACTGGTATTTAATCTGGCCTGGTGTTTACAAAATTAAATGAGATTTGAGTATCTCTCTCTGCTGTGCTCTGCTCCAACTTTAAGCCACAATGGTTTTGCATTTGCTCAACCTGATTTTTCCAACATACAAACCTTCTTTTAACTACTGCTGGGACTGCACACTTGTGATGTACTTAGTACATCAGTTGTAAAACCTCACTTTATTCCTGTTCTTCTAATTATTTTTCATTCTGCCTCATGATTGCTGCTAAAGTAACTCATAGCTCACAGATGTTAGTTTTACTTTGTACAACTGCTATTTGCAGTGTGGTAAGCTTACTGCAGAGAGAGGGCAGAAGGCCTTTTTGAATTTTAACACATGAACAGGGGTGAAATAATACCACAAAGATGAAGATAGAATGAAACTTTTAGTTTTGAAGTCTTTAGTTACTAGATTTATTTTTTTCCCTAAAGCCTTATGTTTACATGTATCATTAGGCACTGGGGAAATAATTCCCTTTGACTCAGCAGCATTTCTGCTGTGGTTTTTCATTCTTGCTGGTTTGTTTCTTCCAAATGAATTTCTTTTGTCCCTTCTTTCATTTTTCATTTTTCTTTCACGGGAACATTCCTGTCTCAGCCCCCAGAGTATCCTTTGTGCTTCTGCGTGTTTCTGTATAACAGAGGCAATGACCAACAGCAAATTGTTTAATGCAGAGAACTGTCATTAGAGAGTCTGTCACTGATGTGCCTTTTGAAGGGCACATTTAATTGTCATCATTTAACTATCCACATAGCAGGGGCCAGGGGATTATCTTCAGGTGGGATAATTATCACATTTGGATATTTTTAAAAAGTGAAAGCTTACATGTATGCCATGTAGACTAGAGAAGCAGTATGAGCTTGTTCATGGCCCTCTTGAGACTTCGATTCTGAGTAATTGGACTTCATGACACTCTCACAATAGCTGATTTGGATCTTAATAGTTTCACTTCAAAATAGAAAGGAGAGAGAACATTTCAGAGCAAAGCAGGGATGACAGTTACAGATGTAAGACTGTGTAGAGTGTAGTAAATCCAGTGTTTAGTAGTCAACATTTTCAGTGACCCTGATGGGAATATTGGACATGCATAAGATTCAGAACTAGTTCCTTTACTTGGGAGTATTTTTCTTGGAAAGAATAAGAGTTAGAGGAGTCCGTGTACATCATCTTTTTCCTCGCATGAGAACCTGGAGAAACTCAAAGATCTTGTGAAGCACTTGTGCTGGAACAAGGGGAAATATTGTTTCATACCGGATGTAACTAAGTACTGGAGCACTCATTTCAGGAAGTCATAAGTAAAAAAATGCATTTTTTTTCATAGGACAGCTGTGCAATATTATGACTACTAAAAGCCAACTACAGAAATGTGGTGTTCTCCCTAAAGGAGTGAATTTTCACCATTTAAAATTAGAGTCCTGGCTAATTTTAGAGTAGTTTGTATTGGCAGGGACTTTTAAAGGTCATCTAGTCCAACCCCCCTGCAATGGTCAGTGACACCTTTCACTAGATCAGGTTGCTTAGAGCCCCATCCAGCCTGACCCTGAATGTTTCCAGGGTGGAACATGTACCACTTCTCTGGGCAACATGTTCCATTGTTTTACCACTCTCATCATAAAAAATTTCTTCCTTATATCTAGCCTCTGTCTCCCTGCTTTTAATTTAAAATCATTATTCCTCATCCTGTCACAACAGGCCCTGCTAAAAAGTTTGTCCCCATCTCATATAAGTCCCTCTAAGTACTGGAAGGCCTCATTAAGGTATCTCTGGAACCTTCTCTTCTCCAGGCTGATCAGTGCCAACTCTTTCATCCATTCCTCAAAGCAGAGGTGCTCCAGCCCTCCAAGCATTTTTGTGATCATTTTGGCTAAGATCTAAGTGTTGGGGTTTTTTTAACTTGCTTTTCATTCTTTGGGGTGAGAATAACAAGCCATTTGCATTACAATCAGTGTGAGTCTTTTGGTTGTCCTGTCTCAGAAAGGTGGAAATTTAAATTTCTTTAAATCTCATTTCTACATTTTAATGAGAACAGCATATGATTAAATTGTCTTGACAAGTTTCAGATTAAATGGTGGTAGGTTATGAAATTTTCCATTTGCTGAAAACATGTGGTACCAGATCACAGAAATTTCCGGAATTTCTTGAACGAAAAATTCTCACAGAGTGTAAAGAGCTTTTCTCTTGCCTTCACTTCCAGGGAGAGGGATTGTTATTCTGTACACCAAGGCTAACCAGAGTTTAAAAAGTAACCTGAATGTAGATGCTTATGATTTTGTTTAGCTTTGTTAAGCTCATACATCCTGTTTTAATTTTCAGATATTTTAGGTCATCAGAGTAGTTATTTTTGTCAGTGTTTGCCTAAATTTCTTATATATCCTCTGTGTTACTTTCAGATGGGAAGAAACGTTTTATTGGCATCAGAATGCTGACAATAACACCTGCGTAAGTATCTTAAAATGTATGATCATGCATACAAGATGTGGTCAGTAGTGGCTCAGAACTTCATTCAGCTTTCATTACAAATCTCCAGAGAATCCAGAAGTGGTCATTAGTTTCTAGAAGTCTGCAAATGTTTTAATGATATTGGTGAAATCTGAGTTCTGAGACTTGAAAATTCTGTAAATACTGATAGTGGTGGATGCCATGTTCATAGCTGAGGGAAATTAGGAAGAGCCTGAACACAGATTTTGGCTCATGAGGAGGAGGTCTGGAGTTATACCAGGTTTTATGTGACATTTAAGCAAGCTACTGCTTTCAGGTGACTGTGAGTGCCAATGACAGATCAGCTGACAGGGGGGTTAGTTTGGGTTTAGTTGTATCAGTGGAGGCCATGTGACGTAAGATTTGGTGCCTAACCATTAGCAACTACTTTCTTTCCAGTCAAAATGCTGAACTAAAGCTCCACGCCTCCATGTTAACAAAGCCGGAATATGGACACCCTCCTGCACTTCTTTACTGTCTCTTGTCTCTTACGTTGCTTTGTGCCTTGCCATTACCCAGATATATTCTGGGATAACAAATGAGGGCTCTTATGCTGGTGTTCCTTCCCAGCAGTAGGCACATTTCCAGTGTGGCGGTTGACTATGAAATTAAACAAGACAATTTCCAGCTGGGTTTGTAGTGAAGCCATTTTTGTTTATCGGGTTACACTCTTGCAATCTTCCCTGAAGGGTCAGATCCTCAGCTGGAATGAATCAGTGTAATGGCATGAACATCAGGGAAAGAAACTCAGAATGTTCCTTTGAGTAATTGTGAAGTGAACACTGTGAGATCTTACGGCTTTTTTGGCATGTTATGAAGCCATGTAAGGTGTCTGCAGGCCTTTTTTCAGAAAAAGACTACTTCCCTTTGTGTGTTTGCTTTCGTCGTTTAATTGTTAGCTTCCTGAGTAGAGTCAAGTGAAGAGGAATCTTTGCAGCCATTTTAGTTTGCTTTCCATCTTCAGGACCCCAGTTTTTCGTGGCAGACAGCAGAGTTATCCATCCTTGATCTAAACCCTTTTGTTTCTAGAAATGGGTTTTAACCCACGCTGTACACAGACCTGAAATGATGTCATCAACTCTGAAATGAGGGGATGTTTGTAGAGCCTTTATTTTGCAGCTGGTTCCTGTCTTCTTTCATTAAAAAGGGATGCACAAACAATTCCTGAAGAAAACTTGAGGAAACTGAAGTTTCCTTGGAAAAGTTTCATAGTTCTGATCTATCTGCTGGCTGAAATTATCAAAAGTTCTATTGTTCTAGATAAAGACAAATTAGGAACAACTTGCAAAATAAAAAAAGCAAAATAGGTAGCAAACTTCTGCCCCATCACCAGCCTTAACTCTTTGGGCAGAAATATCTTTTGTCCCTGTACAGCATCTAGGACAGAGAGTGCTCCTGTCCTTGTGCTACTGCTACAGAGAGCAAAATCAGGTTGTTGCAGAAGATGTATGAGACCATTAAGTAATTTTGATTCTCGCAAAATCTATGTAACTTGTTTAAATCCAAATTGAAATACCCTACGTTTTCATCACAGAACAAGGGGCAAACAGTTAATTGTTAAGTCTTTCTTCTTTTACCACAAAAAATCTAAGAATAAATAAATAAAAATTTTTGAATGCTTCTTCTTGTGTGGTGTAATCAGTGGTGTTTTCTTCTTTTAGCTTGGTGGAAGAACTGAAGCACAACAATGCTGATTTTCCTGATGTCAGAAGTGGAATTTATGTACATGAAGTTGTTCCAAACTCACCTTCCCATAGGTATGTAGAGCACATTATTTTCTTCACCATGTTTATATCTCCAAATAGATACGAATAAGGTAATATTTCTATTTATATTTAAGCAATTTCTCATACCAGTCTTGATCTGTATTTAAACAATTAAAAATTGTGCCTTTAGGTTTAAAATATTTGTACTAAGATTCTACTCACATCTACAAAATTAAATATTTCAATATCAGAGCTGTTTAAATCATGGAATTGTTTAGATTGGAAATGACCCTTAAGATCATCAAGTCCAACCATTAACGCAACACTGTCAAGGCCACCACTCATGTCCCTAATGCCACATCTCCACCTCTTTAAATACCTCCAGGGGTGGTGACTCAAGCACTTCCCTGCTCAGTCTCTTCCAGTGCTTGAAAACCCTTTCTGTGAAGAAATATTTCCTAATATCCAATCTAAACCTCCCCTCGTGCAACTTGAGGCACCCCAAATACAGTGGACAAATTTTATTTTTGTAAGGTATACTGAATATTAATAAATAGAAATTTGGATAAAATTTAAACAGGAGACAGGATGACATTCACATAAGACTGTCAGAACTGTTATCAGCGACAATACTTCATCTTAGGAAGAGACTATTTGACAGAACAGTTGCAAAATAAATAAAATGTATCCAAAAATTATTTTAGGAATTATTAAAAAGTAACGAAAGCAGCTATTCTGGATTACATTTGAACAGCAAGAGAGAAATAATTTGCGAGTACTTCAGCTGGTGCACTCTACTTGTCTTGAAGTTTTGAGAGGAGTTTAATTTCCAATGGTTGAAATAAATACTGGAGACATAAAAGCATGATCTTGTAAGTGGATGAAGTGAGTCAACCATGGATAAAAGTATTTTCTGTTTCTCCTTTGCTGTAATTTTGTGGAAGTCAAAGAGAAAGTTAAGACTCATAGTTTTTGCTGTTTTAGAAGGAAATCCTCAATCAAAAAACCCAAACCCGATTTTGCATTTATCAAGTACTACTCGTTATTCTTTTGCAGTCAAAAGGGTAGGATTTCCCTTCAATGGAAACAAAAACAAGTAACAATTTATCACGTCAGCAGAAGAGGAGGTAAATAGCTTTTGTGCTTTTTCTCTGTGTGGAGTACATACTTACTGTCTCTTTCTTCTTGTCTTCGCAGAGGAGGGATCCAGGATGGAGATATTATTGTGAAAGTCAATGGGCGTCCTTTGATGACTTCCAGTGACCTGCAAGAGGCTGTGATGAATGAATCACCTCTACTACTTGAAGTTCGACGAGGAAATGATGACTTGCTATTTAACATTGAGCCTGAAGTTGTCATGTAAATAGAATTGAGGAAGCTCTCACCATAATTAAACTCACGTATTCTGGAACACTAGATACCTCCTTTACAGCTACAGTAATTATACTTCCTGTTGACTAATGACAAGGTGGACTTACTTAATTGCCTGAGCCATTTCTGTACATAGTAGCTAGAATGACTTAAGCGATGCCTTTTATAGAAGATTTAAATTTCAGAGAAACTTAAGAACTGTCTTCTGGGGAGGAGGAGAAAACCAAATTTTGTGTAGCTGGTAGAAATGGGGCCCACTTCCAGTTCCTTCAGGTTCAGAGCAGGTTCAGTTCTGCATTTTGAAAGACCAAAATACTACTGGAAGTGAGAAAGCACAAGAAAGGGAAAATTATTCTAAAACTACAGTCATGGCTGCAGCAGACCCAAGCTATTGCAATGCATAATTGAGCTAATTTTTTTTCTATGTAACTTTTTCAATGTGAACCTATTATTGGCAAAGCCTGTATTTGTTCTTAGTGCTTCTGTGCTCCATGTCAATGCAGGTAGATTAAATCTGTAAATATCGAAAGGAACAAAAATGGTATCAGGTTATAGAGTGTTACACCTAGGTCATGCGATTTTGGGATATAGTAAATGATTCTTATAGAATTAATGCCTTATATATAAATCAAAACGATGTGCTGAACAAAGTTAAGTTTGAGAAAGTGCACAGTTTTTTAAGAATTTGATACAAACTACTTTTGCATTTTACTGGTAAGCTTTACTGTAAAGTTGTTACACTACTTTTGGCTTGGACCGTGTATGTTTCTACTGTAAGGAGATTAAAGTTTACACAAATATTTTATTGGTGCAAACCTCTTTTTAAAAAAGTCAGTCTTTCCTGTCTCTTCTGTCTGACTGGAATAGATTCTCCCAAGAGAACATTTTCTCGCAGAAAATTGGGTCCTGATGTTGTGACAGCCCTTTGCATCCTGTGATATAATTATGCTGCCCTTATTTAGACTATGTTTAGAAATGCTTTGCACACAAGTCATTTATTTACACGTTTTTCCATATTTATGAATTGTGCTTTGATGTCACTTAGAGAGTATCTAGCTGGGATGCTCGTCCTCAGTTCTGCCTGTACGTGACAAGAAGCAGAAAGGAAGAACTATAGAGCATGTCAGACTTTTGAGTAATAAACCCAGGAGAGAAATTACTAAGAGCTACATCCAAATCTCCTAGGTACCCTAAACCAAACAACTCTATTCTTCCTTACTGAGTATCGCTACAGTTCCCCTAGAGGCAGAAGAGCATTTCTTTCTGGAGCATTTTCTACAGCAAGTTGTGCTTTTGTACTTTCTGGATTTGGGTCTAGTGTCTTTGTTATGCTCTGCTGCCCCAAAGAGTAATTCCTTTTTGCATCAAGAACCTTCCCTTTTGGTTACCATCATGTCTAGAGTTTCTGGTTCTACCAACTGACTTGTGTGTAACCAGCCTTACCTCTTTGCATTTCTATGATGCCAGACATGCAGAAAAGAGCAATCTGTTCATTCCTTGCTGGCTGACTCTTGACTGCAATGATGCAGTTCAAAGGTTGATGGGGTATCATCCTTTTAAAAATTAATAGTGTTTCCATCCATCACATTATTGCCTGTGCCTGTACTAATGGCATCACCCCTTGCTGTCACTAAACAAAGAGCTGTTTTCACCCCTTAGGCGCTTAGTTGTACCTGTCGAATATTCCAACTCCTTTCTGTTAAAGTACAACCTCAGCATCCAGGCTTGCAAAAAGCTTACATGTATTCTGAACTTAGGATAGCTGTAGCATGCAGAAGGATCCTGTCATGGCTAAAGTCAAGCCTAACCATCCATGTGTGCCATGCTAGTACCGACATTTTACAGCTTGTGAGAGGTGTTTGTTTGTGACCATTGAATAATAGTAAAGAAATTATAGTATTTCTGAGTTTATTGCTAATTTTTCAGATTTTGGCCAAGAAATTGTTTGGTAGGAAGACCCACAGAGTGATCAACTTCTTTTATTGTAAGAGAAACTTTTTGGCTTCCAGATAACAAATTGCTGATTTTGAAATAAATTGCATAAGAACTTTTATTACAGCAAGACTAGATAGAGACTGGAAGTGACATAGCATTATTAAAAATTGAATACACTGTTGTTGGTGCTGGCTAACTGCCTTGGCCTTTTAATCAGGTCGCTGTGTGTGGGGAGAAAGGCTGTTTCCTTACTCAACAAAAAATGTTGCATTCTACCAACAGTTTCTGTTTTTTCTAAGCTGTCTCCGAAAACCTCGTGGAACTCACACATCACATCTAATGCTCTGCAAATGCCATGGCATTGTAGCAAGATTTCACTCTGAGGTAACGAGGGTCAGATGAGGTTCTTTTAAAAAGCAAGCATTGTCATTCCCTTTGGCTGCAAGAGCATCTGTATCATTTCATCTGTGGTGTGACCCTTGTCTGCTGAGACACGAGTAGACTTTATTAATTGCCACTTGTCCCCCTGACATCAGCCAGAACTGCAAAGGGTAATTACTGAAAGATAGAGTCAGCACCTACCGATGCCAGCAGTTAACGGTGAGTTTATGACCCAACTTTGATATCTCTGTTTCTTGGCTAAAAGAAGGTAAGATGGCAGTCAGTGTCCCTTTAAAATAAAATGTTCTGGCAGCCTTTCTGTTATAAGCAGTTACTGGCTGTGTCTCTCAGGACAAAAAAAAAAAAAAAAAAGAAAAAAAAAGTATGATATTCATCCCTCAAAGGAACTGGACTGGCAGCTACAGCTTTTCCAAGTCAAAGTTGGGTCACTGACCTCGTTACTTCTGCTAGGCCTAATCAGCAAAATAAGGAATGAGAGAGAGAGAAACACACACCAGTGGCAATACAACAGATATGAGTATTTCAGCCCAGCAAGATCTGCAGTGGGAGCTGCACAGCCCCACCAGCAAACTAACCCCTGTTGGTGAGCTCCTTCTCACCTGTCCTGCTCATCTGTGCCTGCAGTGGGGCTGAGAATGTTAAGGACAACTTCTCAGGCTCAGTGTTCAGTACAAAAAAAGAATGAGAACACACCATGCCCAATAAAGTACCATTCACAAACAGAGATCGTACCTGTTAGGAAGACAAGGTACAGGTGGGACAGAAAGCAAGAAAACAGCATAGAATAAGAAAATAATGATATCCTTAGGAAAAAAAAAAAAAAAGGGGTTAGGTCAGTTGCTTTCTTTCCTATAACTAAATGGGCATGACACTGGGCCAGACTGCTGTGCAGCTGTCAGGTACTTGCAGACCCCTTTCTGCAAGAGATGGCATCTTATAACTCTACCCTCAGAGCAGTATAAAATGGGTAACTGTGGCCATGGATTTGCCATATGTAGGATGGAAGAAGTCCTGTCAGAGATGGACTAGTGAAGAAAAAGAAAACAGCTCAAATGTTATAGAAACAGAAGTTTTTAATGTGGTTTAAACAGATTTTAAAATGGCTCTTGCTTTTCTACAGAGTCATTGCTCCCTTTTCCTGACACCCCCTGTAAGGGACTTGTCTCCCATACAGGAGTGTCCTGGGAAGATGTCCTGAGGTGTTTCTTATTGGTCCTTGTTAACCCCTTCCTATTGGCTGTTGACTTTTTACCTGATTGGTTTTTTCTATGTGACCCTGAACTTGTGATTGGTCCCCTTTTGACGCTCCTAAAAGCCTTATAAACCCCGACCCCACAATAAACTTCCTCTTTCGTCCGTCCTTCCCTGGTGGTCTGTGTGCTCCTTATGGGGTCATCGGGCCACATGGTGGGGGCAGGGGGGAAGAGCATTCACCTTCCAGGTAATGGGCTGGCACCCAGAGCCTGAAGGTCTCCCCCTCCCACTAGTCCGTCCTAGGTAACATCCCAAAACATCAGTGATTCTCCCCAAGAAGAACCAGTAATGGAGAGAGAGCCTTTAGAATGCAGTCAGTGTGGCACATGCCTTGTCATCTCCCCTGAACCCCACATAGCAGCTCCTGTGGCTGATTGATTGTGACTCTCTGTTCCCCAGTGTATGAGTGCTCTAACACATTTTTACCTCTGATATCAGTTAAAAAATGTCACTTGAAAGAGAGAGGCACTTTCTACTTGCAAGCAAGGAAAAACAAGGGAATTCCTTTATAGTGTATCCTGTACCTCTCAAGGAACTGGGCATGAAATGAGGTGTGTGAGTCTCAGTGCTTGCCAAGACTCATGCTTTTACACTTGCTTGTGTGCAAGCTGGTGATTTGCAGGCTATGGCTGTTGTGTTGTCCAGAGCACTCTCATGGTCTAGCAGCTTTACCTGCTGCAGCTCCAGGAACTTTGGCCTGTGGAGATCTTGAAAGTTTTGAAAAGGCAGCAGAAATAAAAGTTACTGGGGAACCTCAGTGGTCACACAGAAGATGAGTGCATGGCAGCTCTTCTGTGCAACGTGCTCCCTGCTTGCTGTTCTGTGTGTTCTGCACAACCACACAGCAGCCAGCAGTCCCTCCTTTCTGCACATCTTCTGGGACTGCCTCTGCACCAGCTATTCCATGAAAAGCACTTCCCCACAGCATCTGCTGCAGGGGTTATTATTAATGCACCTCTGCATTTTGCCCTCAGCAGCAGCTGCTCTTTTTGCTCTTCTCCTATGGCTTTGCACCAGCTATTCCATACCACTGAATATCCCAGACAGTGGTCTTACACTCTTTTAAGTTTGTTTTGACTGCTTGTTTCTTGCTTGAGGCTTTGTTGGTTTAGCAGAAATCAGGAAGAAGGAGGAATTTATTTTTTTTTTTGTTTCCCAAGCTCTGAAGTCTGGAGTGCTGTGCTGAGCATTTCAAGTCCATAGCAAAATACTAGGGCAGTGGGTTGATGAAAAGTTTATTTAACCACAAGACACTGCAGTATATAGAAGGTGATGCTACTTGTTTAGGCACCACCAGCCAGAAATTGGTGTTCAAAGACATACAAGGCTGAGGGCTTACCTCAAAGTGGGTGTGTATGGACAGTATGTGTATGCTTTCTGCACCCACATACAGGACTGAAGTCTGAGGATTACTTTGAAGTAGGAAGAAGACTTAACAAGGGAAGGGAAAGGGAGTTTAGCATGGGTTTGTTGGGGTTTTTTTTTATTCCTCTTATTTACTTGGCTTTCTGTAATCTTTATTTAAGTGGACATGCCCAGGGAAAGCCTCCAGGTCTGTGTTTATTCTGATCCTTATTCCCACAGTAGCAGATTATTTTTGCAACTTTGGTGTTCTGCAAATAGTAGATTTGGTCTTTTATCCAGGCTTTCCCAGAGCTAGTGTCAGCACAACAGCTTGATGGAGCTTTGCTGTAGAAGAACTTTCCAGGTTGATACCATGGGCTGTAAAACAAGGCAGAACGAAAAACCACTGCCAATTAAGACAGAACTGCTTAGAAGACCTTGCTGGCTGGTCCAATTCTCTGTCTTCTACCAGACATTAGAGACAATGTTATATTTAATTTTTTTACTCAAAAATGGACAACATTATATTCACTAGCAGTGAACTAATGCTTGGGGAGAACAGAGCATGGATAGAGGAGACGAACTTCAGGCTGCGGCAGTCACAAAAAAAAAAAAGGAGGAAAAATATATTTGTTTTTTCTCTTTTGATTTTTATCCTCTGGGGAGAAAGGTCAGACAGTGCAGGTCTGCCACTCATCCTCCCTTCTTTTTGCCTTCCCTCTCTGTCAGAAGGCTCCCCCAGAGACTGTGAGAATATGTCAATATTCAACAGCATTTCCCCTATAAAGATCTCTGGAGAATAACAGAAGCAACTCCTTGCTCTTTCTTTCTTCAACAAACACTGGCCAGGCCTTCACAAATAGCCAACTGAGGCATAGTCAGGAAAAAACAAGTTCTTAAATGAAGCAGTCGCCAAGGAAAATAATTGGGCAGCATGAGGGTTTTGGTGACGCAGCTGCACAGCTGTGAAGTTCAATGACTTCTCAATTGCCTCCATCTGAAGTTGGGCTCTGCTATGAAATGATCTTCTACCTCTGTTACTATAAATAGCCAGGCATGATGATTTGCTACTTGAAATCTCAGGAGCAGCTTGGGAAAAAACCAAAACCAAACCTTAACAACTAACCCAACACACAACAAGAAAACAAAAAGCCTTCAAGTTTCTTCTCAGTAAGATGATAAATGTCAAAGAGAGACTGAAGCTAGAGAGTATGGTGGTAATGCTTTTGAAGATGATTTTCTAACATCTCTTGGTCAAGAGGATGTGCAGCACTACAACAGTAGTTCCATCTGCTCTGTTCTTCTGTGGGAAGAAGTTCCCCTCAGGGTTGGTGTCGTAGACTGCTGATCATTTCATCTAAGCTACATGGCCAGATGTTCCTTAGCATCAGGGGAAAGAAACAGTAGCTTTCCTCTTCTCAGAAAGTAGCGGTTCAAAACAAGTCCAAAAAGTTGTACCCTAAAAATGTTTACTATGAAGCCTCTTTCCTGTCAAGAGGCCTCTGATAACCTGAACTGATGTACATGTCTGCACTGTACAAATCCCAAGTTAGGTGAGACGACTTGCAACCCTACAATCTTAAACCAGATTCAGAATAATAAAGGTTTCACCTTTGGTTACTAGTTAAAGTTCAATCCTAATTCTGAAGGAGTGAAAAGAAAAATCTCAACTTTGTTCCTTGTCCAGGAGAAGTAAACCAGAAAATTCTGTGACAATGGGAGAAATGTACTTTATGAGTTTAGTAATACGTGATATTTCATGGTATCATGTAGGTTTGTCTACATGAGCACTAGATAGGTTTTCAATTGAAGGTAGGAAAATGTTGGATCCTACCTTGGTCAGGTGTTCAGCTCCCTACACCATGACATGCCCACCAAAGCCACCCAGCAAAAGTTATCCTATCAGAATTTGAAACACATTAATTACATTTGCCTTTCTAGCTGTTTTACTTCTAAAGCTGTTTCACCTCTAAAGCTGTTTCTTTCCTGTCTATAAATTCAGATGCAAGGAACATAGGAAAATACACCTAAACCAGCAGAAATGCTCCCAAATACCTTTTTTATGTAAATAAAAATACCTGAACTTGGAAGTCTGGCATGTTGGTAGTCTGTGGTTGGACACCAGCACTCTGTTTCCCTCTGAAAGTTATGCATGTCACCTACTGAAAGCTCTATATCCCTCTGGAAAACTAGCTATTGCTTACATTTGGGGCATAAAGCTGCCAGTTGTGCCTCTACAGAAAGACTTCAACATCTGAAATATGTTACTCCTCTGGGATTAAATATTGCCATTCTGGTATACTAAAATATTGCCATTTTGGCCCATAAATCTTACATTGAAATCCGCATTTAGGGAAAAGCAGAGAAATTTTTGTGGTGGTTTAAGGGAGTTCTGATGCTTTGAAAAGCCCTTTACAGCTTCTCAGTGGATTGAGATGTCAGATCTTATATGAAGAGGAGAAATCAGTGGGCAGAATCTGAGAAAGTGATGAGAGGTGCAATGATGAATATATGCCATTGTTTGATACATTGTCCCCAAAAGATCTGTACATATGGTCTAAGTTTTTTCTGGGTTTGTTGCAGTAAATTTTCTCAGTGCTCCTGATATTTTTTAAGGAATAGGTGTCTGACATTACTGTTCAATATCTTTAGTGTTATTGACATGAGGCTACACAACCACAAACAGAAATCAAATTTAGTATGAGGGAGCTCAATGGGGCTTTTGGGGTTTGTGTTTTTTGTCTTGTTTTCTTTGGGTTTTGTTTGTTTGTTTGTTTTGGGGGTTGTGTGTTTTGGTTTTGTTGGTTTTTGTTGTAGCAGCAGCTGCAGGAAAAGATAGACACAGCATTAAATTCTGACAAATTGAAATTGAGCAGCCTCTGAAAGCAGCCTGGAAAACTTCTGTATATCACCACTACCCTTTAGAATAAAGCAAGCTTTTCTACAGCTTATTTAAAGTAATAAAGTAATTTAATATTTGTGTTGAAAAGAAAAACAGTAATTTTTACACATTTTTCATTGGTAGGCATTATAGATTTGCTTCTCATTGGAACAGTATTTGAAAAACTTACTTTTGAAACTGGTTTGGGGTAGATTTTTGTGATTCTACTGGCTGCTGCAGGCCAGGCATACATTTGCCTCTTTATGTAACTGTGAAGGCTGTGAGAGTTTGCAGCACTTGCTATTAATTACAGTAGCTGGGGAGAAGTTATATCCCCCTGCTTGCTGATGGCAGAGCTTCTTTATCCACCTCCGTCTGACCAGGTTTGAGAATGTTTCCTTTTTTCCAGAAAACTTTGATTCCTGTTTAAAGTCACCCACATTCCTCTTCTAACGTAAAAAATTGCTGCAGTTATAGCCCTGTTCAGTTCAATGAGCTTTGGGCGATAAATGCAAAGAGATTTTTAGGCTTCAGGTAGTCAGGGAAGTAGCAAGTTATGCAGTTAGAAAAATCTTAGATTTTGAACAAAAGCAACTCTTGGCACAGTTTTTCATTTTGCATTTGCAGCACAGGTTTATAGTCACAGATGTACCTTCTGTGAAACCAAACCTCTGTGGCCTTTTTTATCTTTAGAGAAAAAAAAAGAAGGGAGAAGTCAAAGAGTGAAAAATGAGCTCCCCACCATCCCGCTTTCTCTATTAGCACGGAGGAAAATGAAGGAGAAGAGAAAAGCAATCATGGCCTGAAGCTCAGCTTCCTCTTCCTGGGGTCAGGAGTGGTTAGATGATGCAGAGGTTTATTTAACAGTCTGTATCTTTACACAGTCCCATTCCCATGGCATTTGAGGTCCAGATTCTCCAGAAGATGTAGGTGGTATGCCATGAATACCTTATAGATTACATGATTCACTGTGTGTGGCTTATGGGTACTATATTTCCTGGAGACTGACCATAAGACAAAATTTATGTGCGTGTGGCAGCATCTGACACCACAGCACTGGTTTGTGTCCTGATTTAGGGGAGAAGATGTCAGAATGTAAACATCTTTCTTGGAGCAAAGATTTCCCTCAAGTTCATCTTGATGCTTCCAATTACAGTGACACATTTTGAGACTCATTTATCTTCCTACAAACAGAGCAGCAGCTCAGACAGAAAAAAAATAAAATGTTTTACATCTCAGAGCAAATAGAGAAGGTAAGGCAAGAGGTGACAATTTTATTTCACATATTATAAAGCACAGAAATTTATTATTAAGTCGATTCTATATCTGAATCCTAGACTCTATGCGAGTGGTAGGTAAAGAAATCCCACCAACACCTGGCAAACAGACGACAACGATCACAAGCATATTTTGATATTGTACACGATTAGTTAAGTTTTTAATGGCAGCTATATGGTAATAATAATTTTAAAAATGTATTTTCACTCCGTAGTAAGCATCTTAAGCTAAAATCACAGCATTTTGAGAATCTGTTTCATACCCAGCTTTTAAATTTATGCAAAATAGGAAAGTTCTACATGAAATTAAGGCTAACTGCTTAGAAATGTGTAGCAGAAGTCTTTCTGCTGTTGGAACCAAAAAATATTCTGCTTGTTGTCACTGATAATTCTCCACCTCTAGTTGTGCCAACATTAACAAATAGAAAGTCATATTGATTGTAACGTAGTACACACTGTAGGTTTGGTTTTAGGTTGAAATTTTCCCCTAGAAACAGAATTTTCCCTGAGAAATAGTGTGCTATTTAACTTTCTTGTGTGTATGTGTGTGTGTGTGTGTGCGCAGAGATTAGGAGGATTAGAAAAGGGGGGTGTTAGTGGCATAGAGGGTGTTTTGGGTTAAACCCAAGACTTAATCCCATGGCTGTAGCAATAGTATTTTGAAAAATCATTTTTCAGCTGCTATGGTAAATGTTTCTAAAAACAGAGGAGAGGTTTATAGTCTGTTACAACAATGAATCAAAATAACTCTGCTCATTTTCCATGCTAAATCTCAAGAGCCTTGGTAAAACACCATGCTGGTTCATTCGAAACAGGAGAATGATTGACAATGTAATGCAACTAAAAACCTAAAAGTGAAAACAGGTAGATTAGTTATCCATTAAATTAATAATCATCTGCTTTTCAGTTCCAGACACTGGAGCTGCATCTGCTTAACAAATAAAGTGTCTGTGGGCCCAGCACAAGTACACCATAGAAACCTAGGACCTGATCCTAAAACCTGGGAAGGAAAAAATATTCTTGAAGTTAAGCACATGATTAATACATTAGTGAACACTGAGATCTGGTCCATGCTGGAATTCTTATGTTGCAAATACTAAAAAATCCCTCCAAATCTCTGTAACTGAGTGATCATGATCTGCCAATGTATTTCATCTGCTGTTAGTAGCAAGTCCATAGTAGCCCTGATCTCATGAGTGATGAACACAATAGCATACATGCCTAATTCACTCCAGGTTATAGATACCATAAAACATACACCATGCATTCATTTTTTATGTGCATATGCAGTCTGTACAAATATAAGATACAAAAAGTAAGAATTTATATAAATTAGAATATAAAAATTGTAGAGGTATTCACCAGGTAAATCAAAGATCAAATATTAATTTTGTGGCTATCAGACATTAGAAAATCTGGTTCTGAGAACTTTAGAAGAGTTGTCCTTATCCTTGATCAGTTAAAAGCACTGCTGGAAATATTGACATTAATGCAGAAAATAGTGTCTAACAGATATTTGCTTCTGTGATTAGTACAGACGTATTGTTAAATGAGATAGTACCAAATGTGAGAGTCAGTTCATATGATAATGATGAAATACTTTACAGTTCAACAGTAGTTCAGGATAAAGTTAGACAGCTGTGTCTAGAGCTAGGGCTTTTTGTTTCCTTTCTTTTTCCTTTTCCCTTTTTATTATTTTCTTTCTTTTTCTTTTTTTTTTTCTTATTTTATCATGAGGTTCAAATAACTTTTAGCTGTTTTGAAAACTGTCCAAACTGTCTAATAGTTAATGTCATCTTTCTGTAAAACTTAGAACTGTGGTGATGCTTCATGAATTGCTCCAAGTGAGAGTGGAAGATCCCTGACAATTTCAAAGGCTTCTAATTGATGAACATATAAATAAGCATCGAAGCATGGATTTTGATGCAATTTTTAAGACAGACTAATAACTTTGCAGCTGAAAAAATGAACTGAAATTGTAAATTATAAATTTCTGGAATTAAGAGGATGATTTTGATTGCAATTTGTGCAAACCACAGGAAGGGGAATCACGTGGCATTTAGAGAGTGAGGGAGGAGGTGGCCATGGTAAAGAAGCACATTTATACAGATAAAATGTTTTCTGCAACTTTTTTGAAAAGTAGGGGGTTTGATGTTTAGATCTGTTGCAGACTGTGATCAATGCTGGACTAGTTATTCAACTCTGCTTCAGTTCCTGCATCCATTAGGTGTAACTGGTAACAATGTTAAGATGAAGCACCCTGAAAGCTTAGAAAAATAAGATTATGCTATCAAATTGCAAATACTGTCTCTACTTGATTGAAACAATGAGATTGAATGAGCTTGTGTGGTCTGCAAGAAGACAGATGTCTAAATGGACATTGCCTCCTCTCTGATGTTCAGTCCCTTCACTGAAACCTTAGCTCATGGCTGTGAATATGAGCTTTTATAGATGTCTGAATTTAGTGTCTCAGCAGGGTAAAGACAACATACCCAATTAGTCAAGGTATTGTCTCTAAGCGTCTTAACATTTAATTTGGAGTGATTTTTTCAGTTGACAGTTTAAATTTCAATGATTTTTTTTTTAAAATCCTGATAAGTTACCTTCCATTCTCTAGCGTGTTTTGTTTTTCTGCCTTAAATTCATACTCTGTTTTCCCTTTGCCAGAAAGAATCAATGTTGGTAGCATTTCTTTTATATATATATATATATATGTTTTCTTTGTGTGTCAAGTCTAAACTAGAAAATTCTTATAAGTTTTTAATATTCTTATAATCTAAAGACAGAAGAGTAAATATAAAATTAAAGTATCCCTTAGGACGTTTCTTATCTAACTTTCATAAGCAAGTGCCATGCTTTTTATTACTGAAAAAACTTAAAGCTGACATGTTAAACAGGATAAAGTCAGCCTTGCCAGAAGATCTTCCACTTGCTTATACCTTTGGGGATGAAATGTCCAGGGTTTGAGTCAAAACACAGAGAAGTTAAAGGGCAAGGATGCTCTCCACTTTTTATAAGGCTTGGAGGAAAAAATCCCATATGGATTCCAATGGGAAACACTTTGTGAACTGTGACCTGCTGCTCTCTTAATTATATGATACAAAAAACTCGGAGTAACTTATGAAAGATATTTGCATTAGTATTTAGACATCTGGGCTCGTTAATTTGATTTGTTACCTTCCAAGTTGACAAGTAACAAGTGAGGGCACGTTCTTGGGGTTGGAACTAGATGGTCTTTAAGGTCCCTTCCAATCCAAGCCATTCTAGGATTCTATGAGTTACTCATATCTATAAGCTGTATCCGGTGCTTGAAAGGTGATGTATCTACCAAATTGTGTTCAACCAGGTAGGAGTCAGCCCATGGTCAGCAGCTGGTGGGCCTGACACACGGTGCTGTGGAGTAATGTGTTAGTGTGCAAAAATTGTGCCTGTGTTGACAGATCTTGTCTGCACAACCACAGCAAATATTTGTCTGACAAGGTTGTCTTTTTGGAAAGCAGCTTCCATTGTCAGCCAGCTACAAAGTAAGTTGACATTACAACAGTCAGGGACAGGAAAAACCTGCATAAACATCTTTTCACATTAACAGTATTTTGATTCTGGAATATCTGAAACCTCTGAGGGCTGTTGGAGTGTTCGAGCTATGAAAACTAGCTTTTAAGGTGTGCTAGAAGTGGCTAACTACAAGTCACCTGTCAGCCTCCTCATAAATCTGTTAGAAAGCAGAATGTGCGTAGACTGGCTGACATTCTCTATTTTTGTGCATGGAATAATATAGCAGCAGGTGATTTTAATATAAGGTAAGTAATTTGTGCACATTATACAGTATAAACTCATCAGTCAACTATTTTGATACTGGCAAGACTTCTGAGCAAGCCAGTATTGAGGAGGAAAACAGAAGACAAGATTTATGTAGTTTTCTTTTATTCCTCAACATGCAAGAAAGGATCTAGCCTTTCTGCTAGTAAAGTGTTTAGAAGGGCCATTAGGGATCATACTAATTATGTATGTTTTATGCTTCACCAGTTAGATCAAGTTGTCAAATTAAATAATCTCTAGCTTTGTTATCCTATCTTTCCACTCCTACCCATTGCTTTTTGCCAAATAGTTGCAGCAAAGCTTGGGGAAATGTCAGGCAAAGAAAGGCAGGATTTATGAACAGAAAAATCTGAGAAATTCTAACTTTTTAACAGGAGTAGCTACATTGTTATTACCTACATTAAATATTGTAAATCAGAGGAGAGGGATTTAGTGAGGTAAGATTTATTTATTTGCTTATCATGAAATAAAGGTAAACAAAAAAACTTCTTTATAGGATGGAAAACAATATTTTCCAAAACATAAACTTTCATTTTTAGTAAAAAAACACCATTATCTGATAAATACTGATTTTATTTTCAGTGGTGACACTGAGAAGCAGTATGAAAAAGGCAAAGAGTAAATCCAGACACGAGTCTCACTTCCATATTTGTTGCAAGTACAGATAAGGTCCTAGTCTTTGTGATTACTTGCAAACTGTTGAGAATTGAACTAAGAGCAACAAAGCCCTTTTGCATTCATCATGAAACAGCTATAATTTTATGTGAAGGAGTGACCTGGATTTGAGCCAAGTGGCCACCTGGAAAATATACAGCCAGTTTTAAGATCTGTATAAATTACTAAGTTGACTCCTGAAGAAACAAAGCTAAAAGTATTCAGATCCCTTTTAAACATTACAAGAGGTAAATTGCAGATACATCAAACCAAATGGACGACAGTCTAGTTCTGGCCTGATCAGGCCTGTCCTATCCTATCCTATCCTATCCTATCCTATCCTATCCTATCCTATCCTATCCTATCCTATGTCTTATTCTGTCCTATTCTGACCTGACTTGACCTCATTGTGGTAATAAACAAAAATGTGACTAGGCAGTCACAAGGTACTACTCTCTGATACTCTTCTCAAGGAGTGCATACAGTCGGTAAAAGTAATATGATTATGTAATGGTCTGTGGTTTTTAGCTAAATAAAACAAAGTAAGTTTAACATCTAAGAAAATGTTGCCCTCAGAAGAGTTTTACTCTGATCAGGATGAATTTCAGAACAGCTTAGGTGTATCCTGAATTTTGGTCACAGAATCATGGAAACATTTAGGTTGAAAAGACCTCCAAGGTTGTTGAGTCCAACAATTAACCCAGCACTGCCAACTCCACCACTGAACCATGTCACAAAGTGTCACATCTACACATCTTTCAAATACCTCCAGGGGTGGGGACTGAATCACTTCCCTGGGCAGCCTGTTCCAATGCTTTACAACCCTTTTCGTGATGAATTTTTCCTAATATCCAATCTAAACCTCCCCTGGCATAACTTGAGGTCATTTCCTCTTGCCTTGTAACTGGTTATCTGGGAAAAGAGGCCAGGTCCAACCTTCCTACAACCTCCTTTCAGGTAGTTGTACAGAGTGATAAGGTCTTCACTGAGTTTCCTTTTCCTCCAGGCTAAACAATTGCAGGTCCCTCAGCCACTCCTCACAGGACTTGTCCTCCAGATCCTCTTCCAGCTCTGTTGCCTTTCTCTGACTACACTCCAGCACCTCAATGTCTTTCTTGTTGTGAGGGGCCCAAAACTGAACACAGAACTTGAGGTTTGGCCTGACCAGTGCCCAGTACAGGGAGACTCTGTTGCCATGGTCCTGCTGGCCACAATATTTCTGATACAGGCCAGGATGCCATTGGCCGCCTTGGCCACCTGGGCACACTGATGGCTCATGTTCAGCTGGCTGTTGACCAGCACACCCAGGTCCTTTTCCAGTGGGCAGATTTCCACATACATAGGTCAGATATTGGCCATTTTGCAGTAAAGGGATTGGGACCTTGAGCTTCACTAAAGTATGTGATCAGTCAAGAGTTGTACCCAAGTTGTCACTGAAGAGATGGGCAACTGTATTTTGCACTAGCATTTCCTAAATGATGAAGGTTTTTAGACTATAGATAGCCAATGCTGCTGTCAAAGTGAGAAATATGAAGTCACAAGCACCTGTGATTACTTGAAAGAGTAACAGAGCACACAGTTCCATAGAAACAGCCTGGATGTCATGTTAATTTTTTCTTGGGTTAGTGAAGGGGTATCTCAAGAATCAAAATAATAACCTCCTATTCAAAATACCAGATCCAACACATAATTAGAATAAGATGCAAGAGAAAAATCTGGTCCCAGCCTCTAATACTGTGAGAGCATGTCAGTCGACCTCCAGTGCATAAACACAGAACTAACAAAATTATATTTTCAATACTAATACTGCAGCAGGTTAAAATTTGAATCAACACCAAAGCCAGTTTCATAAAGTTTGTTATAGAGCTGGAAGTATTGATAGAAACATTCAACTTTAGTGGTTGCTCCTAGCCTCATAGCGTGGAGATGCATTTTTTGATACACAATGAAATTATTCTCATGACATGTCTTGCAATAATATCCTGTTGTTCAAACAGGAATTGAATATGAAATAGATATACCTTTTTAACTCCACAAATTGTGGCAACTGTTTCTTTACAGCAGATATTTTGTTCCTCTTGGATAATCTCCAAATTAGTGGTGGCCTATTATAAGAATACTTTTTAAAATCTTTGGCTGAAAACTGAAAAAGTAACCCATAACATCATAGCCTTGAATCTTAAGTCTGTACTTACTTCTGCAATTAGTTCAGATCTTTTTCCAGTTCCTTTTCTAAATCCATTTATGGTGATACAGAAGGTCGTATGGCCAATAATGGAAGTTTAAGAAGGCTCCAACAGAATAGCTTTAATCCGATCCTCAATAGTGTGTAATAAAATTCTATCCTTTAGTGAAGAGTTGGCAGATCTCAGAAAAGAACCTTTACACCCCTATTTTCCAGTTCCAAATAAAGTTGTCATAGTACTGATAAGACTATTATTAGGATTTTCCTTTCTGGGGCATAAATGAATTCAAATCACTTTTTGAAAACTAGGCATCTGACTGCTGCATGTACCACAGTGACTTGGGTCTCCTTTCCTACTGCGGACTGGAACTGCTTCAGGAAAACAACTGAACTTGCTCTGTGTGTGTGCAGCCTGTACCCCAGCTACTACTGAACTCTAAATAAGTGTGTTGACTCACACACTCACCCTGACTTAGCCTGAGATAGTAATTTAATAGATTTCCACAAAGTTTCGAGAATTTATTCTGAGATTTTTTGCATGTCTGGCATACGGATTAACACACAAGCAAAAGTGTGGGAATACATTTTTTTGCCTATTTCTCCCTCATCAATAGTAAAAGACTTTATCTGTAAAATTTTCTAACATAGGCCAGAGTGTAACAGTGGAGCCACAGAAACAGAAGTCAATGAACGTAGGTAGTGATGGACTGAGCAGTTCTCAGATCAGTCCTATACCTTACCTGGAAACCCTCATCTCCATCTCAGCTTCCTTGATCTTCTGTTGAAGGCCTTATCCCAGTGTGGGCTCTGAGCAGTATCTGTCAGTCTGCCCCATACAGCAGATGTGCTGCACTCAGCCATGTGTTTACTTGTTAAGAGCAAGAAGGGACAGCAATTGCTTCACTTCTGTACTTACTGGAACATGAATGCAGTGGAAAGGGGTTTTTTTGTTGATTGTGCTTTTCCATATCTTCTAGTTCTTCCTTTCCACACAGGAGAAGGATATAGTTCCATTCAGTCTAGTTGACCTTTAAGTTCTCAACAGATCCCTTTCATAAATTACAAGAAATACGTTAGCTAATTGCACTGGAAATAAGAATAGGAAAAACTGGTATTTCTTAGTCAGTGGTCTGTGAATGCTGTGTTATTCCTACCCCAAGGGGAAAATCAAAAATCTCATTGGATTATGTTACGAGAACTGGGGTCTGAGAAGATATCTCAAGTAAGTTTTAACTGAGATTAAGTACTGAGGTCCAGTATTGCAATATTGAAATGTCTCTCCTCAAGTGCCATCAATGCTGAGAAACATCTAAATTCCAAAGATGTACAACCTACAACTATCTATCCTATGTCAATGCAATTGTGATGAGACTTAGTATACAGTACATCAAAATCTATGTAGGATGTCAGAGTCCCTGCTCCAAGCTTGCTCTTGTAGCTGTTCTTGAAAAAGTGCTGTGCTAGGGTATTTTCTGACTTGTTGTATTTTCCGACTTCTTGTTGTATTTTCCTCTTTAAAAAAAGACCCAAACAACAAAAACCTGTTTAGGAGGCAATATACCCTTTCAATACAGCATACTTGTGACTATGACACTTGCCCAAGAAATGTGGAATCAGGCTTTGATTGCATTCATTGGTTAAGGGAATTCAAGCTAACATCTCTCACCCCCTAATAAATTGGCTTAACTAAACCACTGTCAGAGAATATGGCAAAAACTATTCCTATGTGAAAAAGGGGTTTAAGAGTTTCTGAACAAGGGCGTAGTAAGACGCACAACCTTAGCTTAGCTGACAGAGTGAACTAGGCTTCGTCTTTGGGTCTTAGTAAATTTTATCCAAAGATAGTTTTAAATGGGATGCTCCTTGGGTGCTTGGGACCTAGTACAGAGTTCTAAACTCTGCTCTAAGAGCAAGTACTGCAGAGCAGGTCACCTGGACAAAAAGTCTCTGTGTTATTGTCAGCTTCAGACCTTTTTTCCATCCACATGATTTTTTTTTTTTTAATTTGTGCTTAGTTATTGGCCATTTTTAGAGATCTTTCTCCAAGAACAGTGGAAGTGAGCCCTGAATGGAACAAAGTCTTAAATCAATGTGAAACACTTTCAGAAAGAGGTGGTATATACATATCCTTTCTTCTTTGTGGGTGGCTCCAGAGAATAATGATCCTACTTCTTATACAGAGGCAAAAGGGCAAGACAGGGGAAAAAATCTGACCCAACTGTAAGCATCACTGTAAGCAGCTCAGAGGGAGGAGTGTAATGCAAACAGTTCTATAAGATGGAAGTCACTTTATTGAAAGCAGCTGGCAGGCAGAGAAATAGGATATTTTGGCACCATCAGAACCTTTATCAAAACTTAGCCATGTAAGGTTGCATTGGTTGTTATTTATAGCATCAGCTTAGAGGGGGTATGGAAATTATACCAGGAACCTCATTAGTATCAGCATGAGAGCCATGGCCAATCTTTCTGCTCTAGTGATTGTATTCATTCCATAACACAGATAGAGCAGGCAGCCAGGGAGAAATATACTCCGTAGCTTTAAGCCTTATTATGGAGGAAATGTAAAAATGGAGAGGAACTGCAATACTGACCAGGCGAGACCTTTCTTTTTCTGCCTTTTTTAGACTGACATATACTGCCACCCCCCTTCCTTCCTCTCCAAAGGAAAGCAGATTTCTCTTTCCTTCAGAAATTAAGCCTTTGGAAAGGGAAAAGTTTCTAGAGATAAAGCTTTAAAAATCTGTTATAATTTTTGTCAGAGGAGAGTTTACTGTAAAGTGCAACAGTCAAGGAATGGTGTATGCCATTAGCAGATGTACAAGTTACCTACTGTGTGGCAAAATCTGGCGTAAAATGATTTTAATTGTAAACCTCATATCCATTTGAGAACTTGTCATTTTCTTTAACTAGGCCCTCATTTTCTTTAACTAGGTCACCTGATAGTGAGCCAAGTCAAAGAGATGACTGATTGATTTTTTTAAACCAAGATGCTGGCAATTGCTAATTTCTGCCTGTATAATACAAATACCACTATAGGTGTCACAGATTTAACTTATCCCTAATTTTCAGGTGGTCTGTATGTGCTATGTACTCACTTGAATGTTTGCTATAGTCATGGACTGTGCTTCAAAAGGCCCTTATTCAGGCCTAAACAGCTGGTGTCCCACTACCTCCTGTCAAAGGAAAAGCTAAAAGAGACTTGGTTTTCAAAGAATTTGAAGGACTGATATGTATATTTGAGGGCTTTGGTACTTAACCTGTTTGCAGACTGTGTCACCAGAAAATTAGAGAAGGGACAGACTGAACTTGAGGAGTCTCAGTCTGTATAAAGAGCAGAGCTGCAAAAATGGTATTGAAAAGAAAAATCATGGCTTGAAGTATAGAATTTTCCCTATGTGCTTGCTACTGCTTATTGCCTGCATTTAATAACATATCCAGATTTTTAAAATTCAAACTCTTTTGTAATCTGACTTTATTTTACTAGTTTTATATCAGGTAGACTGAATGGAAAAAGACATGCAAGAACACTATATTTTGAAATTCTGCATTCCTATGGGAGTCTGTTAATTTTCAAGGGTTGTAGTCCAGGCTCTAACTGAACAACTGGGATTGAAGTTAACAGTCTGATACTTTTAAGTATTGTACCTTAGCTGAATTGGATTTAAAGTTGGTTTTTTAATCAAGGTTTATTTTGCATTCTGTATCGGCCTTAATTGTTTCGTTTACTAGACTCTTTATTGATAGTAAGCCAAGAGATAAAGTGCAAATGAAATACAACCATGTCATTGAAACACCTGATTTAACTTGTCTCTCCAGTTTGGTGCAGTCATTCCTAGTTGCTTTACCTCTGAACTTTTCTTCTCTGTGACTTAATTACTCAGGAAAACTTATCCTGACAGCCTCACTCATATCTAGAGTTCTATTACATTCAACCAGTGTATCCTTCCAAATTTTTTTCTCTCAGTCTGAATCACAGTTTAGTACATTTTCTTGTCTTATGGTTTAGACATTATAGGAAAATCCAAAATATATAAGCCTTGGATATGCTATTTTTGGGTGTGATTTTTATATGCAAATTTGTTTTCTCCTTTTTAATAACATTTTAACCTGATCTATCCTTTGCAGCAATTCCCTTTGAGTCTTTGTAAGGGCTAATTAGATCTACTACAACAAATGTATATCTGAATTGGCACTTTAAAATTTATTCTTCTTAATTCTTTCCCCTTAATGTTAAAAATCAGATGGAGTAACATCACTTATTTTCAGCAGACTGAATCGTATCTTTTTGCTCATTGCCAATGCAGAGATCTTTCTGCATCATTTATCTACAACATTGCTTCCTCTCCTGGACATTATTACATTTGCAGACAAACTTGAGAATTCCTAGTACTCATTTTTACTGAGAAATTACCTGCAGTGTTCATTTGTCTGTAACTCTGAAAGAATGCCTTTTATTCCCTAGTAGTGTTTTATGGTGTTGCACTTAAGATTGGGCTTCTGCAATCAGAAATTTCCAACTACCCAAAGACTTTTTAAACTTACTCTTTTGTAAGCTGTCAATAGGTGACTGAAGTCATGTAATCTAGTGTTTTCTGGACCACAACTGTTGAAAAGGGAATCACCCTGTTATTCTCAAAGAGCTATTAAATAATGAGAGAGGATTGAGTGGTTTCTGGTGACTGCACTTGAAGTGTAGCAGACAGACGTTAAACATCCTGTGCCTCCCATTTGCATAAACATTGGTTTGGAAATCACTAGGGTCAGTAGTCTTCAAAATCCTCAGTAACCACCTGGCTACCATTAGGAATTTGACATTAGAAGCCTAACTTCAGGGCATGAGTGAGATGTGGGTTCAGGTTTGTGCCCAGGCTATAACCAACACCTGAGCTGGAAGCCAAAGGGATGCTCTTCCCACAGCGCTTGATAAGGGCGGAGGGAGGGGAGCAGAACATCAAAAGGACCAATAACAAGGATCAACAGAAGTATACTTGGACCTTTTAAGTCATCACTCCTTTTAGTTCCTCAAAAATTTAGACGGAATACAGAACCACAAAAGAAAGGTTTCTGTTTTTCAGGAGAAAATTATGTTTCCTACATGAACGCTTCTAAAGCCTCCATATGACATTACGTGTGACATATTTAAGGATATTCCTTACACCTAGTACCTGTACCAAAGTAATAAAAAAGCGGCATTCTCCACTGACTCTATGGGAAATGAGAGCTTCCTAAGGAAGACGCCAATGGCTGAGATATGAATGTCTCCCTTTGTCTGTTGTTGGGTATCCATTCAAGTGTGGCCAGGGAGAGTGCAGCATTATGTTTTAACTTTGGAGTAGGAGTTAGGGATATGAAATAATTTTAAATATTATGTAGAGATTCCCACAGAGATAATGACAGTCAAGGAGAGAATTTGATAAAGTAGGAAATGGAGAAAATGCTATTAGGCAGATTGGAAATCTGGGGTAATGTGGTGAAAAGAAACAATCTGAAGAGCAGAGAAGTGTCTGGCAAATATTATATAACTGAAATTAGTCTGGCCAGCATTGGGTAGAGAAGAGCCAAAACCCAGAGCAGGCTCTGGTAAGGACCGCCCAGAAAGAAGAACTGGAATGGAAAAAATTTGTGAAGCACTTTCCAACTGTCCCAAATTCCTTTGTCAGTAATGTGAAGTGCTCTTTGCAGATTGCCTTGGATGGGGTTGGAGGTGGTGAGGTAGTGTCTAAGCTTTAGCATGTACCTAGCAGCTTTCACACATGAGCAAGTTGAATTGGAGGAGAGTTGAGCCCCCAGTATTTCTACAGAGGAAAAAAAGAAATTCTATTTAATTGCTGAATTTTTCCCAGTTTGCCTACCAACACTAAGCCATTGTAAGAATACTCAGCTCATTGTCTCCAGAAAAAGTACTACTAGTGGAGCAGCTGTGGTGTTTCAGTGAAGCATCTAAAATTAAATCCCATGAAGCCATTTAATTTCTTATTTTCCTATTCCAGTAAAGCCTATTTTCTGGTTCAAAAACATCTTGAGTGCCCTCAGCTTTTCATGACCTACATTCCATGCATTAGATAGTCTCGCCTGCCTCCCCATCAGTGACAGACACCCAGGACAAAATGTCAATAATATTTTCCCAGAAATAATGATGATGCATGTCTGAGTCAGGGAGAGAAAAACCAAAGGGTGTATAAACAATACAAGCCCAGAAAGAAGAAAATGATGTAAGAGAATCTGACAGAATTTGTTGTTTTCATAATTTTACATAAACACTCGCTATATTCAATATCAAAGTCGTGTTATTTGCCTTTCAAAGTGTTGGAGTGAAATAGTTGTTGTTTTGCCATTTTAAAGATATTGCTAAATTAGGAATCTTTTTTTTCCCCTATGATTCTCGATTGTGTAAAAGGGCAATTATTTTTAACTTGTATAATTCAAATTTGTGATGACGCAATTCTTATTTTTTACCTGGATACTTATTAATGACATCTATTAGCATGACATATGAGTGTTTTAATTATATATTCATGAAACATTTCTAAGTAGTGTTATTACTGAAGTTTTGAAGTAGAGACACGTAGAAATTTGAAGACAACCCAGAGCAACAAACAATGTAGTAGGCTGAAGCTGATGACAACCAGAAAATACAAAGACTTCTGAAACATCTCAGCCTCCTTTTCCGTCTTGATCCATATGATTAAGATGTCATACTTTGGAACATGTAACTTTCTTGATTGTACGAGATTAAAGACTGGGTTAAAAACCCGGTGGGTTTGGTGGGGGGTAGGTAATTTGTTGGGTTTTTTGAACAAAAAGCCAGATAATAGAATGGATCATAGAATGGATTGACTTGGAAGGCACCATCAAGATCATCATGTTTAAATTGTCCTACCACAGGCAGGGATTCCTTTCACTACACCAGGTTGCTCAAAGCTCCATCTAACCTGAACACTTCCAGGGATGGGGTATCCACAACTTCTCTGCACAACCTGTTCCAATGTCTCACCACCCTCACAGTAAAGAATTTCTTCCAGAGATCTAATCTAAACCTGCTCTCCTTCAGCTTAAAGCTATTCTCCCTTGTCCTGTGCATGCTCTTTTAAATAGTCTCTCTCAACCTTTCCTGTAGGTTCCCTTCAAGTACCAGAAGGCTGCAATTAGGTCACTCCAAAGCCTTCTCTTTCCAGACTGAATAATCCCAATTCTCTTAGTGTTTCCTCATAGCCAACACATCGATGATGGACTTTAGAAGGTACAGAAAGAACAGAAAAGGTTCTTTTAGCAAAGTATGCTATAATTTGAGTAACCAGTAACATCTTATAAAGAAATAGGGTAGGAACAGGGCAAATAATCAGTGATTACCACCAAAACATTCCCATGTGACTTAGGGAATTTAAGCTTCACGTTGTGTTTTTTCATCATTCTGTGACAACTGATGTAGCTGAGGGAATCTTAAACAGAAACTTCATTTTTTGTAGTAAGATACTTGTAACATTTAGGACAATAACTGGAAAATGTTGGTGTGTGTGATAATGTTTGTCTTTGTAATCCCATTCACACTAAGGAGATGTGATTATAGATTGAGGTAGTTCATCCACTTGTATTAGCAAATAGTTGCACAGATTTCAGCAGAATATGCTGTGTGGCTTCAGTGACTGGATGAAAAATTATTTAATTGGAATTCCAAAGTGCAATGCTCCAACCAGTGTTTTGCTGTGACTCTGTTACAGAATGCCTTTATGCATCTATTTCTGTGTCCAAAAGAGTTGGTGTTCAGATTCTGTACTGTGTTTTGTAAACATTCTGCTTGTCACACTGTAAATTGTTTTTCTATTTGAGGGTAAGTCTGTGGGCTCTGGGTGTTTTGAATAGGCCAATGAACTGAGATATCAAATTTTGTTACATAAAGAGACAAGAAATTTAATGATATGAATCTAGCCCATAGGTCTCTAACTTGGTTTCCTAAGAGAACTTTGATTCACCAGCATTTTTGATTCATTGACCATTGGAGTGCAAATAATAAGTTTGTATGAAGTACACAGGCTCCCTTTGAAGAGCAAGGGGAAAATTAGACATCTTGGAAAATACATAACACATGTATTAAGCAAGGAAAAGATTAATGTTAACCAACAGGAAATACTAAGAATGGAGTTTTTATGTGTTATGAATACTATCCGTCTCCAGAGCATAGACTCTGGATTCAAGCCTATAGAATGGTGTATCCATACATTTTTAGAGCTTAGAGGGTCTTCTGTGGCTGGAGATTTACATCTGTTTTTTGAAAGAGTAATGCTTGTGCTTTTCTTTAAAAATAGGACTCCTAAAGACAAAAGTGGTTCCTTTGTTTTATATGAGTCTTAAGATTTAAGCACTTACCAGCGAAAGAGCTGGTCCAGATAGGCACTGTCTGAGGGGCATTCACCCATGCTGTTCACATCAGTGTTCTGGCCTCCTGGTCTGTGCTGTGGAGAACTAGAGATCTCCCTCTCCACTCTGCCAAAAGGAATTCAAGGTCCACCAGGGAACAAAGCCAAGAAGGGGTATGTAAACTTGTGGCTAGTGTGGAAAAGGGAGTCTTGGGTTTTGTTCTGTTCTAGGACAGCTAAAATTTGCACTGAAAATTCTTTGAACAGAATGTGGAACTGAGTTTTTGGTTTTTGATGCTGAATGAAAAGGAAAGCTTTACTGGTGCTGGTATGACACAAAGTAAGACTGCACAAAGTCAGAGGCCAAGCCAAACAGTGGAAAAAACAGTGACTGACTCTTTCTAACCTCAACTGTAGGTGAAATAGCACCTTAGGTTTTTCCAACCACAAGGAAATCTCTGGGTTTTTTTGGTTTAGTATACAAAATTCAGAAAAAGCATCCAGAATGGTTTGTAATTTTCTACTTGGGCTTCAAAAATAAAGAACAGAACACTGAATGGAACTGTGGACATTTTAAATTCTGGTACCCAGAATAACATTTCTTATACCCAGAAGAAAGATAATGAAATCTGATGTGATAAAAAAAATAATACACAGGGAGCATTTCATATTTTAAGGAATTATCTGTGTTGGCACATGAACTATCTTTTAAGACCTCACAGACAAATTTAGAGACCAAAATCAGGCTCTGAAATCTTAGGAAATAATTCTTTGAACCCAAGCATTTTCATTCCATGGGTATCATGAAGCATTCTCCATAAGCCCACTGCATCATCCTAGTACCAAATGAATTACCAAAGGTCTATTTATTATTTTTCAACTGAATACTGACTTTTGGGCTATTCAAATTCTTTCATTGCTCCTTGTGTTCTGGGACATGTTCTAGCTGGAAATTACTGTAATTATGAGTTAGAAGCTCTTTGTCTATTTCAGTCACATCTGAGCATTTTGCAGCAAAAAGTCACCAGAATTCAAACTGATATGGAAGAGACATTTTTAGGCACTTCATCTGGTGGTGATGTAGTCATTGGGACATTAAATACACCAGAGGAAAAATAATCAACATTCGGGCATAGAGGGCAGCGCCATCTTAACTACAGTGCCCATTTCTGACTAGGCCTGGTTTCCTATTTTTATGTAAAAGAAATAGAGTTATTTCATCATATGTCATTGCTGAACACAGCAGGGTGCTGTGAGGCAGTTAAATAATTTATAGCAGAAATAAATTGACATAATTTATAGAGACCAGCTGTGAAGAAGAAAAATGCACATAGATCACCAATGGGTTTCACAGCTACTATCTGGCAACAGCAAAGGATGAGGCTTAGGAAGCTGGGTATACATTACAAGCTAAAAAAAGTATGTTATGACTCTTAACTTGTCACTTCATGTCTCACCTTCTCCAACATGTTCCTATGACTGCATTGATTCTCCTGGGCTTCTTATTCCAAGTAATTAATCCAGGCCCAGTTCCCATCCTCCAGCAAAGGTTTAAATCTTTGTTCACTCATTTTCAGAGTGTCATTCCCTTCACTGGTCTGTCTTTGTCCTCTATCCAATTCTCAATAGACCACCTTTTCTCTCTGCTTTCTCACATCTAAGTTCATGTTTCAGCTGCATTTTTATTGCCTGGTTTCTGTACCAAAATGTCTGTGTCTCAAAGAGGTGGGAATCTGGAAGAGACAGATGCCCTAATTCTCATTTTGAAAGACCAGCACTACAGGAGACATGAGAAGCTTAAAACTATTCAGTGAGGACAGAATTGGTACTGTTTAGCTTTTAAAACAGAAGCTGTTTCTTCTGAGCTCATTTTTTCTATGATTTCATAAGAGTTTATCTCATAAAACTTTGTCTAGATTTAGTAGAAAGCAGTGAAAACATGTTTCATGTAAAACCCCATCATTTTCACTGCTTTTCCAGTATGTGTTGTAGCATAGGCTTCCAGCTTCTCCAAGAAAATGTCTCTGTACTTTTAGCATTGCAAAAAATGTTCAGTTCTCCTGCTGGTTTTCTTCTTGAAGAAAGCTGAACAGTTGCACAACTTTGACTGATACTTGCCAGTAAAATTCAGCCTAAGGCAAAATTTTGTGAGCAACGTGTAAAATTGCAGCCCAAACCATTCAGATCTGGCAAAGCTATAAGCTGTTAAATGGAGAGTCTTGTAAGTGGAAGTGTCAGTAATGTTTAACAGTAGGCAGTGCTACCAACTCCACCTATAAGATATCTTAAATATTCTATTAGGTCTATACATTAGATCATGCTAAAAGTAATAAAACAGTAACAAACATGTTTTTATCAAACTTGAAATGTCATAAAAGGCTTTGTAGCTTTTAGCTGATATATAAATGTAGATTGTGATCTCACAGTATATCCTAAGCGGAGGCAGAAGTCAATGCTTTTCAGTTGTGGTGTCAGTATTCCCACAACACTGTGTTGGCAGAGCTTCACTACCTTGATCTGCTACATAAAATTTCTGTGGGAGTTCCTGTGCTCTGCAGTTCACGGTCTGAAATCTCTGCTCAGTCGTTCTAAGGACCAAGTCCCGCTGAAGTCAAGTTTCCCTGAGACAGTATTGAGCAATAACTGGACAAGGACCTCTGTGTGTAGAAATGTTTTTACTGTAATGCTCCCCATGTTGTGTAGCTATTGTGATGTTTTTATGATAAGGGAGAGTGGGATCAGAGTGTACACACGGAGGAGGGAGTAAGGGAGCAGCTCAATAATTAACATCTAGCAGACCTAAATTCCTTCTCAGTTGCTGGAAAGCAGCTGTTAAAGGGATTAAAAGGAAGAAGAAAGAACACAGTTGCTTCAGAAAAGTAGGTCCACTAATTTATTCCAGAGTTTATATCGAATCTGTGGTGAGCAAGGAAACGGAGAATGGAATGAAATGTCAGGGATCAAAATAAAAAAAGAAAAGAGTTGGAACAAAGAGAATTAAATGTCTTGAAATGCCCATACTTTAACCCAGCTACCATAGCTACCACAACTTCCTCTTTGTAATTCATGATAAACCAAGGTACCCTTCCAACTCTCATTGCTCCAGGCCTAAAGGAGCCGTATAAAGTTTTTTCTTCTACCAACTTTAGCTAATCCCCAACCCTCTCAGGAATTCCTAATGATTTCTTCTCTCATGTACCTTTTCCCTCTCTACCTTATATCCTTGAGTAACAATTTTGGTTGCTTTATAAGAATTTATTTTTCCTGCCTGAGGCTCCTATATTACTCCTGTTATCGTATTGTACAGAGACAGCTGTAAGCACCAGCTATAAGGTCACAGCAGAAGTATCAGTTTATTGAATCAAAATGTGTCTGATGAGATTTTGTGGTCGAGATGCCCTGGAGTGAGATGACAACTAGGGGTTAGCAACTGAGACAGTTGCTCTTCTTTGCCTCTTGCCACTGCTGTGGGTTTATTCTGCAGAATCAGAGATAGAAAATGAAAGAACACTCCAGCACCAACCTTTGCTGATAATTATTTTCCTTCCTGAAGAAGTTGATTACTGTATTTTACACCACCTAAAAGACTGTCAGTGTGCTTATCCTCCAGTGTGCAATGATGCTCAGAGGAACTGAGGAAAGAAGGAATGAAGAATAATATTAAATAGAATGTTTGCTAGATAACTCAGTGTTATTTTTACCTATATTCCTTATTGTCTTTAAGAAATTATGAGGGATTTCTAATTACATTTGATGGAAATAATAATTTCTGCCACTTCATTGCTCTTCAGATGCTCTTCTGTGGGGTAATGGGTTGTTTGCCCCACTGCAGAGGAGGCTTTTACTTATCCAGATTCAGAGTTCCTGCATACATGAATCAGATTTTCAATTGTCTCTTATCAGTAAAGAGAAAGGTGGAAAGAAATTAAGCAGAAGTGAATTATCAGCAGTGGGGAAGCTTAACTACCTCTCTGACTGATGATTACAGAGTGAGCCTTCTGAGAGCAAACACTATTTTAAAAAAAACTTTTGAAAAAGAGGAGAATGTAGTCCTTAGGGTACAACGGGACTGCATTGAATATATCAAGGATGATCATACTAGACTAATTCCCACTCAGAATGCCAACTTTCCTGAAGGTATTTAGGAGACAAATACCAACAGAAATGAACTATGTTTCTAATAATGTAGATGAATGGAACCCAGGCTTATGAATTCTTGAGGAAAATGAATAAAGACAATTTCACGCCAGCTTCTTGGCATAATGATAAAATAGAAGGTCTGTACTGCTGGACTGAAAAGGAATATGACTATTCCTGAAATCTACAGTCATCTCTTCAACCTGTCGGGCCTATTTCCCCTGTTCTTGCTGTGCTGGGAATGCTGGTTCTTAACACTCCTTGGGCTGTGTGTTCTCCTCAAAGTGACATCTCTGGTAAAATGGATTGGCAGGATTAATACACAATAGGAATTCAGGATATTTGCTGAATCTGGACTTTATAATAGCATGGCATGGAGTTTCATTTCAGAAATGAATTAAAAAGGAGTAGGATAACTACACTTTCAAGTAGGCTGGCAAGCAGACAGGGGACCATAAATCAAGGTTAATGATAATGGCAATGCTCCAGTTTGGAAGGGAAGATGAACATGAGGAGTATTGCAAGAATTGGTGCTAGGCCCAGCTTTGCTAAAAGCCATTATTTATTATGTTAATGGAAACTAAAGAACACTGAAGTCAGAGCCATTGCCAAAATCTATGGAAGATGGAGAAGACATCTTGCCTAGCTTCAGCTGAGTACTACTTGCTGAGAACGTTTTAGTTTTCTAAATTTTCTTGGAAAAAAAAAAAAAAGAAATAAAAAGGTACCTCAAAAAGTGACAAGTCTAAGAGGAAGGATGTACTGTCTAGAAGCATGTTTTTATATATCTGGGAAAAGTCCAGATGAGTATAGTAGTCACATCACTGAAGTACTTTCAGAATGAATAAATACTATTAAATCTGGAAAAAGGTTAAATTGTGTTCCCCACTGGAATTTCTTTGAACTGAGATATACAGCTGGATAATGATATTTTGAAATCTTACTGTCAATAAAGAAATTTTGATAGAGATCAAGAAGTAAAAATCAGCTTTTAACATTTAATAGTCCTAGAATCAAGGGTTTTCATTCTTCATATGTAAAGTTCAGATAAGTATTAAATAATTTAGTTACAAGAAAGAAATATGTGTTGAATTTGAAGAGTAACAATGTTGAATGAGAAGTCAATGGATTAGTTTAAAGAAATTAAAAAAAAACAAACCCTTTGGCCAAATTATGAGTAAGAAAACCTGCTAAAAGTATTTATTTAAAGATGAAAACAACCAGGGGAGTGATAGCCCAAGGGGCATGAGTAAGCAGAATGAACTCAGTGTAAGCTGAATATTAAAATTATTGCTTAATACTAAACTTCTTCAGACTCAGAATTTTTTTGCCAGAAAGATGGAAGCCCAATAACATCAGAGTTGTGCTTTTGATGTTGTTGGTTTTGTTATTTTTAGCTAGTTTTACAAAACAATTGGTGCACACTGGAATGTGTTCTTATGTTACCGATGGTGTGGGCAAATCAGAAGTGAAGTGAAATATGAAAGTGGCTCTCTAAAGACAGAAGAAAAGAATATCTATCAATGGTATTGTAGTAAGTTTTTATCACATCTAAGAAAAAGGGAATAAGAATGAAATCAACACACTAATTCAGTGGTTGGGTCCTTTCCCTGAAAGATGCAAATATGCTCTTCTAATTTTACCGCATTTAGTAGCTGTGCATCCTGTTTCTACTGTATCCATAGTACTTGGACAAGGTATTTAAACAGGTCTTACAGCAAGCACTGGAATACAAGTCTGGTCTCATAAAGGAATACCTCAAACTGAAAAAAAGACGGGTAATCTCTTGGCCTAGTGAATCTTTTATAACTCCAGGGGAAGGCTGGCTGTCTAGAAGGGTGCATGAAGTCATCCTCCAGCAGTTCTGTGTTTAGATCCCATTCCTAGGACATGTGTCTTTAATATTCCTTGGGCTAAGAAAACAATTGGAAATAGGAGATTCACAGGTTGCTTGAGTGCTCTGCCCACTGCTTTAACAGATGGCAAACCAACACTACAAATGCCAAAACCTTTGCTGGCACTTCCATGAAGAACCTTGCTTGGTAGACATGCTGTACAAATCTTTAGTTTATAAGAGTGATAGAATAGTCATAGCCTTCTGAAGTAACTGATGTGCTGGACTTTTCTGCACTGTCAGTGCTATAGTATATGTGGCTGGTCCTGGCCAGGTACGTAAGTTACTGGTGAAAATGAAGACATTGGGAGGGCACCATTTTTTAGTTACACAGCCTGTGTCACATTTCTCACTTTATATTGGTGATTCTGAAAAACATAACATGCTGACAGCAGAATCTGCCTGGAAACTGACTGGAAAAAATAGTCACACAGGCAGTAAAAGCTCCAGAGCTGACTCAGGAAGCAGGCGTGGAGGACTGGTATCTCTGCAGGCTACCTACTTGCACTACATCACCTGTGTTAGTAATCCTGAAGTAGTGATTGTCTGGAAACAATTTGCTTTAACTATATTCAGGAGTTCTGGAGCCCATTTCTACCTGCCCAAAAGCAATTCCCTACACTGCAAGTAGTCCATTAAAAAACAGAGAATTCCTGTTCAGGGTTTAAAAAAAAAGAGCCTTTTGCTTTTTGCAGCTCTATTTGGATTTTTATTGACTGAACGTAGCAGACTATTATTTCACTTGCCCTGTAAAAACACACAAGCCATGAATGACATCAGTGTCAGAGATAAAAAGGAAAGGCCAAGGTCTGCAAAGGAGCTTAAGGTACTTAAGTCCAGAACATAGGTCCTTAGACTTTTTTCATACCTTTCAAAGAAATGGAATTCCCATCAGTGCAGATTTCTAGATGTCTACATTTCTGGTGTTAGTAATATGGATTTCCTACAAAATCCTGATAGCAGATCAGTATGTAAGTCCTCTCAGGGTTCCTAGGCTCCACACGTTTTCTCAGTCTTCCTCTTGATGTCTCTGTCCCTTGGGGCATGCTCTCAGGATGTGTTTCTGTCCTGCCTGGACCAAAGCTGGGAGAAGGAGGTGAAATCTCTAAACTTTGACAGAATAGTGATTAAGACATTCCATGGATGAAAATTTTTCCAGTGTCTGGTTTGGCCCTGGTGTTCTTGCTGAGATCTGTGTTTTCTGTATGGGTCAGTGAGGACCCTCCTGTCTGTAGCTCCCCTCAGTTTTGGGTGAACACCTTCTACAGAAGAAAAAGTGCATGTCTAAGTGCCTACCAGTCTGCCAGGAGAGGATCCAAACTATCAGGCTGTTGATAGACAGACTGACTTTGTTTCTCTTGAGGTTTCTCAATGGATTATTTCACTGTGCAGAAGCTGTTGAATAACCATTGGATCGTGGAGGAAAGTGGTGAAAAGTGTCTTTGCTATCATTGGTAAGACACTGTGCCCAGTTTATGGACAACACAAATCTGGTTTCCCTGCCTAGATGAGTGTTGTGCTAGTGTGGATATTTGGCAGCAAGGGAGATCTGCATCATAGCTAAAGGTGCTTTGTAAGAAAAGTGCTGGGCTAAGCTGGGGCCTCATTCTAGGCAAAAGTTGTCCTGGTTCCTAAGAAAGGGTATCAAAACCCCATACTTTCAGGGATGTAACAAGCACCCCATAGGACTATGATGGAATAGAAAGCAGAAGACCTGGTCTAGGTTCTCTAAAGTTTGGGAACTTTCAGATCATTGGCCTCTAACCACCAGAAGAGGGGCAACACTAAGCCAAGTTAAAGTACCCACACAGTATCTTGTGATGCAGAAAAATATTGAGTCTCTGAGGAGACACGAGAAGGCCACAGCTTTTAATGGGAAAATGGATGCCTGAGTGGCAAACACATGAGGAACAACTTAGAAAGAGTTTTCTTGTTTCTGAACTAGGTATACCATTTCCTATCTGCATCATAGGTCAGTCCAGGATGGATGTTTAACAAGCTCTTATGCAGGCTTAGATAGCACTTGATCGCTTCGAAATGCTGCAAATAGCCCTGCCACTGTCTGCAGGGTGTGTTGAAAGTGAGGCTGAAAAAGTGGGAAACGAAACAACATTCTTGGTGTGGGTGCATCTACTTGTCACCACCTATTGGCAAAGTGGGTGCTGCGTCAGGGCTGTGCCTGCTGTCAAGTCTGTATTTTGAGACAATGTGTTCTTGCCTCAGATCTTCAGATCTTCCTGATGTTTCATGTAGTTACTAAGGGTAAAAAATATATCTTTTTTAAAATTTTATTTAAAGACCTGTTGTCTGGCTCAAACTAGATCTTTAATTTTCTGAACACTTGCTAGTATCTACCTGGACTACTGTTAAAATAAAAATCCATTTGCTTCTCTTTAAGTAATGCCGCTCAAATATGGTCTCTGCAAACTGCAATTTCCATCTAATGCTTGAACTAGACCTCATGAAATTAGATGCTGAAAAAGATTTACGAGTCACCGAGGCTCAAGCTAATGTGCTGATAGCTGTGGAATTTTAGATGTTTAAATACAAGTACTCACAGCTGCAGCAGGAATTTCCTAATTTGCCAAGAGCCCTTAGAAAATAACCCTCCAAAATGGTAATTTAAGGTTTAAATTATATGCACACACTTGATTTTTATACAATTTTATATAGTCCTAACAAACAATAAAAAATAATTGTGGAGTCATCTTAATATCTTAGAATTACTTTTGAGCATGGAGCAAGCAAGCAAGAGTGAGATGGACCTTTCTGACTGCTCTGCCCCGGGGATTCTCCTTGCTGCATACACCTGATGGCACCTGGTCTGCAGAATAGCTGCTAAAACCTCCAAAGTCCTCTGGGAAGTCTCTTACTGACTTACATTTGGCTGAGACTTTCCTCAGCTTCTAAGCACAGCATACAGAGCCTAACAGGCCAGCTCCTGCCTTGAATACTCATTTGAAAATTTCAGTGATGTTAAGTGAATATTTTACTTAGGTAGAGGCTGCAACACCAATTTCATTATTAAAAATAATGGAGGATTTGGTGTAATGGAAAGCTGATTTACGAATATGTCACATGCCAAATCCAACTTTCAGGTTTCTTGGTTCACTTAATGTTGTTCCAAGATGTTAAATGGACCGTACACTATTTTGTTTTCTGTAGGAAAGACAGAGTGCAATACACTTTTACAGGTTTCATCCTTAAGTAAGTGTTCAGAAGAAGGATAAAAAGCTATTTGAGAAGACAGATGATACTTATAATCATGTAGCTCTTAAGAGTGTTATTATTTTTCCAGTGTATATATGCTGGCATAATGCTGCTTTGGATACAGCTATGAATGTATATTAATAAAATTTTTTACCGGTATAATTCTTTCCCTGGCCAAAAGCAGCTATAGAAGTGTAAGCATATGTATGCAAGCACAACTATGTTTATACCATTACCAACCTCGGTTGAAGTCTTTTGTCTAGGCAAGCCCAAGCCCTTCAACTCTTCAGAGAACACCAAAATGGCACCAACCTTAATGTTTAGAGATTTGACCCCTTTTTGTGAACAAATAATAAATCACTTTACTTCTCTGTGTTTGGGGAATAGTCCTTAAGCGAACATGTTTGAAGAGTTGTCGTGCTTCCAACTGAGGCACTGGAAACATTTGATTTTTTTGCGGTGTCTTTCAAAAGATAGTTGTGTCAAGCATGCCAAGTGTTTGATATTGATATTCTGACAGGAGAACTTAGAAATGTATTGTTTGTGCTGGTTCTGCATAACACAAACATTTCCATGCTTTGATGAATCCTTGATGTTGTAGGTCTTTAGGGGAAAGACGACAACAACATCAAACTTCAGCCAAGGCATTTCCATTATATTTCAGTTGCAGTCAGAAATCCAGCTGCAGGGTAATCGTAGAATCCTAGAATGCTATGGGTTGTTAGGGACCTCAAAGATCATCTAGTTTTACCCCCCTGCAGTGGGCAGGGACATCTTCTACTAGACCAGGGTGCTCACCCCCCCACCCAACCTGGCCTTGAACATTTCCAGGGATGGGGCATCCACAAATTCTCTTGGCAACCTGTGCCAGTGCCTCACTTCTCTTGCAGTAAAGAATTTCTTCCTTTTATCCTATCCAATCCAATCCAATCCAATCCAATCCAATCCAATCCAATCCAAT
>NW_020884886.1:1456242-1766756 GCF_003945725.1 Corapipo altera | reverse complement strand
ATCCAATCCAATCCAATCCAATCCAATCCAATCCAATCCAATCCAATCCAATCCCCTCTTTCAGTTTAAAGCCATCCCGTTTGTCCTTTTGCTACATGCCCTTGTCAAAGGTCCCTCTCCAACTCTCTTGTACCCCCTTTAGGTACCGGAAGGCTGCTATAAACTCTACCTGAAGCCTTCTTTTCTCCAACTCTCCCAGCCTGTCTTTATAAGGGAGGTACTTTAGCCCTCTGATTACAACCTGGATGTGGACTGGCTAACTCACACCTGGGCTGGTGGTGAATAACACCCTATGAGAGAGCATTGTAAACCTAGTAGTACTTCTGTGCCAATACACGGAGTTAATCTAGGACTAGAAGCAACAGCTTTGTGTCCACATTGGTAAAGGTTAGTGAATATTAGTGAAGATATTAGTGAAGAGATGCAACACAGAAATATTTCAGAATGATCTGTTGATCAAGCTGGCTGCCTATCCATCCATGGCAGTATTTGCAAATCATATGATCCACTAATTGTTAAGGGAACTTGACTGTGAATGCATTTACTGGTGAACAAATATGTCTTCCAAAGTAGTGGAAATTTTACTCTTAATATAGCAAATAATCTTAATTCTATGCCCAGAAGTGAATATCAGTTAGATGCATATCCAGCTAATTGCTTTTTAATTTTTTTGGTCATTGGAGAAGGCATGACCTGAAGTTCGTTGAAGTCTGTAGATGCTTCTCTATTGTTTTTCATGGGCTCTTTCTCCATCCTCTAAGTGAGTTTGTATATGCAGTGCCTCAGCATCCATGACTCATTATATTGCTCAGATGTCACACTGAGATGGAATGGATGTGTGATATCAGTTTAGGAGAATAAAAATCATTAGATAATTGTTCCAAGGGACAACCTATCATAAAATGAGGTTATGTGTTTTCAGTTAATCCTACTGTAGCCAGTCAGTACGTGTCATTCCGAGAAGACACAGTTGAGCTAGGATGATTTCCAGTTCACTCTGTGTTTTTGGGAATTTGCTGCAACAAATGAATACTCAGTCTCTCCTAGGAGGAGAAGGAGCCTACTAGACATCACTGGGTGTGTGAAACAAATATTTTCCAAGGGATCAGCAATATCAGATGCTATTTGAGTGCTGATAAAACAAGGCACAGGCAGTTCAGAACAGGCCAGAATAAATTTTATACTTTGCTAAACAAATGTCTTTGCAAGTGCAAAGTCAGCAGTCAGTAAAAGCTTGTGGTCACAAGAAAGTTGTGAGTTTTGTTTTCCCTTGTTCCTTTTTTTTCTTCTGAATTGCTTTTACTAAAAGGATCTTTGATGTTTCCTAGAAGACTCTTCTCTTTTTCTTGCTATTTTAAGAGGTATGCTGCTGCAAAAATATTGCTCTACCAAGCCATCTCCTGCAGTGTCAAACTTCTCTTCATTTTCAATGTTTTAAAAATAGTTATATATTTAAATATTCTCTAGCACTGAAGAACTGAACAATTCCCATTATGCTTCATATTGAACCATATGTATGTGACATAGGGCTATATAGGGCTTTATATTTTATTCATTATTTTAGTTTGAGAGAGTAGTTGTTTGATATGCAGCCAATTCTACCTTCCAAAGTCCTTCTAATCAAATGGGATAACCTTCTGATATAAATATTTAATTTAAAAAATCTCCACACTTGTGTTAATTTTTATTCAGTATTGTAAGTTTCAAATTATTTTACATGCATGAAGGAACTGAGGTTACTCTCATGTAAACACTAAGACATTAACATTTATCTTCTACCTCCTAGTCAGCTTGTGTAAACATGCTCCAACACAGTAAGTGGTTTAATGTTTAGGACTGAGTTTGGATATATGACAATGCTGTGTCTGCTCCTGTCTGTAGCTCTGATAGATTCAAGTCTGTATTTAACAGAGTAGCTAAACTGAGGCTGAATTTTCAAACTTCCTATTGAGTTTACAAAACTTTGGCCATAGCAAGGAGAGCAGTGCGGCATTGCCTGCCTTTTAGGGACTGGGGTCCAGCCTCTGGGGTCTGTGACTGTGCAGGCATCACTGTGTTGGTTAAAGGCTCTTGTGTCCAGGACAGGGTTGCAGATGGTGTGTGCTGGGCTGGCACCACAGAGCGGGGCTTGTGGAGGGTGACATATACCCAGTGCCACAGCCAGGTACCAGGAACCACTGAGTACTGAAGTCCTTACACACAGCCTTTCTTGGGAGCTGCACCACGGCCACTGGAATTCGCTGTCATCCTGTTCAGGGGCATCATCTGGACCTGTGTCCTGAGCACAGACACTTGCTTTTCAAAGGCTCAACTCAGAGATGACTTTTAAAGAACAGTTGGAGGGAGAGGAGGTTAAGCCAACACCGACCTCTTAGCTCGTATCCTGATGACTACAAATTGTGCTTGGAAATGAGAAAAGTGGGCTGATTTTCTTTTTTTTTTTTTAATTTGTGTGAGGGTTTTCAATTAGTCCTGCAACCTTTAGAGGGCTCCTGGCTGGGCTTTGCCTCACACTGTTGTGTTGAGGCAAGAATAGGTGTGCATGTGGGAGGCTTTACAGAGAAAGCAAGCTACCAGTAAAAGTTAGCTGTTTCCAGGATTAACAGCAGCTGAATGAGAGATTTCCACATAACATTTAAGAACTTAGATTACTAGCCAGTTATAGCTGACTCTAGCCCCTGTGTCTGACTTTTTCTCTCTACTGAGGATATATACCTCCCTCCTTGTACCTCAAAGAGGGGTTTAATATCTATTTTATATTACCTCATCCCTTCCATCTTCCCACCAGTAGGTGACTTCTCCTGGGAGAAGTACTTAGGATTTTGTGTGGTCCAGTTCTGAAAGACTTTGGACACAAGAAACAGCTTCTTTCCTTATGGGACTGCTTCACATCCTACCTCATTTTAGGGGTAGAAATAGTATTCCAGTTTAAATTTTCCTTTTTCCTAACTTCACCCTATGAGAGCCTGTTTAATTATACCAGGCAAGGAACCAATTCTCGTTCAGCCAAATTGGTGCTGGCTAAGTTCAGGTTTGATAAATCTAACTTCCCTTCAGCTTCGAAAAGCACCATGCACGTGACAGAGTGGTAAAGCAAAGACATTCCTCTGCTAGTGTTGAGTGGTTTTTCTGACACCTTCACACCTTGGCATGAGCCTGAGGAAAAATGGACGGTCTGGGCCCATATCGCCACTGTCCAGACAGATTTTCCATCAGTTTGATTTCTTTTTCTACAAGCTGCTAAAAATGCTGGTTTTTCTATTTAAAACAAAATAAAACTAAACCCCTCTGTTTTTCAGACCACTGTTCTTTACCACAAGTGGGACTGAATCATATTTCTTCATTTCCCCTCCCTGTTTCACTTCCGCAATCCAGGCTACAGGTAAATTTGAAATGCTCTGTGGCAGGGCACATATGCTGAACGTTTTGAAAGGATTCTGGAAAAAAGTTTAGAATTTATTAGAAGATGGAAACACTTCTGTTTCTAATGTGCAATTAGGGAATTGCAAATCTGTCCTGAAAATCCAAATAGTCAGGATAAAAACATCCAACAGCCTAATACCCCTAGTAACATCCAGGCCTGGCATTTAAGTTAAACATCTCTCTCTTTCAAGGTGTGATCCTTTTCACTCTCCCCTTCATGGCCACAAAGCAACATTTAATGCAATGTGCCCACTGAGAAAATCCACTCCTTCTGCTCTACTAAGGATTCACCCCCTTCTCTTCTACTGTTCCAAAAATCAGGGAAAGCTTGCTTAAGATCTGACACTTGTCTTTGTAAGAGAAGTTGTTTAACAGGAGTTGGGCAAGTTTGGATTTTTTCCAGAGCAATTCCTAGTGCTGCAGCTGTGAGGATCCTGTAAAAACACCAGCCTGAATCATTTACTTGCTGTCCTTTGCCACTGCTTTATCTGTGAGCAAACTAAAAACAAAGATGAATTATGAAGCTCCAAGTAACTATGTTGAGTGGAGCATTTGGGACGATGGTGTGTATTTAACAAGAAATATTTTAGAATTGAAACAGAAATAGTAGGAGCTAAACATAGACTTTTAAATTCATTTGGAATCTGGAGTTGGCAGTTTTGTCTTTATGGTATTTGTATGATTTCCTTATTTGAACCAACATGAAGTGCTTCTTTTTTTTTTTAGAATACAAGCATTTCAGTGATCCAATATTTTGGCACACATCAGAATATCTGGTAATTACAAGTCAAAATTTAAAATCAGATTTTTTTCCCCTTACAAAAGGTTCCTGTGAAGATGTCAAACTAGGCATTAGTGAACCCTCAAAGGGTGACAGCAGGAAGCAATACATTTCTGTGCAATCTATTGTTTTTATTTAATTTTGATGAAAAAGACCAGAGTGGTGTTACTTTCACTCTGATTGCAGAGATACATGAGTTACTTCCTTCTACACTAATCATAAGCTGGAAGTGCTCAGATACACCTGAGTCTGGTGTGCACTATTTTATTGCTGCCATGCCAAGCTAGAAAGTCCTCCTGTGTGGTTTCCCCCTTGAAACCCTCCTGCAGAAATCACTGCGCACTTCCCCAGACATTGTGGATGTTCTCAAAATTCTTCTGGGTAAATGGAAAGCAGTCTCCTTTTCTGTAGGGCAGCACAGTCAACAAAAAGTAAGAGCACTTTGGGTTGCCATTGCCCATGGATACCTGGCTATTATGGGCAGTACAGTGTGTGGCAGAAAAGCAACCAGGGTAATAAAAAGCAAAACACTAAGGTTTCTTAGTCTTTAAATTGCCCAGTAAATGGGCAGTAAGCCATCATGAATGGTTCTGTTACTGAACTGTAGCTGCCTATAAGTTAGGAGTATGATCTCAGCTAATTGTCTCCCTCTAGGACTGGAGAGAAAGAGGATTTGTCCCACCATAACACATGATTAATACTATCTATTAGAAGAGTGCCCCTCTGCTGGCTACTGAAAAATCCTGGGTACCAGTTCAAAGTCAAAGAATCCTATTTTAAGAATAGAATTACACACAAAAACTGAAAAATCAGCGTTGCCCAATAATTATCTTGAAAGAGTTCCTTTAGGAGAGATTTTTTACAACCTTTTGTTTCCAAAACAAATCATTTGGCTAAAAATAACAACACTGCTTCAGTTCAATCTCAACAGAAATAAACAAACAAAGAAAATATTTTTCATTAAAAAGAGCAATTACTGCGTGACAGGATATAACTTTCTACCACATCCTATTTCTAGCTGCAGACTTTCTAAAAATGCACCAACAGCCCAGTGGCAGAAGTGGTATTGTTGAATGAGCTCTCTGTTGACAGAGCTTCCCTATGACAGCAAGTCTCATCTTCACCTCTCCATCAGGTCTGCCAGGGGGTGAGTTCAGAATTAAGTCAGGAGGGGCAAAGACATCACAACATCATATTTCAGCCCTGCGAAAAAACAAAGAGCACATACTTGGCAGCACTGTAATTTCTATGGTTACTTATGAATAACAGCACAGCTGGGGAACTGTTGCTACAAGCCACTAGCAGAGATCATTTGAGAGATCACACTTAAGAAGATCCATTAAAAAAGCATATTTTTTTTCAGGAATAATAAAACTGAGGACTGTAGGTTGTACTCTTTACATTAGTTTCAAGTGGACTATCCTGTGAGTCACAAATTTGCCCTCATTACTGTCGTTTAGAAAGCAAGAAGAGGAAGGGTGACTCTTTATTTAAGACACTAACCAGGACTGATTGTTTCTGGACAAAATCTTGACCGGGAACATGATTTACTTGGATTTTGTTGGTTTCAGACGTTGATGTCTTCCTTGCTAATGCAGGCCAATGCTTCATGCAGCTTGGAGAGACTTTTTGGACAGGGAGACCTGTATCAAGGCTTCTCTTTCTACCAAGGGGACAGTAATACAATTTTCCAGCAAAGTCTGGAACAAATAATTGAGTAACCCTGAATCAGAATGGTTTGGAAGCTCTGACACAGACTTCCTGTGTGACCTGGGTGAAATGGCTGATTTGTGTTTTCAGTTTTGTTTGTATTTCCTTTCTTAGCTGTTAGGACAGCAGTCATGAAGCCCTGGTAACTTCACTGCAATACAATATATCTTTAAATAATTCATGGAACAGATTTTAAAAGCCTTTTGGCCAAGGAAAGTCTATTTCTTTGTTTTACACAGTGCCCTATTCAGAAGGGAAGGCAAAATTCATCCTTCTTTTTGCCTGCCATGCACTAAATGTGGGTTCCTCTGAAGAAACTCCATTCCTGAAACAGCCAGGGATAACAAAGACTTTAAGAACTTATTTTACTTTTGCAAGTTCAAAGAAGTAGCATGTTGTCAAGGGATGGAACAACTGTTATTTTATATGCTTATGGGTAGAATTGTAAAAGACACCGTTAAAAATACAAAATAACTACTAAGCATAGAATCACAGAATAATAGAATCATAGAATGGTTTGGCTTGGGAGGGACTTTGAAGATCACCTAGTTCCAACCCCCTTGCCATGGGCAGGGATGTCACCCACTGGGTCAAGCTGTTGAATTAATGCCCTGAACCTGTGTGTCGGCCCACAGAAATGCACTGCTCTGTCAATGCTAATGTTGCTTTTTGACATTTTATTCAGTGGAATGCAGGATTAGTATCAGAAAAGACAAATTAAATCCATGTAAGCCCTTTTGCAAGACTCTTTTTTCTGTATACTGTCCCTACACACAGTGGAATAAGCACATCATCCCAAATGAAGCCACTGACATCAGTAGAGTTTCACCTGGGACAGATTTGGCCTACTTTTCCTAATTGCATCATTACCCTCAAGCTATGCTGAACAATTCATTAGTGGCAGACAGCTGAATTTCTGAAAGTGTATGTAACCTAACTCTAACCACCACACAGTAGAAACTACTCTCAGTAGCTCCTCTGGCCAACCAAGGACACCATGAAATCGAAAAAATAAATATAAACAAAGAATGTTTTTCAATTTGCTGTCCATCTGAAGTGCTGGATATTTTTCCAGCTCTGAAACTGAGGCATGTTTGCACATTATTAAAGGCAATCCTCTTTACTTTCTACTGTCTCTGATGACCTGAATGAATTCAAGAGCATTCCTATAGATTAGAGGTTTCCCTTTTCACCACTTTCAAAGAATAAGCCAGTATGCCATGGGTCGCTTAATTTTTGAAATTGGTTGCTTAAATCTTTTTTTGTTTTATCTAAAGGCCAAAGTATGATTTTGATTTTGATTCTTTCTTCCTAAATGCATATTTTCACCTGCAGGTTAAATTCTACAAATAATGAGGCAATGCCGGGCACGGCTCCTGGCTGAGGGGGGCTGAGCTGCTGGAGCAGTGGCTGGGCCGGGGTGGTAGGGACAGCCAGCTCTCCACTGCAGCTCCCAGGCCATTCCCCATGGGAGGTGTCTGCATGCTGCTGCCCTGTCGAGGAGTCCAGGAGAGCTGAGGAGCATCGAGGTCACTACCAGATATGGCTTGAATTGTACCAGCTGGCTGGAGAGCCTGACAGCCTTTCTGAACTTGATTTACCAGCAGAGGCTTAACCTTGGAGTCTGCTGAGGCACCTTTCACTGGCAGGTACACACTGGATTCCTTTTTCACTCTTGCCTATTACACCACTTAAGGAGGAATGGTATTTCTTCATCTCTCTTGTGTTAGACTCTGGATAAACAGGATGTTTCCTACAGAACTTGTCATTTGACTGATGTGTCTAATATGCAGTGTAGGACATAAATAAATATCCCCCCATCCAAAAAATCTTAGTTCTTGGCTAAAGTTTCGTTTCTTGAGACAAAAAAATTACCTAATCTGTAATGTTGTTATTAGTCCCATCTTCTTGCTCTCTCTCTGATTCATGATCATATTTTTTCTCAGTAATGGTGCTTCACGGGTGGAGGGACCATCACTCCATCATGGGCTACACTTCCTTCTCCCCATGATGGCTGGAAATGGTACAGGCTGTAGGTAAATAATCACAGGCTTGTTTCTGGATCTCACCAGAGCCATTTGGGTGCAAGGGCAGCAGATATGGGGATATGTTAACGTAGACTTACGGGCATCTGCCCTAACAAATATTTTGTTAGTGTCTGCAGAAAATGGGGTTCATCTCACCCCACCACACACTTTTGAAATAACTGTTATGAATTGTACCCTGCAAGTGTCTGTTTCTATTCATATAAAGGCATTCAAGATGAGCCCCTCAGCTGCACCAGTCAGTCGATGTCTAATGTCAGATGAGGCTGGTTCAGACACCAGCCCCCTGTGTTGAGTGCAGGTCTAGATGGAGGGCTGCTCAGCTCATAGCCTGATGAAGTATTGCAGATTGTGATTTCCTCATGCAGGTACTATTTACAGAGTAAAATCTGTGATCAAATCTGTTTCTCCTACATGTCCTTCCCCACCCCAGTGTATTGTCTTTTGGCCAATATCCAGCTCGCAAACTGAGCCCAAGTTTTTTTCCCACCCTACCTGACTTGTATTTGAGGAAGACCTACATGTTCCAGCCACGGAATCAGCATTTTCCAAATCTTTCAAGAGTTGGGGTTGTGCCCAGAGAAGCACACTGGGGACTGCATTTCTGAATATTCCTGGTAGATGCTGACTAACATGCACCTGCTGCTCAAACAGGTCCCAGTCAACATTCTGGTTGTGGTCTGGGTTTGATATTGTCGCAGATGTGCTGATTCAGCAGAGCCTCTCCTGTTGCATGCTGGAGCCATCCTCCCCTTTCTCCTGGAACTGAGTCCAGATCTTATCAAATCTAATAGCATAGAGTTCCCAGGAAAACAAATCATCCTCTGTGAATCACCTCATAAGACAGGCACTTCACTGTCCTCCACCTCTGGTGATCTACAGAGGTTTTGTGTAAATAAAGGAACTGAATCATCTTTTTCACAAATATTTAACTTGACCTAGTCTATAAAAAGGGAAAAGATCAGAAAAAGGTTTTTATAAACATACTGTCCATGTCCAGTTTGTTCTGCTTTAGCAAAGTGTAGCCAAAGACTAGAGAGATGTTGATCAGTACTTAGTAGAAAGTTTACATATAGAGAGAAACTTATATGTATCAGTGTGTTCCTTATATAGATAGCAGTGCATTCATGCATTCTGGGTATCTACACGCTGGTCAAGCAGTTAAATTTTGTGGGTAAAGAAAAGTCCATTAAAGCCTAAATTAAGGATACAGCAGCCTAAAATTTAGGGGAGGCCATGAGCAAGTAAGTTTGAAGGCAGCTACTGCACAGCCAAGTGCTGTAAATTGCTAGCAACAATCCCTACCAAAATTCCCTAGCAAACTTTCTGTGGTGCAGCTTTATGACCAAATGTTATCTCTTCATTTATCTAGTGGCATAAATTACAAGTAAAAGTTAATTTGACTCTTTGTTGCATATTCTTCTTTATTTCTATTTCTCTACTTTACTTCTCCAAAGAATAAAATTGCTTGTGCAAAAGAAGTTTCTCACTTGCTCTGATTCCAGGAATAAAGACAAATCAAGCTCTGATGCTGTCCTTCACCTGCTACCTGTCCATCAAACCAGCTGCTGCAAGTCCAGTCTTTTTAACACTTCTCTGCATTTAGTACTACTTTTCTAATTTTTAAGCTCTCAAGCAGTGTGTTACTTTAAAGGTGATTAATGAAAGTAGCAAACCGATATCAGACTGAGACTGTTAGAACTTTTCTTTTAAACACAAAAAGTATCCAGGCTGGTGAATATAAACTGATAGCACTTTCGGTTGCAGCAACTGCAGGAGACCCTGGTCACTGAAGATGTGATGCAATTGTGCAGTTGACCACACTCTCTTGCTCAACTTCAGCCAAGGAAATCATGGCAGGTTTTGAGCTGGGGGTTTGAGAAGCATGGAAGTGGTGGGGATCCACGTACCAAGTCTAAACTTCTACTGTTTGAGCTGGAGCTTTGCTTCTGACCCCTTGGGGTGCATGCAGGTCTGGTTTCAGCAGGAGGGACTCCAAAGCTATTCAGAAATAAGTAGTGAAGACTCTTGCCTGGGAAGTGCATCTCAAACTGCTCATGCTAAGAGGGAGCTGGATGCTGTCTTCACCTTTCCAGAGCCAGTACTGTGCAGGAGAGTGTCACCTCCTTGCCGGCAGCATGGGTATAAAGGCTCAACCTCACCTACAAAGGGGGACTCTGGACTCTGCAGTCTCTTGGGTGTCCATTCCCATCCTGAATTAGGGATGGAGAGAGGAGCAAGGGTTTGGATGTGTCTGTCGGGAGGCTGGCTCCTATCATCAAGCCCTGCACCTCTCTTGTTCATAACATATACATCTGCTTGTATTTGTGCTTTTGCATATGAAACTTTTTCCACGCATAGTTGTGCCAAGCGGTTTTGAGTAATGTGATTGCAGTGAGTTAGCTGAGCACTTCAAAAATAAAGTACAAGTGAATATTGGTATGTTTAAAAGGTGCATTGGACAGTTTAGATTGGGACAGCAAATGCTCATCCCACTAAAAGCAGATTTCTTTCTGTAACTATTTAAAGCAAATGTGTTTGTCTTGGTGTGCAAAATGGTTAAAAGATTTTAGGGACCATTTAATAATTATATATAGTCCAAGGAGATAAGTAGAACAGAAACTATGCTTTTCAGAACTCAAGAAATTGTAGCATGCAGCAATAGTAATTTGGCACAGAGTTTACACAATAGATTTCATTTTTTCTTAACAGAACAATAATTGAGAACTGACTTAGCCCCTTAAATAAACCAATGACAGCTGGGAAAATCAGCAGATTGGCCCTTTGTGCCTGTTTATAGTAGATTTTGGCAGCAAGATAGTTGATGTAGTCTCTATAGGATACAGCTATTATGTCTTCCAGATGTGCTTGACCTTTATCTTGGATAAAAAAGCATCTTGCCATAGAAACTATCAATTTATATACTCTTAGCCCAAGTCATCAGCTCCTTTAAGATGCTGAAAAACCCCTCTTGTGGTGGTTACGCTTCCATTGCCATTCAGTACAGACATCTAACCTGTGAGAGCTTAGATTTTTTCAAATGTGGTTACATAATTTAGCTCAATGCCCCTGTAGAAATCCTCCTATTAGGAAGATCTGTAATAGGATGAGGGTTGCTCTGTACTTGCAGAGGGACATTTAGGAGGCCCTTCCTTAGCTAGCTACTCACAGTGGGTGGAAATAGAAAGAAAAATGGCAACGGCTTCTTCATGGGTTGACTTATTATTTATTTATGTGTACAGGATGATGCTACTGTTGTCTCTGGCTCTTTGGGGAAACTGTAGCAAACACAGCGCCTAGTGAAGAGTTAAGCTACAAACAGATTAATCCTCACATGCCAGGCAGTTGAGAAGGGCACAGGCCACCTCATACCTACTGACTCCAGGGGACAATGGCACTCCCGTGTCAATGCAAATTGTTCCATTGGCAAAATCCCAGAGCCAGGAAAGGAAGAAAAGGAGCCTCTGACTATAACTGCAGTTGAGTCAAAGAAGGGTTTTCAGTGTGTTAATTTGACCGTGCCAAAAAGTACAGTGGCATTTGGAGTGGCAGAAGAGCAGACCGAATGTCATACATACATCAATGTTTATGAGGAGGAGAATAGGGGACATAGTGGAGCAAAGGAAAATAGGGAAAACAGGTAGAGTGCCGTGGGATGAGAGGGGAGCTGTGAGCATCAGCTTGAAGAGGATTTGTTTGGATGTAAAATAAAACAAGACAAGATGTCAAGTGTCTTGTTCTTGATGTCGCATACTCAAGTCTCTGGGCTAGTAGCTGAAGAGCCATGGCTCCCTGACTCCAATGGTTTTGTGGCATCTCTGTAGTTTGGTTAACCCTATAGTGACTTAATTACTTGTTTTTCTGTTTCATATAGATCAGACATGAGAACTCCCGACACGGAATACAGGTTCAGTGCAGGAATCCAGGCTGACACACTAACTCAGGGAGCTACACGTCCTGGTGAGTGCATTTCAGACCACCTCAGTGCAAGTACTCCTTTCACCAACATATGAACTAAAATGTCTTGGTCCTCTGCACCCAGGCAGGCTTACAGGTGTGTGCTTGTCACCTAATCTGAGGCATAATGTTCCCACAGGGCCGCCTCATTACACGACTTTGCGTACAGATGCCTCGTGTTGGGAATTTAGAGGGTTGGAGTGGGGTGTGACAGGATGGATTAAGGTTACAGCAGAAGAAACCCAACTGAAAGAAAGACTAGAGCCAAGCTGCATGAGCTGTTGGCCACTAGTATGGTCCACTGACAATGATGGATATGACTCTACCTTCTTACCTTGCTGTAGGACAGGAAGGTAAGCTTACAGAAAGGAGGGAGTATACAAATGACGGAGGGAAGAGACAAGAAAGGGGCTGAACAACCTTCTGTCATGTCCACATTTCACCCAAAGCTTCTGAGATTCTTTAACACAACAATAAGCCAGTTCCAAAGAAGAAGGAAGATTCTGGAACATGATTTCTGGAATGGTATGTAGCACTGTTTCTGCAGCTGATTTTATGAGAAATTCTTTGTGGGAAATTGAAAAAGAAACTAACCCACAGTAATTGTTCAAATTGGACCAAAATTACAGACAAATAAAAATCTTGATTTTCAGCCTTTGTATCTGTCTTCTGGCTCTTCTACCGAGACAAAAATGCCAGCTGGCAGCAGATGGATGGTGCTTTCTGAGATGTTGTTTCCTGGAGATAGGAATATTTTTAAGAGAGGTGGTAGGCAAGGCAGGACTTTGCTTCATCATACTGAACTGCTGGTGTAATGCTCTTGGAGGGCATTATTGAGTTTTGCAAAGTGGCAGCTCTAAACAGGGTTTTCTTCCTGTGTTCTGCAGAACTCTCTGAAAAGGATTAATTCTGTCTATAAATCCCTGTTTCTTTCACTACTGAGGAAGACATAATGGTACACATGCCAATTTATCCATACTTAGGACTTTAATAAATTCACAGCATCTTTAAATCATGAGGCAAATCAAGGAAGGCAGTAAAGCCATATGGTAAAATGCATTCCATTAAATGACCAAAATGTTGAAATAGTAAAAAAAAAAAAAAATAGAATTTGACAAGTGGGAGGAGGAAACAGCTGCGCCAGTTGTTACTTTGCTGTGTAAACAATTTAATGCAATTATAAATCTGCTTCTGGTCATACTGTGCTACAAATAAGAAGGTTTTTGCATACACTGTTCCTCTGCTTTCATCAGAAGCCCTTCTCTTGAATCTCAGGCTGTTTTGGTAAGTTGGTAACACATGGTAAGCTGTGTTTGTTGGCTGACATGCAGATGTTTCAGCCTGAGCCTCTGCAGATGCTCTACTTCTCTGGACTGCTGGGGATGGGCAGGTGCTGTCAAACCCTGTGGCTGGGGTCGTGGGGTTCAGGCCATGCCTTAGGCTTTATGCTTCTGTGGCAGGAAATCTGCAGTATATGACAAAACTGTGGTTTAAACATGTTTCAAAATGGCTTTTTGTAGTCTCTTTGCTAACTCATGCTTTCTTCTTCCCAAGACCCCCCACGACAAGTGTTATCCCATGCAAGAATGTCCTGAGAAGACATCCTGAGGTGTTCTCATTGGCCCCTTTTAACCCCTTCCTATAGGTTGTTAACCCCTTCCTGCGACCTGTAATTGGTTACTCTGTGAATCCTCCTAACCCTATAAATGTAACCCCCCCCAACAATAAACTCTCTCTTGCCTCCTCTCCACGCTGGTGTGCTGTCTCTGTACCTGCCATGGAGCCACGTGGGTGGAGAGAGGGGAGAGCACCTCTCCCCTCCAGGCTCAGGACCTGAAGAAACCCCTGGCGCTGGAGTCTTCCCCCCCCATCCACTCAAGTCGTTGGAAATGGTTCCTCAGATGGAAATGGAACTAGAACTGGGCCACCCCACGCCATGGGGGAAAGAGATCCAGATGCTTCTACCAGGAGGAAGACCACAGCTTGTCTTTTTAGTACTCCCCTTGTGACTCTTACAAAATGCACACCTCTGTTGCTCAGATTTAACCCATACTTGTGATCTCTGCCAGATTTAACCAGCTTTACACCCCATCACTCACAAACCTCATGAAGTCTGAAGACAAATTAAAAAGACATTTCCCAAACAGTTAGTCCAGCAGAAGATGCATGAATGTGGCCTGTCCTATGCTATGGTTCAGCTAGAGGAGGCTTTTAAGGAGCTGTTATCCTGAGTCTTCTGCCCCTAGATTCCTGCACGCACAGCATCAGCCAGTGCAGACCCCTGGTGCTGTGGAGGCAGCTTCCTACAGATGGGGGGCTGCCCACTGCTTCTTTCAGCTTTATAAACAGAAAACCTTTGGCTCAGAGACCACTGCTTACTATGGACTATTCAGTGTTGGGCTTTTTTTGTGTGGTTTAAATGCTGACTTTCTTGCAGTGCCACACACATGCACAGTGTAACCTACATGAGGCAGGGCAGAGTTTGCATAGGTGTACATGTAGGGAAGTTCATAAGGAAGGGGTTTAGACAGAGTTTGCCTTCAAGGTCTGGAAACAGTGCAATGCAATAATTTAAAACACATTACTTCAGTAATCAGAGAGGGTGTATGCATCAAAATAGAGTTTGCATGAAACTTAAAGCTTTTCAAAGCATTTATAGTTTACATAGCTATATGTTAATTCACAGACAGTCTAATAGTTCTGAGTATTCTCATAGCAACCACAGATCAACAAATGATTTCCCTGGGTTCTTTAGGCATACCACTGCCATTAGATCCTCTGATTTTTAATTAAAAGGAAATATTTCTAAACATCTTGAGGTAATTAAAATTGTGATATCTTCTGTAGGATGCATTTGTTAAAATAGCAGCAATTCCCCTACATGACTTTATTACTCAAAAATATAACTGCAACTTCATTAGACAAATGAGATTAACCAAATTTTTTAATATAAACCTAAAAGGTAAATTGTGCTCACAGTTCTGCTGTATTTCTTGAATTAAGTAAGAGAATTCCCTCTCCCACACTTTACAGTGTAACTTTTGATATAATGGTCTTATTAATTTTACTATAATTCTAATATACCATATCACAAATAGCTTCTTATTATCTCTTTGCCATTCATAATGCTTTCATAAGGAGATGATTACTGTGATAATGTTATGACTCTGTGTTAAAAAAAATTATACACACACATCGAGATTTACACACTTATTTCTGGATGAATTCTGACTGAAAGAAGTAGCAACCAGAAGAATAATTTGAGTAAAAAAATTTGCTTAAAAATTGTTTAATTTGCATCTGAACACACATCTGCATGGCTTGAGTTTTAAAAACAAGTTTATATCTGTGTGTGTATGAAATCTGTATATGGAAACATTGCAACATGTTGCAATGAACCACTGTATTTTAGAAGTTTTTTTACAGAATAATATTATTCTAGGTGTTGCCTAGATACATATGGAAGCAAAAAATAACTGAACAAAAATTGCAACAGATGTAATTGAATAGTGGTTTAAGGAGAGACTTCCACTGTGGCTGAAAACTCATCATCAGTCAGTTTGGTCATTAACTCCAAACTTTAAAACTCCTTTCAGTTTTCTGTAAAAACTATTGACTTCCCTCTCATACAGTAAAACTTACTTAGAGAAGTATGTACCCATTATTTCCTTTTCTCTATCTTTGGCAAATGCACTTCAGTCCTTCTAATTTCCATGCCAAACACAAGAGATTATTTGCGCTTTCTCTTAGCACAGGACCTTGGCATCGTCCCTTGCTTTCTGTGTCTCTCCACTGTCTTCAGTATTAGATTAAGGGTAAAGTCTCGGTCTTCACTCTCAAGATTCATCATAATCTAATCCTAATTTTGAAATCCCTCATTTACTGATACAATGTTTACTCCAGCCTCCATGATGCCATTCTGGATGCCAAGTACTGGCTGCCATTTTTCTCATAAGCTTCCTTTCCAAATTAGGAAGGTCTCAGAAAATTTTGGCTAAAAATGGCAGATGGGACATTGAGATTGCTGCACATAATGCTATCCAGTACTGACATATTGATTTGTTCATAGTGCATTATTTCCTTTCTTCTATTTAAATTGCAACAGTTTGGAAATCCATTTGTGAGAGTATAGTTGAGTACAGCATTTAGGATGGTGGGACCCTAGGCTGTGATTTCATCTGTCACACATTACAAGCCCTCTCCCTCTCTCCACCAAGAGTCTACAAAAACATGATGAAAATATACTCGATTTCTAAAATAGCAGTTATACCTACCTTTTCCAGTATGTTAATCACAACTTAACCTGTATTGAAGAAAATTTGAGATGTAAGAACTAATACAGTTACAGTTAATCTTGTCTTGAAGAACAGCATTTGACTAGATGACATCTTGAGTCATCTCAACTCATATGATGTGGGACACATCTGAAAGAGTCTGTATAGGACCTCTTAATTGTTTTTCTTGGTTACATTCCTGAATGTGAATTTGAATACACATGAGAGAATCATTCTGGTCATTCAGAGGTAACACGATGGTTCTGAGAAATGGTGAGACACACCTCACTACTAATAATGATGCTACCATATTCCTCCCAAGTAAAACAAGCTGTGATCTGTCATGTTGCAGATTGAACTTCTAAGGAATGTACCTTTTTGTAGAAGTTTTTTGCTCTCTACCCTCAACTGAAGCAAAATACAGCATTAGTCTTTCAATTCTGAGCTTTCTTAGGTCAAAATTAAAAAAAACAAGAAAATATTTTTTTTTCTTTAGACATATAAAATCCTGTCTTGTGAGATTATCTGGTGAATCAGGTTTTGGATAATATTATTACGGGAGAAGTCAAGCAAACAGAAACATGACTCAAACAGTTTATTGCCAGGACTATTTCTTAACAAAGAGGAAAATCATATCTGGTTGCACATGGAATCCTCCCACAATGAACAGGGAGCTTGGCAACAGAAATAAAACTGCAAATGCTCCAACTTCTGTTGTTGAACTGGCCTCACAGCTGAAGGACAGCGCAAAGACACTAGAAATTTGGACACCGAGGAGAACCATAACATAGTTAAGTAATGCTGTACCTGTTGCCTTGCTTGTCAAAACAGACAACTGGGTAGTTAGAAAGGTAAAATTTTCTTTAATTCTCCCTCCCCACCAAAAGAACCCAAATGAAAACCAAAACAAAGAGCGAGCCAAAAACATAGAGGGAAATTCCTTGAACACATGTAGCCAGGATGGACAGTGCAGGTTCAGAACGTGTTTTTCTGCTCAAGTAAAGCGCAGCAGGACAACACTGCACCACCTCCAAAGTATCACCTGGTGATGGTCGTGGGGCCACCCTGGAACAGAGCCCACCAGTGAAAGCAAAGAGTGGCTCTGACTGGGTCTGTGCCAATGGGTTGTGTCTTGGATGAACAACGCTCAGTGCGACTGAGTGCCATGAAAAAAAATACATGGTTTTCATCTGCCGTGGAGCACAGCTCAACCATGCAAATATTTACGTATTGAGCAAAGAACTGGGCTGCTGCTTGCTGAGTATCTGAGGCACTTGTGTGTTTCTCCCACTGCCCCACACTTCTGGCTGTGGAACTCACCCACAGATTCAGGACTGGAACAGGATATGCTGTTCTGTGGAGCTGGAAGACATCCCTTTAATAAGAATTTGTAAAGAGATCAAAACAAGCACAGAAACCCAATTCCACCCTATATGTGTCAAAAATAAATTTACAACAGGGAATACTCCCCAGGAGATATGTTTTTCCTGGCTTCTCCCTCACACCAGTGAAATACAGCCAGTGCTCAGTCCTGGACTTTGCAAACACTCATCATTGATAAACGAGATGGAAAAAGCCAAGTGTTTGTGTGGGCTTAAAAAAATGCACTATTTAATGACGCTCAGAGAAGTACGCTTTTGGAGGGCAGTTCATATGGCACCAGCTGTTCTGATTTAAAGGATTTTGGTACAGTATGTAACAAAACCATAGACTTTAGTTTGGTCATCCCAAATACTGTTTATATGCACAAACTTTCCTTCAAAGTAAACCATCTCTTTAAATCTCTCCTCAGTGATGGGATAAAAATTATATTTGTTTTGACGTACAACATTTTGTTCCACTTTGGACAAGCCGGTAAAACTGTAATTGCATCATATTTTAAGTTCCCCTTTGACATGCTAAACATTGAGTTTGTTCAGTTTCCTCTTGTGACACATTTTTCTCCGGCTTTGAAGTCAATATTGTCCTCCTTTTTGCAGGTTTGTACCTGTAAGGAAGCAGGAGCCTGGCATCTGGTTTCTCTGAGCACAGGTAAGTACTCACAGAAATTCTCTTTTTTCGTGACACTGTTTCTATTTTCCAGGCAGGCTGGCATTTTGCATATGGCTTTTTAGCAACAGGACTGGACAATTCTCTGATCATAACAAGGTTATGAGGATCTTGCATTTTCTTACTCTTCCTGTGACACTCCTGTAGCATTTAGGAAAATTGCAGTTCTCTTCTAAATACATAAATGAAGGTCAGGTGTTGATGAGAGCAACCAGCCAGTGCAGAGCATTCATCTTCTCTGTGCTCTGTCTGACCTCAGATGACAAAAATCTCTCTTTATCCCTATATTTTTGAAGGTGCTGTTGCATACTTGATTCAGCAGTACCAGCCTAGTTTAAACTTATTAAGCATTTCAGATTATCTTTTTTCTTGCCTTTATTTGCCAGTCCACCAATTCTGCACATTTTAATAAAAGAGACTTTATAATTATTTCCATCTTGCTGAGGAAAAGAATAAACAGTGGCAGGTCTAGGATTATCTTTAATAACATTCTTAAAACACATATAATGATTTCTCTACTGATGGCTTCCTGAGATCTTGTCAGTCAGAAAGTTCCTAACCCAAGTCAAGTGTGTTTGCCCATACAATGTTGATTTTTTTATTCTTGATGTCATGTGACTCTAAATAAGGTGTGTTAGAGGAAAATGTCTATGCTGCATGACACATACATTCAAAAAACAGAGTTTGAGAATATCTCGGATGAAATCAGGTTTGTCTGATAAAATGTATTTTCTGTAAAATTTCTGACTGATATTTTTTGTATTACTGTATGCTAATTATTTTATTAGTTGAAGCCCCCTTTAGTTTTTCCATTATTTTGCTTCTGATAGAGTCAAGTTCACCACTTTTTTGTCCTTTAAAAATATTGGTATACTATCTGGCAAACTCTAATCTAGTGGAATTTCTTTGATACAGAATATAACAGAAATTAGTATGATTAGACCAGTCAAGTCTTCCTAGTAAAGTCTTCACCATCTTTTGTTATATGGGTCTGCTGATTTTAAAGTGTTTACCACAGTACGTGTTGCTCAACACCCGCCTGGGTTACTAAGGGACTGAAAAGTATTTCCTCACATCCCAGTGATAAAAGCATGTAAATATAGTGCAGAACCATTTCTTGAGTACTTCTTTTGCCTCATTATAAACAATTTTGTCATCACAGCTCATGTTTTTGCCATAGGAAATGATGTCTCTCTATAGACTCTTGTTTTGATTCTTACATTTTACAAAAACAACATATCACACTGTTAAAAGAGGTTTCCTTCTCAGGCAATCTTTGTTTGCCCATTGCTTATGGACAGGCTGCCCCCAAAAAACAGGTGATAAGGCCAATGTAGTATATGCTGTACAGCACACTGGCAGGATAGTTGCTTTTCTCTGGATGCCTTAGAAGGTGACCTGGCCCAGGAGTCACATCCCTATCATAGTCATGGGTCTGGACAAACTCCAGCTCCATGTTGGTCCTTTCGTGGGTTGTTTTCCAACTCCTGGTTATCTCTCCATGGCAAATATGCAGCAGGCAACTGCCCTTCTAAACAAAATTGACATTATGAATTGAGGCATTTTTTTCTAGCAAAGAATATGTAATTCAAATATATTCTTTGCTTAAAAGGAGGAATAACCATGGACATTTTATGATTTGGCAAAAATGAGTACTTAGCAAAGCTATGAGTATAGACAAGATCACAAGTGAAACCAGTTGGGGAGGGTTCTCTGGAGAAGGATGGAAGAACATGGGCAGGTGAAGGCAGCTATTGCCCAATGACAATTTTGACAGTCTTTGGAGACTGCTGCAAATCTCAGTACATGCTGGATACTAAAGTGGACTGTAGTTCCCAAACAAAAAATGTAAAAAATGCTTAAATTTTCTTCAGGAAATCCACTGGGAATTATTCTAGCCACACACTTACTGGTCTATTCTTTGACAAACACAGAGAAGAAATTCCTGATGGGCATTTATTCAAGAGAGATTCATGCTGTGGGAATGCTGAACAAATGCAACCAGGCTGCAAACGTTTGAGAAAAACACCAAGGCAAGGTAGTCAGCAGAACTGTTGTTCTCAGCAAAGCTGTGTTCACCTCTCCCTCTGCCTCTGAAATGCTCTGCTTGCATTTGATAAATCTGTGATTTGACTTGCTCAGAGACAAACGAAGCTTTCTGCTTCTGTTCCCACTGACAGTGTTGGGGGCAGCCCGCTGTGATCACAGCTGACCTTCACTTGGCTGAATCTCCTGTCTCAGATTATACTATCACATGGGTGTCTCATGCAGTGAGCTCCCCTCTGCTCATGGTGCTCCTTAGGCCAGTGAACCGAGCTAAAATGATCTGGAGCCTTACTCTGATCTCAGGCTAATGAGAATTGGGAATAACAAAACACAGTTGAGGCCCATGAAGGTACAGTGCTACAAGAGGACACACAGGCCTCTGTGATGTCCATATGGTTGCATCTGAGAGGGAGACTGGTCATGCTGGTAGCATGTGCTTGTATGAAGTCACCTCTCTGCTTTGAAAACACATTAAGTCAGTAAAGAAAATATATGAATAAAGGCAAACAGAAGAGGAACTTGTAACCCTGCAGAATGTGTGATAAATCATTTAATACAGTGGGAAAGAGGTTTTTAGACAGAAATAGTAGTGTATTAGCCTACTTATCTTTGCAGGAAACAGGTACCTCTGGGAAACCTGCATCCACAGAACTGCATCTGTAAAGATGGCAGAGCTTCCACCTGACTCCCCAAGCATTTCTCCTGACACCATTACTCCTACAGAGGTGATGTGAAATATTCATGTATTTACCTTGCCACATTAGCAAGCATTCAGTGTCCTAATGCACATGACAAATTAATGTTTTTTGCTAGAACCTTTTTGCTTTGAGTCACATCAGCAGAAATAGCTCATCACAGAAGAAACCAGTTTGAAATACCCTTGGCAGTAATTCACTGTCCAGGAGAGAAGCACGGCACAGGGCACCGGGGAAGCAGAATATTAGGGCTCTTTCAGGCCTGCTTGGATTCAACTTTCTGGTGCCTTCATGTGGCAGCTTAAAAGGACAGATTCCTGTGGCCAAATTGCTTTGGACTGAAGCTATTTGACAGCCTTTGACCCAGCTCCCCAGACAAGTTAAAATGACACATCCAACTTTATTTGGCATTTGAAGTGGAAGGGAAATGGCTTTTCTGTTCTGCGGGAAGCCTCTCTTATTTAATGTTCTACAAAGAGGAAGAAACTGCATATAATAATGACATCTTGTGGTAGTTGTTGAATTATTGCCCTATGATTTAGTAGATAATTGGATGCCAAATTTCATGACGTCTCTCTCCCTCTGTGCTGAAACTCTGCAAATTCAGACTCACAATTTCTGTTGCTCTGAGAAGCTGGATGTAGAAGACCTCTGGAACCTTTGGCTTATTGTTGACTTCAGAGGAAAAGGATATTTTGATCATTTGATTACAAATGTCTGGTGAAACATACAGTTCAGAAATTCATAGTCATAACTGATGACAGAATGGTTATCCAGCTACTCATACAGAAAATACTAGTTTTGATAATGTTGAGTGCAGAGTGGCTCTCCACATCCATAAGCAGGAGGAACCTGCTTATGCTGCACCATGGCTTTGTAGTGGGTGTGGGAGTAAATGGTGACAGCCTCTGCTGGCAGCACGTAAACATGACAGCTGCTGAACACCTGCACTGAGCTTGCAAACAGTCTTGGTGAGAGATGTATGGTGTTTTAAAGAGTAAATCCCTAAGGCCTCACAGTACCCCTGCTCTGCTTCTACTTACTTCAGCTTTGGAGTGCAGGTCTCCAACTCCTGCCATTAACTGTGTGGGTATCCAAGGACCATGTGAAGCTCTAAGCTTACTGCAAGCTGTGTGACAGTTCATATTTAGGGTTCATAATCATGCTATTTAACTGAGTATCCTATTTTCTCAGCCCATAATCATGTTCTTGTTGATGTAGTCTCTGCAGTGCTTGCCCTAGTTGAACTTAGAAGCTTTTCAGAACAAACAGCACTTCTCCTGCCAGTTTGTACAGTCCTTATCAGTATGGAGGAGCTCAGCTTTTATCAGGGAGTTTGGCTGTTGACAAAATAGTCAGAATAAATAAGATTTGTGGGAACAACTTAGGGGTACATTTTTACAGGGTGTCTGTTTATCCCGTTGTGTGTTCTGGCCTCACCAGGTCTTCAGTTCTGTGGTACTGTGACACAGTTTTGTTTTGGGGTTATTTTGGGGATGAAGGTGGCTTAAGCTATATGTCAAGCACTTTTGTGTTTCTTCTGGGTTACCAAGGCCTCATAAATAGACTTACAGTTTATATGCAAGATTCACATAAACCTCTGTCTCCCAGCTGTGAGGAAGGAGGCAGGAAAAGACCATGTCACTTATGAAGAACTCAGAGGTGATGGTGAAATCACACACAAGTGAGACAGTGAAATAATGCTGATGATCAGCATTGATAGTACAGAATGCGGAGTGACAGATCACTGCTACTACATTTAATGTAGCAGGGCTTCTCTTCCCCATTTTCCTTTTTCACTGTCACAGATCCTGGTGTTTATATTGGATATTGGGTGTAATGTGCTCTGCCTGTTTCCTTCAGCTCTGCACCAACGCAAGTAGGAGACGCTGGATTCCCTATTGAAATAGAAAATTGCTAAAGATAATCATGACACTGTGATTCCATAATATCTAATGACACGTGTTTAGCTGTATTGATCTATTTTTTTTCATGGGATGATGCCACCTATTGGATGTTATTAAGAGAGGCAAAACAGCTCAAAGAAAATAAATACTTTATACTGGGCCGATTTTTCAGCAAAGGTTATACTTTCCTACAGTTCAATAGCAAGAAAAAGAGCTTCTATTGGGACATCCTGAATTATGGTACCTCATTAAAAGAGAAGAAGGAATAGAAGCAGAAAAAATACAGACAACACTGACTATCTCTGGAAAGGAAAAAGAAGTCCAGAAAAAAAAATACAGGTAAGGTTTAACAAGATATTTTTTACCTGTTTTTTCCAATGGGTCTATAAATGACAGTCGCAGAATTTTGGTTTTTTGTTTGATTTTTTTTTTAACTGAAGTGTGTTGATGGTGATCATTTTTAATTGACCTTGAACTTGTAGTGGTAAAATTATTAATATCTAAGATTGAGAGGTCTGGCTTAGAAGCTATCTTTACTAAAAGAACATCCTTTCAGCTAAAAGCTAAATCTGTGATTGTTTCCAACTTCCCAAGTCTGAGCTAAGATAAAAAAGGTGTGTCACTAGTCAGAGCCATTTTTTCATATTGCTGTTATTTACTGTTTGACTCCTTAGAATTGTGGTAGTTAGCAAGCTCTCTAAGGATTCCCATGCCTCCAGGGATGGATAGCTGGTTTTAACATTGAAATGATTGCTTTTCCTTACCTCTTCCTTTCTTTTTTCTGAAACAGTACATAGGTTGGTTCTCTGCAATCTGAGAACAGGGGAGCAGAGGGGAAGATGCTCTCTGAATGTTCTCTTACTATATTCATAGTTAATACAGCTTCTGTCTGACCTGTCCTAAATATTTTTTTTCGCTTTTGTCAGTTTATTCATAATCCCTGATGGGAAATGTTTTTTAATTATTTACCTTCTGTAAGGTAAGTAATGACAAGAGATTGATTGGAAAATTTCTTTAATATAAACTTTGCAAAGCAGCAATCATAATGAGTCTTCATTTTTTTGCATTTAATTGAGTAAATATGTATAGTGTGGAGATTTGTTGCTCTTGCTCCTGTCATTACTATGTTAACAGTCCCTGAGACCAAGTTGGACTTGATTTCAAAGTTACTTTAAAACTTGGCACTTCTCAATGAAAATCTCTTCCATTTCCAGTGTTTGACATATGATCTCTATTCCTCTTGATGTTTGAAATGAAGTATCCATCTCAGACCCATCCAGACTCTTACAAGTTGTTTGGTTTACAATCTTGACTTCAGCCTGCCTGTAACAGGTTTATTAATACATAATTCTGCCCACCATGAAGGTCTGTTCAGAACTTTGTTGCCTTGAAGGATCTCTCCCCACATATTTTTATATAACTGTAAAATAATAGTAATAATAAAATGATTAATGCATACAGAAGAAACAAACAAAGCTTCTGCAAGATAAATTATCTAACTTATTGGTTGAAATGAGATTGTGATTGAGTTTTTAGACAACAAATGTGAATAATTACGTAGAGGCAAGAATAAACACAAAGATAAAGCACAAAATTTCAAAGTACTGTAAACATCAGATTTCTCTGTAAATCATTTAGACCATCCTTGGCATAAGAAGAGGAAACCAGTAATCTTTACTAGTTCTTGTTTTCAATTTGACGAGTTATATTACCAAAGGTAGAAATTCAGAAAAAAAGTTATATTAAGCTAATTTTTGTTCTGTCGAAACCTGATACCAGAAGTCTGTATCTGAAAACACTCATGCATGTCTGTTGTTACCTTAGTTTCAACACATTTCTGGAGAGTTCTAGAACTTCTCTTCTAGATGTGAACTTGTCCAATTTAAGCATAAGAAAATCTTCTCTCAGAAGCATATTGCTAATTTATTATCAATTTGCAATTTTATGTGGAAGAGTTAAAAAAAAGTCTATGGGAAGTAAATTTTGCAAAAGTGTAATTTTAGCAATACTTCTTATTTCATAATTGACTGAAGCTTAAAACTTTAAATAACATTCCAGAAAGATGAGGAAAGGAAGGCCATATTTTCAGCAGCAAGATAGAGTACAGTACAATAAAATATTAACATAGTGTAAAAGCAGTCAGGGAGGTAAAGTGAAAAGTCTTTCTTCTACATTGAAAGATAGGTTGGTCCTAGACATTTGTGATGATTTAATTAGTAATGAAACATATTTAATATATTTTACCTTGATTACATGGGCCAGTGTTAACTTTTTATTCCATTTTATGTGAGTTAATATTGTCCAACAATTTTTAATTAATGTTGAATTAAATGTGGCAATAACTTCACATATTTAAGTGGCGATTGTCAAAACTTCTACATAGAAATGATGTCCACACCATGAAAGTTCCTTTTAAAGAGAATCTGAATTCTTCTTTCGTGCTTAAAGCTGCCCATAACAAATCTTGAAACTTTTCTTCTGCTCTGACGAGCAGATCTGAGGCTCATGGTGCAAGGCACTCCACTGCAACACAGGATAGCTCACCTCAACTTAAATTCATTTTCCTGTTATACTTGGATAATCTATTCTTTACCATATTGTAATTTTTACTAAAATGTTTGTATTGGTTTTTAGAAGCTGCAAAGATAACAGTGAACAGGGAATTAAATATAGACAGCCAGGAGACAAGGAGCTTTATTGAGTATTTTCTCTCAGTGAGGGATTGGCAGCCTTCTTCAGATTTCAGTTGAAAATATTTACATAAGTTGAAAACCACAGACTTAAAGGCAATTCAGAAAACCTTCCTGGATTCCATAGAGCATGGGTTGAATACCACTGACTGAAATTATTTTCTCAATATAGTTCAATGAATTTATAAAAAAATAACACACAAGGAAGCCAGTAGTGTTTAGAGTCCCGTGTGCATAATTAATATATTATACTCATAATATTAATCGCTAATATAAATAAGTCTCTGTGCCTTCTGCATTTGTATGAGCTAAGAGCTAGCCAAATCCATCATATGACAGCTTGATCAGCTAAGAAATCTCCCTCTGACTGTTAGAAAGGGGATAGTATTCTAAGAATGGATGACAGTATTTGCACCATATTTTATATTTCTGCCTATAGCATCTGTTCACAGCTTCTGTTAGAGACAGAATAATGCCTGAAAATGGGCTTTTGGCCAATACACATAGTCTTAACTTTCTTACAAATTATGTTCCTTCTCTAAAGAGATACCTTTGGAGCTTCCATCCCGAAAACCAACAGAAATGGAAACAAGGTTTCCAGTGATGATTACAGCCCTCAGTTGAGATGGCTGGATAGGTAGAGAAAGTCTTTCCTCCTGTATTTGTAAAGACTGTGTTAACAAAGTAATCATTGTGTTAGGTCAGCCTCTGGTTGGAAACATCTGGGCTGTCTTCTGTATTCCTTGATCACCATGGAAACGATGGACAACTTTATATTGGAAAAGAATATTGGAAAGCATCAAGTACTTGACTCAGCAATCCTGACAAACATCCTGGCAGTGTCCCCAGGCTAGCGATTGTCTACAGTATCTATCCACACTAAACCAAACTACTGTAACTGTGACACCAGTCTCTACAAAATAGTTATCCCACAGCTTGGCCCTGCTGAGTAGGTTTGGCCAGTAAGCAAGAATTCTGGTTTGCTGAGACTTTGGAATGAAATATGGATCTTGAAATGTGTCAAGAAAAAAAAAGGCAGAGAGGGACCACGACCTCGTACACCAACTCCATGGCGCATCCACATCCCAAGTCCTGCTTGTAGGTCTGGTTATGACGCCTCAGAAAGGATATGGCAGAAGCAGAAAATACACAGAGAAGGAAAACAAGGTCTGTCAGAGGAATGAAAAGGCTCCCATAGATAGCAACTGTATATGGACTGGGACTAGGAAGCATTTTTTCGCAATACTCATAATTAAGCTGCAGAAATTATTGTCTGACGGAAACCAAAAGACAGCTGAATTTGAAAATGGATGGAAAAAATGGAGGATAGACACATCTGTGGCTATGAAACACTGATACAAATACAACCTACAGTATGAGATATCTCTTAAACCACCACCTGCCAGCAGTTCAGACACCAGGGAAAGACAATGTTTCATCTGTCTCGTACAATGTTCTGCTTGGCCACCCTTCTCTGTCAGTTACAGAGTATTCTGTGAACTGAATCCAGTGTGGCCATTCTCATGCTCTTAACTCTTGCTTTGTGTAACTGTATAAAAAATTTCTCTCAGCCTTTTTTTTTTTTGTGTTCAGTGCACAGGTGCCTACAAGAGCAAGCTAGAACAATACCTCTCAAGCTTATCTCCAGCAAATGCAAAATGTCATTTTCTGCTGACATCAATTCAACTCTGCTAGGATTTTCCACTGAAAAAGTGATTTTCTTTTCTTTTGTACCTGTGAAGTGTCTTGAATATGTTAAGGCTATTTACAGGCAATAATCCTCTTAATCATTAAACTTACAAATTTAACAATGGGTTTTCTTACCTCTCCACTAGCTTTACCAATGGGAGAATTGAGAATGAAGTCGGGAGGAGCGAAGACATCAACCAGGGCAATGGCATCATCTTTCAACTGTTTAAAAATAAAAGATATAACACTTGGCAACTTCTGTAGTTGTCTATGGCTACCTGTGAACTACAGAGCAGCATCAAGAATATTTTCATAATGTATCAGCTATTGATAATTTAAGAGAAATCCATAATAAGTAGCCTAGTTTTATTTTGCCTTTTTTCACTCCCAGGGTACTGTCAAAGGAGACTGTATCTTAAATGTTTTCCTCCTTTACTTATGGAGTGGGTTTAAAACACATTTTAACAAATATGGTGCTGTTTGCACACATAAACACATATATTTTTGAACTTTAAAAATGTAATGTCCATCTTCTTCTTTGAAATTTTGCTGACCTGCAAAGAATATATTCCAGTTTGGAAAGCTTTTGTGCTAAGAAAAAAAAATTCACAAGCTAACATTATAATGAAATAAGTAGAACTGGACTGACATATTTCACTGGCTTTCCAATGAAGATTGCAAGGCCACAAATGCTGTGGTGTTATTTTGTAGGATATATTGTTTTCTGTTTATTGGTAAATAAATTAGGACTAGATTCAGGGTCGATGAGTTGCTAAACTTTACAGAAAATTATTCAGAAATTATTAATGTAGTATTGTGCTCATTTACCCCTTGAAGTACAGAATAAGTGATATATCTCCTTTTTAGTATTTGTATATTATATTATTTAATCACAACAAACAGGCTTACCCTGTAGCAGAGCTCCAGAATAGCATTCTGAATAAGTCTACCAGGTTGTTGACCTGAAGCATAGCCACCTGCAAACACATTCACAGAGAAGCTGATACCTGTTAAGACTACACTGATACAAACTTCTTACAAAAATGACTAAATAGATTCACCTATGTAACTGAATTGAAAGTCTTTCATTAATGAGCTGGTTGCAAAACTTTTATTCTAAGATATGTAGAGTCTTTTGCAGTAACAAGCTACACTACAGCATCTTGTTGTCTATCCCCTATCCTCTCCCCCAAGCACTGGATCACAGCAAAACTTGTGATCCCTCCATCACCTCTGAGCTAACAGGGAGCCTTTTGGGTTATTTGTCATTCCAGATTCCTGCTCATGAGAATTTGGTCGAGAGCAATTGTTTTGTGTTAGACAAGCAGTAAGAAAATGCTCTAATATAAATCCTAGTTAGGATTCCCTCCCCCTGCCAAGTTAGGACTTTTATGAAAGGACATGCACAGTATATTCAGGAGCTGATCTCACCTTGGTAGAGCACAGTCAGATGTTTACTTAAAGACCAGAGTCCATAGAGAGCACAGAGATTCTTCAGCACTGGCTGCAGTGCAGGTGGAATGCTGGGGTCATGAGTGTAGTCATGATACCGCTGTAAGACTGTTTGTTCAATGAAGGCAATGGCTAAGGATCGACAGTAGTACACCTTAGGAAACAGAAAAGAAGGACACTGAGTATCAAAATACAAAGAACTAATCCTCAGCTGGTGCAGAATGGCATTGCTCTGATCAGGTTAGTAGAGTTCTGTTGATTTAGATCTGATGATTTAGTGTGAGCTTAAAGAAATTCTAAGAAGAAAAGTGAGGAGAAGACACTTTCTACAACATCTATGTAAAGGTTAGTCATGAGATATCTCATGAAATACCTCTTAGAAATAAGATTGTATGCCTATTACCAGCGTAATTTGGCCACTGCACACAGACTTTATAGGATCAAGTAGCTACATCAAAGAGAAGACAATGCAAGATCAGGTTTGCTGATTTTAGGATCATTAATAAACACATAGAATGTTCAAGAATATTTATATTTATTTAATATTATGCAGAGTTTTATAAAGAGGATAAAATCTTCCTATTGAAATCATATTACAGTCTCTTCAAATAACAAATAAAAATCTAATCATGTCAGCTTGAGTGGATTCTGTTTATGGATGGGAACAGATTGCAACATAAGTTGCAATCACACAACAGCTACAGGGTGGACAAGGGATTGGAACCAGCCAGCATGAGTTTAGGAAGGGCAGGTCCTGTCTGACCAACCTGATCTTCTTTTATGATCAGGTGACCTGCATGGTGGGTGAGGGGAAGGCTGTGGACGTTTTCTATCTGGACTTCAGCAAAGCCTTTGACACCGTCTCTCACAGCATTCTCCTGGAAAAGCTGGCAGCCCACGGCTTGGACAGGGGCACTCTCTGCAGTTAAGAACTGGCTGGATAGCTGGTGGTGGTGAACGGTGCTGCATCCAGTTGGCAGCCAGGCACTAGTGGTGTCCCCCAGGGATCAGTGTTGGGCCCAGTTCTATTTAATATCTTTACTGATGATCTGGATGAGGGGATTGAGTGTACCATTAGCAAATTTGCAGATGACACCATGCTGGGGGAGAGTGTTGATCTGCTGGAAGGCAGGAGGGCTCTGCAGAGGGACCTGGACAAGCTGGAGAGATGGTCTGATTCCAGCAAGACGAGGTTCAGCAAGGCCAAGTGCCAGGCCCTGCACTTTGGCCACAACAACCCCCTGCAGTGCTACAAGCTGGGCACAGAGTGGCTGGAGAGCAGCCAGGCAGAAAGGGACCTGGGAGTGCTGATTGACAGGAAGCTGAACATGAGCCAGCAGTGTGCCCAGGTGGCCAAGAAGGCCAATGACATCCTGGCCTGGATCAGGAACAGTGTGGCCAGCAGGACCAGGGAAGTGATTCTTCCCCTGGACTCAGTACTGGTGAGGCCACACCTGGAGTGCTGTGTCCAGTTCTGGGCCCCTCAGTTCAGGAAGGATATTGAGGTGCTGGAGCAGGTCCAGAGAAGAGCAACGAGGCTGGTGAAGGGACTCCAGCACAAGTTCTATGGGGAGAGGCTGAGGGAGCTGGGGCTGTTTAGCCTGGAGAAGAGGAGGCTCAGGGGAGACCTCATCACTCTCTACAACCACCTGAAAGGAGGTTGGAGCCAGGTGGGCATCAGTCTCTACTCCCAGGCAATCAGCAGTAGGACAAGAAGGCACAATCTTAAGCTCTGCCAGGGGAGATTTAGGTTGGATTTTAGGAAGAAATTTTTTATGGAGACAATAATCTGACATTGGAATGGGCTGCCCAGGGAGGTGGTGGATTCACTGTCCCTGGAGGTTTTTAAGATGAGACTGGAGGTGGCACTTAGTGTCATGGTCTAGTAACCATGGTAGTGTTGGATCAAGGGTTGGACTTGATAATCTTGGAGGTCTTTTCCAATATGGTTGATTCTACGATTCTATGGTTTTCAACTAATCCTTGTCGACTGTCCCATGAGAAAGACAAGTCACCAGTTACTGTTAATGCAGAGTATAAGGAATATTTGTCTATATTTATATACTTCACCTTTGCTATATTGTGGCATATATCCTGTAATGAAATACACAGCTGACTGAAAACATTGTAGCTAGTGAACAGGAAGGGAATATGAAACCATTGCTATTCTGGCTGATTTGTTGCAATGCTGTTAACACGTGTTTGGTTTTAGCCCATTTGTTAAGGGTTGAGGTTTTTCTTCTTCTTTTTTTTTTTAATTTAGAATTAGTTGATTAGCTGCTTTTTTTTCTTTTACATACTTGCAATATCCTTGCATCTAAATCCACTGCAACATTTAAAAATATATCATATATTCCAAAGATAACCATCTCCATCAACAGCTGTCCAGTGGTATACTTATGTCCAAGCTCAGATACAAGTATAAATGGCAAACCACACATCTATTCTCTGTAGGATTAGGGAGGACTTCCCCCTTACTACAAGGTCTTTTTTATATATGAATGTCAATTCCCTACTCAGAATGAAGTAAGTCTTAACATCACAAATGAAACATTAAAAATTATTTCCCTGTTATTCTCCTCTATAATTCTATTTCCCTCTTCACCTTTGCTTGCACTACTGTATTGTTTCTATAAAGCTACCTCCAAAACAAAATAACCAAGGGATATGCCAGGAATCTCTTCCAGATCCCCTATAGCATGGACAAATATTATGTATTAGTCAGCCACTGGGCTGACAGAAAACTGTTTCTTCATGCCCAGAAAGTTTTAAATCAAATACGTACATGTCTTCAAAGCACAGCTTGTAAATCATTTTCAGATGTTTTTGAGGTATGCCATTTAAAATAAAAAATTCTGCTGTCCTGAGGAGGAATTGTAGGGAGATAATAAAACTAATGACATGAAGTATATCAATGCCTATCTCAAAAGAAATTGTGTGCCTGAGTATCTTTGGATTTTAGCACATCTGAACATAAAAGAGAAAAGAACCTTCACACTTCTGAGCAAACCACTCTCTCTAATGCACAGGCCCCAGCATCAGCCTCCCCAAGTCCTGGTCAACTGACAGGAAATCAGACTTGAATTTCTGGCAATTCCCATTCTGAGTTTGACCCTGAAGACTTTCTCTAATAAGCTGCTTCTAGGGTAAAAAACAGGAAAGATTTTCTCCACTCTACCAGTTGTTTCACACAGATCATCCCCTGTTGAAGCTAGGCTGGCTCTTTTTAGCTGTAGAGTTGAATACTCCTTCTCAATGGTTTCTAACGAGCTTTGCAGATAAGGTGAACGACACTGACCATTTTCAGGGAACTGATCTTTCTAAGTGACAAATGACAAGTGCTCTTTCTTTGGGTATGAGCCAGTTTTTCTCATGGAGGTAACAGAGGAATCTGGTGAACTTGGGGATATGCACTGAAATTTGGAGTTAAGCCATTCCTAGCTGTTAAAACCCTCTGGTGAGAGAGTGGATCTGCTGTATGTAAATTGTCAGTGTTTCCTTTTCAGGTTCCAGTGCTGTCAGTCTGGTATCCTTCATGAGTACTTTGCCCTATAGGAATTGGAGATGAAAAAGAGCTATTAGGTCATCCAGTTTACCTACCTGCCAGAGCAAGATTCTTTCCTACAGTATGTATTTGGCCACAAGAGCAGATGGAGAAGTAATAATCAGATGCTGCAGTAGATTTAATACTGGTAGATTTAGTCTTCAGAAGTTTTGCTATCAAAATTACAGACAGCACGCAGCACATGCCTGCAACTTTTCTGAAGGGAAATATATCCTGAAAGACTTCTGCTGACAGTAACTGTCCTGCTATCATGTTCTATGCCAAGAACATGGACCGTTATTAAGTTTTATTAGTTATTTGACTTGGTGCTTTATGGTTGAGGAAATTGTACTTCATGACACAAACAGATAAAGCTAACAGGAACTGAAAAACTTGCATGAAAACAAATAAATAAAATAAGAATGATTAATAAGTATTACCTGACAGTTGTTTTTTGCCTCAAAATCACTTAGCCCAGCCTGCTTTTCCTTACTCAGTTTTAGGTCACTTTCTCGGAGCAGGTAGCAAACCAGCCATTTATAAGCTGCTAAAGGAACTGTGAAAAAGAGAGAAGCAAAATTCTTAACATTCACATTTATAATGCAAGAAGTCACATGCCAATTCTACTGCAGTCCTAGTTTTTGTTACTTGAGATGAAAAGTGAAAGTGTTAATTAACTGACAAGTTAATTGACGTGACACTTTGTCCATTACTGTAGATACAATAAATATCTGGGGACCACAGTCAAATTGTAACTGTACAGTGAAGACACACCACACCTGACCATACACTAGTTCATACTGACCCAAAGCTAGAAGACAAGGTATACCTACAGCTCAGTTTAGACTTTTGGCTTGAATAAATTTTTTAGCTTGCTAATTTTTCTCATATTAAGACTTAGGTCTGCAAGGTACACAGTCTCGTCTGAGCATACAAGAAGACAAGACAGTCCACATTTAATGGAAGCTTGACTTGCAACATTGCAAAGATGGTTGAATGTAATCACATTTAAATGAATAGTTTTGTACATAATTGTGTCATATTTTAAGAACTATTAAGGTAAAAAGTAATTCAGCATAAAGTCCTTGCCTGAATCCTGCTTGCTTGTTTCTTAGCTTAAGATTTAGTGTAGACTATGATTTAGGCAATTGGGAGTGTTTACATGCTGCCTAAATTTTGGCAACTAAATTAACAGTCCAGTTTCTAACAGAATGGATCAATAAACAGATGGAGACTTTTTTTTAAAAACTATAGTCTGTTTCAGTAGGTATTAAAAGAGAGGAGAGAACACGTGCTTACATATCAGTTTGTGCATCTTGGAGACGTACAGGAAACAAGAAAGCAAGCAGTTGTTTCAAACTAGTCTTTTTCTTATAAGCCTTTATGTTTTGAAATTATTTAGATTTCGCCCTGCAGCTGTTATGATACTATCTTACTTGGTACTGTGCATCACTATCTGAAGTTCAGCTTTTCTGTAATTATTTGAGCACTGAAGTGGTTATTGAATTATAGGAATCAACTTGATTGCTCCTTATATATCAAGGCTGGAGTTTCTTCCCCCATTATGTTCTCAGTTATACAGATTCACTTAAGCTCTGTGTCCTTTTGCTCTCTCATTATCTGCTCACTTCTTTATAATTTTTGCCTCCAAGGGCCAATCTGAGCTCACAGTGATACACAAATGGGAGTGGCTTCTAATGTCATATTTGATTTGATTACACCAGACTAAACCAGGAAAACTGCGGGGAATTTTCTCTTTACCATTACTCGTTTTTCTCTATACAACCATAAGCAACTGTCAAAGCCAGAGAAAATTAATGCCTTTTCAACATATTTCTAAATCACTTGTGTGGTTTTCTAAAAGAAGATGTTTTAGCGATAGAAGGTAGTGGCAATCAATGGCCTTAAAACTGGAAAACAGCAACACAGTGGCAAACCCCCTAAATCATAGATATTACCTTAGAGACACAGAAATGGAAGAAAAATATCTGATGCTATCCTCCATTCCAGAACTGAGGCTGGGGACAATAGAACCTACTTTGAAATGCAAACTATGTTCTTAGTAAATTGAAATGCATGTAATACAAAGAAAGTCAGCAAATATGACAAATATCAAATAGCAGAGGCCAAATCTCAAATCTCTGGATTGTCTCCTTTGGAAAGGAATTTAAGATTCTAGAATCAGTTTAACAACAACAGAAGGCTACCTGAGGAGTCCATGCAATCTTCAACAGTAATGGCTGTGAATTTCCAGCCAAGGATATGATGGTAGTCTTGCAAAACGTTTATTGTTCCCAAAGGGGATTCAAAAGGAGCTTTATCTGAAACACCAAAAGAAATAAAAATGATATATAAGAAAAGAAATCAGACTTTTTGGAACTAAAAGCCTATTACAAAGTCATCCATACACTCGACAGGCCAGATGAAATTAGACCATAATATTTATTTTATTATGGCCTAGTTCAGCCAAAAGAGGACTGGTGGACAAGTGTGGAAAAACCTGACATCACTGCCTGTAATTATGCCCCATAAGATTCAATTCCAATTGCTGAGTTTTCCAGCTCTGTAAGATGCTAGTGAAACTCACTGCTGGAAAACTGAAACAAAATCTAGAGAACTACAAAATGTAGTGATGGATATTGCTACCAAGTTAGGCGATATGAGCTGGTTTAAGTACAATATGATGACTTATGATGACTTAACCAATACAGAATCACAGAATCATAGAATGGGGTGGTTGGAAGGGACCTTAAAGATCATCTAGTTCCAACCCTCCCATCCTGGACAGGGACACCTTCCACTGGACCAATGTGCTCAGAGCCCCATCCAACCTGGCCTCGAACACTTCCAGGGATGGGGCATGCACAACTCCTCTGCACAACATGTTCCAGTGTCTCACCACCCTTGCAGGGAAGAATTTCTTCCTAACACCTAATCTACATCTCTCATCTTTTAGTTTAAAAACATTCCCCTTTGTCATATAACTATCTGCCCATGTAAAAAGTAGCTCTCCCTCTTTTTTATAAGTACTGGAAGTCCACAATGAGGTCTCCCTGGAGCCTTCCCTTCTCTGGGCTAAACAAAGCCAACTCTCTCAGCCTCTCTTCATAGCAGAGGTGCTTCAGTCCTCTTGAGCATCTTGGTGGCCTCCTCTGGACCCTCTCTAACAGGTCCAAATCCTTCTTGTTCTTAGGACCCCAGAACTGGATGCAGTACTGAGGTAATTCCATTGAACTAAATTGCACTTCTCAGGGAGTAAGATACGACTTAACCTGATTAGGGATGGCAAAACATCTATCTGGTTTCTGCAAGATTTAGGAGAAAGAATATTTCTTGCAGCAAATATCTGTGTATTATGAATATACCATATGACAGAGTCTGTAGCACATTATTTATGCTCCACAGAATGACTACATGACTGTCAAATTCTTTCAGTATGAAATTACCTCCTAATTCCATTAGCTACACACTGTTGGGTCCAGCATAAGATTCCACACTGAAAACTTACCTCTTATGCAGTTCATCCAGCTCATTAAGTAGTTGCTGGTTTGCTGAAGGAGGACGTTGTTATCTCCCTCATATGTGCAGTTTGGATCATTGTCATTTCGGATTTCACCCAGACGATTCACTTAATAAGAACAAATGCATAATTTAATATATTGCAACGTACTAGTGGAAGTTAAGAGAGATTAAATAATTATTTTGTGACAAAACACAAGAGAGTTTTCTGTTCCTGTATGTAAAACTACTGTGATGAACAGAGGAGCTTGAAAGTTCACTGTTTAGTTTGTGAAAGTGAACATACTGTAAAGATTTTAAAAAAGTGTGGCAGTCATCTTACAAGGGGAATTTTCATCTATAAAGTCTGCATCTTTGTTTTTGAAACTGAGACTGAATTGCTTGTATAGTCTGTCCAAATGCTTGTGCAGAACCTGTACAGGTTTAGGGTTTTTTTTTGTGGTAACTGGAATGACATAAACTTTAAAAATATGGATATAAGGAAAAAATACTTTCTAAACATATTGCTAAAATGCAGACATCATAATAGAATAGCAGTTGAAGAAAACATCAACATAACTGTTGTCTGTCTGATCAGTGTATGCAGTAGACTGTAACTTACTGGCAAGGTAACCATGTCCTCCACAAGCTTCTCGGCACTCCTGAGCTGCCTGCTGAGCAGTCCAAGATGCCAGTGGTTTGCTGGCAGCAGATAAAGCATGAATCTCACGTCCCAAATCAGCCTTTGTGAAAAACAAGTTATAAGTGAGTAATAACTTTTACACAAAGTAAGTTTGTGACGGGTTAAAGCCATATATATGTGTACTGCTTTATAATGAACAGTAACTGGCAATACATGCATAAAATTTTCTGAGATCTGTGTAAGCATATTTTTTGGTACCACAGAAAAATCCTGACACAACTGAAGAACTTTCACAACCAACTTTCTTACATGAGACTGGAATAATTTGTGCCAGGTAATGGGTACATGGGTACATCTCAGCTCAGCTGTGCCAGCTGGCATGGCATTGAACTGCTTGTCAATCTTTTCCTCCCAAAAATGGAGAGGCAGGTGGTCTGAAGGTGGACCATCCAGAGAGAGCTTCATTCCCTCTGTGACACGAGCACTACCTCTCTCCCTGGTCAGCAAGGGGATATTTATAAAATTTATTGCCTTGTACAGTTTTCACTGATCTTTTAAGCACCTGTTTTGTAAGGAATAGGAAAACTTAAATGTACATCCTTGGTTTCCAGAGAAGCAGAGTAGTCTGCATTTACACTAACTCTGTTGACCCTCCTTTGACAACATGTTTGGAACTCCACTTTCTGGAGACAGTGGCTTGATACAACCAAGGCTTGTTTAAGAGCGACTCCCTGGTTGCTTTTTTTTGTTTGTTTGTTTATTTAAGATCTCCTGTCAAACAAAAGGAATTCAAAAGGATTACATGCTTAACATTTTCAACAAACAATGATGTTTATTCCTATCATGTTTTTTTTCCTGAGAGTCACTGTTTTGCCTAAGATTAGTGACTGCACTGCAGACCTCCAGAGATGAAGTACAGATAAAAAAATGAAACAGATTTTTCTGTGGTCTATGCAAAGAGGAAAAATTAGAATACCCAGAGATGAGTACAAAAATCTTTCACGAGCTTCATTTTAGCTGAAAAAAGCCTGAGTGTTTAAGTAAGATCTGAGCAATTCACAGCCAGTGTATAGGTCCTAACAATTTGTATTGTCAATATTTGTAAAAATAAATAAAATTTAAATGCTATAAAAACATCATACTGCTGTTATTTTGATTAAGAATCAGTCCTTGCACAGAGATGATAGATTAAACTATTTCCTCTGTAAAGGGGTGACTTTCAAATGGGCTGATTGTGGATGAGCAATTCAGCATTGACTCAAGTCTTAACTTTTTTCTCTAAAAATATTCATCCCAACGCAAGGATTTGAACTGCAAAGTCAAGCCAGACTCAAGGCTTGTGCAGGAATTAAGAATAGTAACATTTCAGAAAGTCTTGATATATGTTCTCTACAGAATCATTTACAACAGTTCTAAGCTAAATTTGCACCCTCATAACATATTCATGATAAAAAATTCTGCAAGAAAACATAACTTTTAATCCCACAGGAATCAATAAAACTTTAATCACATTATCAAAACTAATTTTAATGCTTTTCTAAATGCAACTTTAATCAGTACTTTGTAGCCTCATATTTCTGAGACATTGCTCCATCATTCTTGATTGCAACATAGCCTAAGACTTCTAAGTAGGTCTTTCATTTAAGTTTCCAGTTTATTATAGTTAGAGCTCAGTGAAAAAGAAATGTGTAAATATCTCACCTGTCTCTGATTCCTTTGCTGTGTCAACACACCTGCAGAAAACTCCACGTAGTTCTCAAACAGGGACTTGGAGAAATAATCCAAGGCATATGCAGCAGCCAGGTAAGGAAAAAGACGCCATTGCTAGAAAAAAAATTAAACTGATTTGATCACAAATTGATATATGTTTTTAATACTTATTGTATTGAACTAACCCATTAATTTTTACTGGGTTCAAATTGGAAACTGTTTAATGGAGAACTTAACAAAAACTGTCTATTAACATAACTAATTGTAACTACATACAAGTTACAGTTATGTTATTCTAGTTCTTGCATTTCATGACTTTGTGATAAACATTCTGTTAAACTAGTGCAAAAGTTCACTGAAGCTTTGGGGACCAATGGTATATTTTTTACCCTGTGTTTATAAAATGTCTGGTATGCCAGGGTCAGTCATGATTCATATGTTTCTTCAGTAATAACATGACAGAGGTTGTAACCATTTCACTTGATTGTTTGTTGCTGAATGTATATTAGTGCTGGTTACATTCTGTGAAAAAAAACAAACAAACAAGGGCTGAGAAGCAGAGAAAAAAGTATCTTTGCTGCTCCGTGCAACTCGGGGCTTGTGAAGGAAAAGTTTAGAAAGCTTTTGTGCTAAAGGAAGAAGGGAACGAAATTTTCAGCAAGAACCCACAGAACAGGTCAAAACAGAGAAAAATTGAGAGACTCAAAGAATAATGGGAAGCAGATCCCGGCTTATTCAGAAGTGGTGGAAAGAAGGCAGCTTTCACTAGTTTGTGGAAACCCATGAACTCTTTCAACATTGCAAGACTAAGTGCAAACCTGGAAAAAAGCACCCACATTGCAAGGACAAACTGGGTAGGTTTGTTATCAGCACTTCTTATATATTAACTTTCTTATATATTAACATTCAACAGATCTGAGTTTTCTCTGTTTCCCAGTTACTCCACATACTCTTGTTCTATTTTTTTAGAGCAAAAAGTTGTTTTCATCTGCATAAACTGCAGACAAACATTAATTATACTCCCCTCCAAATCAGTACTATCTTGAGACTTCTCCACAATGGATGTAATTGATTTTTATAATTTTAAAGCATAAAGACTAAAAAGAAAAAATTAGAGTAACAGCAAAAGAAGCACTGAAATATTCAAAGAAATACTAGTTCCTACATGTGCAGTACTTTCATATATTCATATGGGACTGTCTTTCTGAAAAGGTTACTATTTAGAAGACAAAATTTTCTAGGTACTTCAGAAACATGAATATTTTTGGTTTTGCTATTCCAAGAACTTATGTCAAAAGCCTGATCGTGCCAGGAGAAGGTCTTGAGTTGGGAATGAACCCCCACAACTGCACTAGAATGATGTTTCACATGATACAGACAACTTTAATTTTGCTAACTGCAGTGTTACTGTGGTGATCTACAGTAGTTCTGAATCTGCATTTCATTATATAAAAGTCCATAGATGTGAATTCCAAAGTATTTACTTGTGTTTGGTATTCAAGAACAGGTATTTCTTCATCCTCAGTTGGTCCAAACTGGCGGCGAGCTGCTGAGAAGCGAATGGCTATTGCCAAGGCAAGCTTTAAATTGGTCGTGGACATTGCTGTGATCATAATCCTGCCACTGGACAAGGTTCCCAGAGCTGCACTAAAACGCTCTTTAACATCCTGAATGAATAGAAGGCACAGATGGAATGGTGAGGCTAACATTTCATTTACAGCCCCCATGAAGATGCAACTTTTGTAGCGTGATTAGAAGCACAGAGGATTGGCCAGTTTTGTTTTTTGACTTATTCAGAAAAGGTTTTCAGGCAAGACTCAGAGTAGTCTTGCCTGAACATGGTCAATCTCTAAACTCTTTGAGATCAGTGGGGTAGCTCAAAGAGCACTAAGTTTAGTAAAATTAGTCAGATGAGACACCTCTGAAACAGAATTACAAAAATGGTATTCATATCTCATGTGAAATTGTCAACAGCCTTATTTAGGTTTAGGTCCCCAGTACCTCCCAACATAAGAGGCCCATGCTCTGTCTCTTAATCTACTTATATTTTGTATATTTAATAAACTGTATAAATGAAACAAAACCTTGTTTCATACCTTGACTGAACTTGAGTACTTCCCCTCAGCTGTGACATCTCCAGCTATATTCAGTATGTTTTCTTTAGGTATCCTGACATTGTGGAACATGGCAAATCTGTTTAAACAAATACACAGTGTAAAACCTACATTGTCCGAGGTGTTTGCATTACAGAAAAATGTCACAAAGACAGGATTGCACAATGATCTCAGGCATGTCAGTGAACTGAAAACTGTGCCCATCAAGCCAGGTAAATTATTTTAGGAGAGTATGCCCAGAAAGGCTTTCAAACTCAAGAGCAGCACAAGAAATTCATGAAGGGAGGTTAGTTGTTGTAATTAATCTGTTTTTTTTGGGTTTGCTTTAGAAAGATGATGCCTACAAAACCAAAACACACACTTCATTGACTCTAGGAGACCATTTCAGCAGCTTCAGAAGTAAATTAGTAAAAAAGTAATGGATGACCAATGTATTCTATCTGAAGGAAGGGACAAGAAAAGTCACTTATTAGAGAACTTATACACAAGCACTTTGACAGGTACTTTCAACGACACCTCAGACACTTGAACTGAATTCTCAGTCTGCATGAGCCTAGGTAAGTTACTTAGCTTGATATCTCAGCTGTCAAAAAATTTCAGAAGATGAACAACTTCCTTCTCCTGCCTAGAAGCTGACAGGACCATTCTGACTCCTAATAATTCCCTGCCACTAAGAATTCTGCTGAAGTATCTGCTTTACTGAAGCATATACTTGTTGTTTAGTCCAGTCTGGAGATTGCTTTGGAATAGAGACACTATATATTTTTATGAGTCTAAAATATAGATCTGGGAGGATCATTCATGCTATTGCAAAACAAATGAGGACATAGCTGCAATAGTGCTCTGAGGAGGAACCAAATGGAAATTTTTCCTTTGTTTAAACTCAGATTAGGAATTCTGTTCCCTGGAATGTGGCGTCTTAAAAAGGAAGACCGGGACAACATTTTCTAAATTGTGGCACCCTAGCAACAATAAAGAGGGAAGTTGTGAGAATAGGAAGAATGTCCTGAGTATTCATATTGGTCAGAAAGAAAGTGTCTGAACTGTTTCACCCAAATGGGCAGTAGAACTTGGCACAATAGCAGTAGTATCAACTCCACTCACAAATATGTCACTATCTAATAGCACTTGAAAAGCTGTATTTGTAATCAAAGAAAATTCCCTTTCCCTGCCAATACAGGTTGATCTATTTAATAAGGCTCACGAGAGCCAGGTCTTTCACATTAATAAATTACATAAGGGCTGCATTGCTGCATGTGCTGTTAAATTATGAGTTGTTTCCAAGGAAACGTATCTGCATACGGAATTTATTCAGCCTTAGAGATACACAGTATTTTCGGACTTAGACACAGAGAAAGGCGTGCTATCCTAACCAAGGACCAGCTGCTTACTGGCCTTAACAGTCTTAATAAGTGCTTTGTTAAGTGCCAGTTTCTCTGAGACAACACTACTTCATAACCAAAAAAAATTCAGAACTTCCAGAAAGCTGATTTTCATCTTTGTTAATATTTTCTCATATCACTGAAAATAAAAAATCTCATTCAAGAAAGATCTTTTGGGTAAATTCACATTCTCTGCTCCCTATATCCCAAACAGAACAACAATTAAAACTGTATAACCAGCAGTATTTTTAAGCAATAGCATGCACCTTAGACAGAATTTGAGCTTTTAAATTATTACTACTCATTGCTTTAATTACAGGAGAGTGTGCATGGCAAGGTTTAGGTCCCTGGTTTAGCGCTTTCTTTTTATAGTTGCTGTACATTCATAGAATTCCAAGAAGGTGTTTCCTCCTAGGACCTTACGATCCAAGCATAGGGCAGGAAGCTACAAATATGTTCAAACAAGCAGTTTAGCTGACACTAACTACTGAAGAATACCTTCTTGACAGGATACCTGCCAGTCACAGCACACTGGCAGCTATTCAATGGCATTTTTTTTACAAGTCATTAGAGCAAATGAGAATTTTAAGAAGGAATCAGTGATAAAAGTAAGGGTGTCTCTTGGATGTTTATAAACGATCCCTCCCAGGTAGGAAAAGATGCATGGAAAAAAGCAGTATTATTTTAAAAAGCTACCACATGGGTGATAAAAACTGGAATTATATCCACTGATACCACGTATACAGTTTGATGAGCAGACAAAACTTATGATAAAGGAAGAACTATTAAAATGAAGCTGTCATGTTAGCTGAATTTTTTGAAGGGGAGAAAACAATTATAAAAGAATTATTATGATTAAAAACTACATGTATACCCTTCTTAAATAATTTTTCTCACAGGTAGTGAACCAGAATACTGATTTTCCTATTGTTATATAACCTATTTTCTTAAAATCAAAATGAATTCAAATAACAGGTTTTGAAAGTTTAGATTTTTTTCCCTTGATATTATCCATTACAGATACATTATTTACTTCTTTTCCTGCAAGTTGCTATAAGATATACAGATACACATATAAGATGGCAAAGACTTTAAGAAGCAAAAGAGAGTGGCAGAACTAGCAATTAAAAATCACACAGAAAATTCCCATGTGTAAAGAAATAAGATATTTTGCCTATAAGCACCAGTGTTGAAAATAAATGCAGAACCTTACAGGACTAGGCGTTTAGGCGACCTTGTGAGATCGCTGCCAACTGCTGCTATGCTCCTCCAAGAACTTTGCTGTTGGGAGTTGTTAGACATACTGGCCAATTTGAACTTGATATTGGAACATATTAAAAATAAATAGTAAGATTTATTGAAGTCAATGATCACGTTTCTAATGGTTATTAACCTAGAAAGCATAGACTTGGCCCACATCTGTCAACGTGTTTAGGGGAAAAATCTCCTTAAAGAATTGAAGGAATATCTTACAATAATGGAACTGTATACACAGTCATGGGGATATCATGTACCAGCAAGTTTGGAAAATGGCTAAATTTCACACAGTGATGACAAGACCAGAGGTTTGAAAGCTGCCCTACTTAGGGCCTCTTCAGTATAGCAAACAGCATGACTGAGATTAAGACCTCTCAGCCAGACAGACGGACAGCTGTCACTTGAATCACATATTTTAGCACAGGTAAAAACTGTATCACACAGATTTCTACCTTGACTAGCTGAGCAGAGTGAACTGCTATTCCAATAGTAGCATTCTTGTTTGGGTTCTTTGGCCAGTAGCTTAGGGAACATTTCAAACTAAGTTAATCTTACTGACTTTAAATCATGCAATAGTAATTCAGCTGGTGTGCAGCAATGCTGATAAAAGAGGAGCAGCTGGAAAAGCTACGAGCTCCTTTTGCCAGTACTAAATTAATAAGCTGTTACTATAGTACAAATCACTCAAACATGCTTTGGTGAATTTTAGACTCACTAAAATGCCTTTTCTGCCTTTCAGCTTTTGTTACTGACTACGTTAGAGATGGTGCAAGGACACCAGTCAGACTTTCAGCCAGAAACAGAAAACAGGTGAATGGTATTGGAAGGCTGTGAGTTAAGTGATCTCACGGCTGTTTATGAGACACAACGAACCTTGGGAAGAATAACATTTCAGAGGTTTGGTGAAAAACTTTCAGAAGGAAAGAAAATAGCCAGATATTCCAGACTGAAATTCACAGAAGGGTTAGAGTTGAAAAGAGTTACAGAGAAACTGGGGAAAACTGCAAGGCAGTATTTTAGCTCTAGTTTCCACAATGAAGTCTCTAATCTAAGAATGTAGCTCTGTACAGTAACGCTGAATACCATTGATAAAACAACATAGCATTTTATAGGGCTCCTAATCCTACCTTAATAGACTTCATGAACATAAACTCATTCTAAAGTTCTTATAGATTAAGTGCCAGTCTTGCAAGGAGCTCTGGATGTGCAGACTCCTGCAACTGTGGAGAGCTGAGAGAGTTCTGCTAAGGAAGAAAAAAGGTTGTTTGAAGGTCGCTGCAGATGCGAGGCTGTATTTCTGTGCATGATAAAACAAATATGTGACCAGATCTGAATCTACCTTTCCCCATTAGCACCACCAAGTGCCTTTCGGTGTGAATCAGAGATGGCTGTAGAACTGTGAGGCACATGAACATGACAAAGATGAGGGGATACGGCAGCACTCTCCAGCTATGTGACTACATCTTAGTAGCCTGCACAGCACTGTAGGTACCCATATAGTGTCTAACCTTGACTACAACAAATATCACTGTTTTGACTTAAACTGAAAACATGTAAGATGTGTTTGCAAACTACTTGGTTTTAACTACGAAAGTAGCACTTTTCACAAGGATTGAAGTATTGATGCTATATTCAGATAACGTAAATACAGGCACAGGCATTTTTAACATTTATTTTTCTTTTACAGCCATTTCATCATTTTTGCAATTGTCTGTGACTTAGGTCAGAGGCTGTAAGTCAATAAAAATGTTAAACAAGCCCAAACTTGTTTATTTGGGAAGGAAGACTGATTTCTACACTTGATTTCTTATTCATATTTCTATAGTGTCCCTTTCCCTGTACTGAAACAGCCACTCCTGAGGCCTTGCAGTGAACCACACGTGACAAATGATCTGGTTGAAGACAGCTAAAATTGTCTGGTGTTTTTTTTCAGGCAGTTCCAGTTCCCTAGCTGAGTCCCCTACAAAGCTACGTAAAAGTTCATCCCAGCACAAAGAAAAAGGCAGTATGGGAGCAGAAGCAAACAACCAAAAAAGTTGATTACAGATATTATCTTCACCAAACTACTGCTTCAGATTGAAAGATGAAGCTCCAAAGACTATTTAGACTTCAACCATGCATTACAGCTCCTATTTCCCTAGTGAAATAACTGCAACCATTGCAAAATCTAAATGAGAGTTAAGAGGATAAACACCAGGAGACAAAGACCTTTTGAAGGACTAGATTTTCATTTGTTCTGCCCTTAAACTAGCACTAGCAGAATCATAATGTATTATTGGAAGTCATACTGAAGTAGTAACAAAGAAAAAAATATGAATTAACCATTTAAAATCGTCTGTAAAGGTTTGGAGGTTATGTGATGTATGCCATCTTTGTCAATATACAAGGAATTGTACTGAGGGCTTTCAGAGCCTGCTAATTCTTTCTAGAAGGGGTTCTTTTACACCATTTACTGCATTTCTACCCAATAAATCCCCTCTACCCATTTTCTCTTGGATATTTTGTTTTGTTTTCAGCATCCAGAAAACTAAATCTGGCCTCACTGATTGCTAGAGAATATGCTGAACATCTTAGCATGTTGTATAACTGCAGCTAGACATAACTGTACATGAAAGTTTGTTAAACAGCTAATAAAAACCACCAGTTTTCCAAAGTGTATTATTATAATGAGATCCAGTTAACAATTCTTCTTCTCCCAGAAAAATTGTTTTCTCCCCTACAAAAAATTCAGCTAACATGACAGCTTCATTTTACTAGTTCTTCCTTTATCATAAGTTTTGTCTGCTCATCAAACTGTATACATGGTATCAGTGGATAGATCTGCACGAGTTCAGAACACATTTTATAAAGAGAAGCATAGAAAGCACCACTTCAGAAACACAATTATAGCTGACTTTCACTTTCCCCAGGTAGATTCAGATGGGCATCATTTCCATCTCTGGAGAAGGGTAAGAAGCAATTTGCTGCTAGTACAAATGGACATGAAATTGGTTCACCACCAGCCCAGTATCAATCAATTACTGATGCACACTGCAGTAATGGGTACTTTTGGTAATGTTACATTAGCCAAGGGAGACAGGAAAAAACCCAAAACCAAAACCCCCACAATACAGGAAAGAAACAGAAATGCACATCAGCACTTACCCAATATGTGTGTGTCACACACACTTCACTTATACCTTTTATTGCAAAGCCCCTGAAATCCCAAATACCCAGGGATTTTTTCAGTGGTTGTTTTTTTCCCCTCAGCTACTTCCGTTTTGGGTTTGCAGTGAACAGCATATTTCAAAGACTAGTGCCAGAGCACTAGCAACAGGTGGACATATTATCATAAAATAAAGACTGAAGCACTTGCAACCCCTGGTGGCAGTCTTGATTTAATTTTGGTAACAAAACACAAAACCAGTCTAAACTCTCCATAAGAAAACCTGGATTTCTATTTTTGCCCATTTATGCATTGATTACATGAATTGTTGCAAATTTCCAAGAGAAAGAAAAATATTTTAAAATATTTTACAGTGATTTTGTCTTTTTTTTGTCAGGATAGTGAAGTTACAAAGAACTGTAAACCCCATGTGATTTTTGGACATTTGAATTATGAAACTATGAGAATTATTTGGAAAGACAGACTGAGAAATGGACTTACACTATGAAAATTCCACATTACTTATGAAATTCTTTCTGTTACTAGAAACACTACACTCTGCATTAGCAGGAAACCAGTTTTCAGTCAAACAACCCAAGAGATTAATTGTTTTCCAAAGCCAGAAGAGACAACTACAATCTCCTACCCTGTTCTCTTACATAGCATAAATCAATGGCATTTTCCAAGGAGGCTCTGGCATTTCTTCCCTGTGACCTTCATTAGTGTTCAAGAATTTAACTCTCTGTATTCATATTGAAAATAATTTGCATAAATTTCTTGAAGCACAGGAACAAAACCAAATATCTCTGACAGAGATGGCAGACTCTGATCTTCACTCTGACCACATATCCTGAGTGTAACTACATGAAAATAGACCTGATTGACTGTTTATGGTAGTTGACCCAGGCTTCAAATATACATTCAAAAAACCTGGCAGTGCATGCAGTAGAGACTAACACCTGTAGTCAAGGCATAGAGGAATGTTTTCTCATCCCCACGTACAACAGGTTTCTACACTGCAGGCTGTGCTTTCTCTGGGATAAGCTAGGATATAAGATTACTAAACAGCTAAGGAGAACACCTTGACAAGGCCGTGTCTGGTGAAATGTCTCTCTGTACATCTGGTATTTTGCAGATCATGCAACCAACAGTCCATTTTCTGGGGTGGCACAGCACCTACAAACAAATGCAGAACTCTGAAGCAGCTCCCTCTCCATTCAGTCCCCATTCAGACCTTCGTGTGCCTCTGAGAAGCAATGTCTAAAAGTCCTGACATTTTTGACAGTTCATTGTGAGCAGGAAGGTCACAAAACAAAAATTAGTTCTCTAGTTCTTGTGAACAATTCTGGCTTCTTGCCTCAGAGCTCTCCAAATAGCTGAGGTAGTTCAGGAACACAGGCTCCTGAAGTTGTTAGCTGAATAAAGGGTATCTATTGGTAACCTTGGGCTCTCTTGTTCTTCTGTCTTAATCTGCAGGAGTTGTCTTAAGCTTTCTAATGCAGGGACTGTCTTAATGCATACTTAAGAGACACAGATCCATGACTGGGGCTCTTTAGGCACTGCTGTTTGAAGAAAATATTATTTTTTAAAGAAATACAGGCAAAGGAAACAAGAAGATTAGAATGATTAGGAAATATGACTGCTTTAAATGACATATGATGTCATAACTAAGATAAGAGACTCCACCTGACATTAAGATAGAAGGTCATTGATATCTCTTATTTACATTTTATTATGTGGATTATAATTTTAGATTATTCAGTTATCAATATTTTAAGAAATGCTCTATTTTTCCCAGTAGATCAAAGGGAAAAAAGGATTCAAAACTATATAAATTTTGAATTAATGTAAAAAGCACACAGTTCTTCCTTGTGCTGCACATAAAACTATGCTGCATATTAAGAATGAACTGCAGTATTTGAACATTTCTACAGAAATATGTAGTTGAAGTACATTTAGATTGCTCAGGCCCATGTTACTGTGCCATCTGGTGGCTACTAGTTCATAATGCAGAAGTAGGCAAAAATATGCCCCCAAACCCAAACATCCCTCTTTTCCAGGCTTTTTCTCACATTTTTCCTCTATAAAACATAATTTTCTTTTTTTAATTTTTTTGTATTTATTTCTTCTGTGTCTTCAGGAAACAGAGAATCAATGAGATTGAGGTACATAAACACAAATTTCAGTGCTATTTTTGCCACTACAGCATATCTGGGATAAAAGGAAGAGGCTGCTACAGGCAACAAACTACAGAAGGAAGCCCTGTGACCTTCTGGAAAGACAGCCAAAGGCTGTCTTTAGGATGTCTATCCTTTACTGCAATGGTATGTTATGAAGGACAATACATTTGTAACGAAATTAATCTACAGAAAGAGGTAAATTTAAGGCATAAAGCAGTGACACCCTTCCTTGTTATTTTAAGTTTCTGTCTTTACACAGAGCTAAATAACTAATACAGGAGTTTAAATAGTAATTTTTACATATTGACCGTTTTAATGCAGAAATCTACTTCTATTTCCTCACTGTCTCTCCTCCCCATCAGACTCCTTTGGTTAGTAAAGCAGAGACATGGTAAGGCCATTGAAGCCCATGACTAAAAAATGGAGCTCAGGTATTTTTTATTTCACACAGAGAATACAGAAAAAAAAAAATAAAACAAGCCTTCTCCTTCTCTTCCACAGTGACCAGGATTAGTCCAGAAATCTCACTGTTTAAAAAAGATACAGAGTTTCTCTACTGGGCCTTATTAATCTTACATCTTTACTAACAATATTGAGGAAAACAATTAGCCTTCTTGCCAGCTGGAGATCAACAGAGAAAATAATTAAGGGCTTACACCCAGATGGGTGCAGAGTTTGATAAAGTTCTTTACTCAGAACTTATTGGAACGAATTTGTTGGGTTTTTTTAATTATTACTGTTGCAGAGTGTGTGACTGAAAGACTGCTTCGGGATATTCACAGAATACTAGGGACAATTCACATTTTAAAAGGTTAGAGAAGCTGAAAAACTATGTATATTTAGATAGAAAATACTGAAATTCAACATTTTTCAGTCTGGGTCTTGTTTTAATTTTTTTGAGAAATACCAACAGTTTAAAACCACTTGCCAATATCTAAGAAGTGAAGACAGGCAGACATTTGCACCACTACATTGTGATATAACTGAGAATGTTTCCTCCTTCAAATGGATTGACTTACCCATTATCCAACCCATTCTGCCCAATTTTCTTTCCTATGTCCCCTACCATCACACCTGGCATTGGTAGGAGAGTTTTTGTATCTCGAATCTGTATAGAAGCGAAACAAAACATTATTTCAGTTGTGGAACAATGAGAGTTATTGCCTGAACTTTTCAAACAATGAAAATATTTTCAACTTGTACTCTCTTATTAATGCTAAAGAAAGCTCTGTTTCTTCCAAGCACGTAATCCTGGATATAGCTTGTACTTAACCAGGATATAGATCTTTTAATGAAAATTACTTTGGCAATGAGACTAATTACACAACTGTGTTAAATATGCCTTAACACTAATGGCTGCTGTCATCAGACTAGCACTGAAATTTTCTTCAGGTATACACTGACACAGTAGGAATCAATGAAACTTTTATGTAACAATCATCTTTGAAATATTCCCCAATTCTGTGATAAATTCTGTTCAGTCTGAAACTAGTCCATTTTACTATGTACAAGTTTTCTACTGCACTGCCATATTTTCTGATGCCTTTAACCCTAGAAACTGATTTCTGTGGCAGAAGCTTGCACATTTCATACAAATCAGCCCGTAGCACTGGCAAACATAAATCACCCTAAGCCTCATGCAAGACTTTCAGGACTTCATATAACATAGGTGAGTTGTAACTATATAAGTACCATGATCATCTGGACACTTTTCAGCTCTTTGGTATTTTTCAGAATTCTTTGCAGAAAACCGACAGTCTAAAACTGGCTGTACAACCATCGCAAAATCAGCGAACACTTAAAAACTTGTTACAATTGCAGTAAACTGTGATGGCATGAAATAAACAATCTGCAGGTCAGATAGAAATAAAGCACAACAGAAAGTCTTTAATTTGAATCCACAAAAGAAAAAAGGACTGGCAATATTTCTACCCTACCTGTACGAGAAAAGAATGCAATCCTTGGCACTGTCCATCAGGAGTATAGAGCTGGGCGTACAAAACTGCGTGAGTGGCATGTTTTCCCATATTACCAACCCAGAACTTTGCAGCTTCAAAGTCAGGTGTATTGATGATAAATTCCTGTAGCCAGGAAAGAAAAAAAAAAAAATTATATACATCATAAAATTCAGCACACAGGTATTTTGGGTTGGGTTTTTTTTCATTATCCTGGTAATGCTTTGAAAACCTTCATTAACTGCCAGGATTTTATTCTGTAATGCACTCCAACAAGAAACGTCTCTTACTGTATTCAACTTTGGAGAGTTAGGACAAAAATTACAGTTTATAAAGTTCATTACCTCACCGTAAAGCCTGAAATTCACCCTTTTCACTTGCTCATTTAAGCACCTAAAAAAAATAAAGCAGACTGACGGACTCAGAAGCATTTCCTACACCTTGGCTTAAACTGAGCTGTGAGCTCAAGCGAGGGACTGTGAGGGTTGTTCCAGCTGTGAGGACTGAAGCCTATGCAGGGACCACCTCCTCCTTACACAGTTTGGTACAGAATGAAAGCCTGGCTAACAGTGTGAAAGGCAGCACACTTCCCAGTTTGGACAAATGGGGGACCACAAGTCGTCAGAACTCTGAAGAATACTTGCATCCTGAAATCTAGACATCGCATGCTTTCTGGATGTAAAAGAAACCTGAACTCGGGAGTTTCATGATCTGATCAAATAATTAGTCATTTCAGTCACTTTTACTGCAGTGCACTCATCACCAGCTTAAAACTCAATTTATTTAAATGGAACTTCTCATGCTGCTGGTCTCACAAGTTTGGTTTGTTTGTGGTTTTTTTTTCTGGAAAGAGATCTAATCGTCCATGTTGCATAAATGCTAACTGAACTGCTTGTATGTGAAAAAATACAGACTGAAATGTTGTCCTACTGCAGAATATAAAATCTCACATTTCAAATCTATGATTCTCATTTCTCATTACTGAATCCACTTCATGATATGCCATTGTTTGTTTGCAGCAATAGTGCTCAGTTCTGTATATTACAGTGCAATAATGCCACAGTCTTTGGGGGAGATGAGAATACCTTCTTGGGACAAATAATACACTTTAAATTCTACGTGTCATGAACCAAGCATGTAGATGACAGAGTGAGAAAAAGTTGTAAAAGCCTTCTTTCAACTTCTATTTTCTTCTCTCTTAATGTAAAACTGTGATGAATTCTAATCATTTATCAAGAAAATCCTAGGACAATGAATTTATTTCTGCAGTAGTGTTGATAGTAAGCACTATTCTAATGGAAAAAGCAGTTTATTCTTTTCTTCTTTGGGTCTGTTTGACAGTCTTCTTATATCTTTTTTTGTCTTTCTCATCCTAGGAAATAATCCTTATCTTTTTATAAAAGGCCTTAATATTTAAAGACAAAAGGCAATTTAATCTGCACATTCAACTATTTCTTAAGAGACACAACAAAGGAAAAGGCTTCTATCCTTATTTCATATCACAAAGAGAAGAGAAAGCAAGAAAACAGGAATTGTTATTGTTTAACAATAAACAATGGGTTTAAGAATTTATAATAACGTAAATGTATCACAACGTTTTTTAAATTTGAACTTGATTCTTTCTTGTTAATCAGAAGAAATCCCTGAATCACTCTGTTCTGTTAGTGAATAATAGAGCTTAACATTGTCAAACAGTACTCGTGTGCATTAAGGACTAACCTGAGTGTTCCGATCAAATGTGGCAGTAGTTCGGATGGCTTTGGTGTTAGTTCCATGGCTGAGCTCAGTCAGAGCAAAACATCCAAAAATCTACACAAGGAGATACGAGGTACAGTTCAAGACCACCTTATTACAGTAGTTAAAACTGCAAGACTTTCAAATGATTGCAATAAAGAGTAACAAAAGAAGCTCAGTTTGGGTGCACTCAGTATATTTATCTTGCAATATCAAAGAGGGTCTGGTCAGACAATGAACGCATGGTCTAGACTGGAGAAACTCCAGTGTAGGACTGGAACCTCCTGTATCAGACAGGCTGCACTTATTCTGCAGGATACTCAGTCCTGAGTCTCCACTGGACTCCATATGGTGTTTCTCTGGCATTAAAACATTATTATTTTCCATTTTAGAGCATCAGAATGGAATTTTTATGGCATCATGGTAAGGGTATGGACATCCTGGTAGGATACTCTCAAATGACTGGAGAGAGACTAAGCTGGTGTAGTGTCATTTGTACTGCCTTCTGGAAGAAGGCCCCAGACTTTGTCTGCATGTTAACTTGGACAGTCTAAAAGAGATCCAGGAAGTGGTTTAGCAGCCAGTAGTGAGGATGGTCAGAGTTCAGTGCTTGAATCTGCCCCACGGTCTTTTCTTTTGCTATTTAGAAGTACTTAGGTATGTACAAAGATAGAAATAACAAAAAGCTGCAAGTGGTGACACGGTTCTGAAGGTGCCCACTTCTCATAAGTTATTTTAAAAAATTACCTCCATTCTATAAGCTTGTTTCAAAATGTGTGCAAACCTCTTATAAGCACTCATGATTGCACCTGGAAATATCTGTAAAAACAGAGAATTATGAATCAAATCAGTGGCCCGTGATGGAAAGCACAAATTGCACATGATTTGTAATAGTGATGGACAGTAAAGAGACCAGGGAAAGTGGGCTGTACAGTAAACTACACTTAGATTATAGCTGGGAGAGGTAAGGTAGGATTTCCTCTTGTCAAGGCCCCTTTACAGAAGACTAAACTTATCACAGCTCTAACCTGTTCAAGCCTCCATTGCAAATGCTTAAAAATGCTTTCTACCTGTCCTTAATGATGGCCCCTTGACTAAAGCAAAACCTAAAGACTATTCCAGTTCATTTTCCTGCAAATGCATTAGGAACTGTTTTCCTAGATGGATATTCACATAACAAAATATAATTCCTGGATTCCCCTCTTCCACCTGAATAGTAATAATTAATTAATTCAACTGATATTATTTGACCAGCTATGTTGAGTATCCTGAGAGACTCATCTGGGAAGCAACTGATTAACAGAATCCAGCCACTGATGTCAGTGAGAAACTTTACACTGGTTTCCATTCCTTCTGGATTCTGACCTTAATCAAGACACTGGGGTTTAGGCAAGGGAGTTTCTGATACCTGATACTTCTAAACAGCTGTTTAATTCATTATTGAAAATAAAGGACTAGGGAAAGATATAACTTTAATAAAATAGGCATAAAGCCTACAATATTAGAAGTTACTGAAATTCAAATATACACCTCTATACCCCTTGACTTGTACTTACACCGCTATGTATGACAAATTGGAGACATGGAGACCAATCATACATTCCTACACAGAGCACCATATTAAAGAACTTTAATGGGTTCTCTATGATCTCTTGCTGAGGAATAAAATCATACTCAAAGAGCCTTTTACAGCGCAGAAATGTCAGCTCTTGATATTTCTCACGGCACAAATCTTCTCCAGGCTGACGTGCAAAGAGAGGATCACTTTCCAGAGCAGAGAAGATTCTGTTCTTGAGGGCAAAAAAAATGACATGAGAATGTTAATTTAAAAGCATTAAAAAAACTAGTTGATTCTTCTAGGATAATACGGGGCCTCAAACTACAATAACTTGATAAAAGGTGTAAATTTATAAAGCAAAAACTCCAGAGGATTAAAAAATATATTTAAATGGTCTGTCATTATATACGAAAGCTCACGAAGCTAAATTTTATGAAAGTTCCTTCATCATGAAGTAATAATGATTCACTGATTCGCTCTGAATGTAAGAGAACAGTATGGTAAAATTTACTTGCTTTTTATAACAGCTTTGTTATTTCAATATATGAAGCTGCTGGCAGGATCTAAAGGGCAACATCCCTCAATGTGAGGACAAAGGTAAAACTCCAGGGGTTACGTTCAGTTAGAAATATGCCATGATGGTAAAGCCATTAAGCTACGACAACCGCTCTGTTCCCAGATGAAAGCAGAAATGTACTCCATTTAATGGAACCATCATATGCAGCCACTCAATACAGGGATGTGCAACCTTTAATGTTTTAATTTGGATCTTTTTTTCCATTAGACTATGGCACTTTTTTACCTCAGATCTGTGTCTTCGAGATATCCACATCTTAATTGTCTTTCACGTAATTTAGAAAAAAAAAAAACTGCAGTGCCTTAGGCAAAATCTTTTAAAATGTTTTTGAAGTCCTTTCCTTCTCTCTGAAGAGAATGACACAATAAGAAGGAAGAAAACCAGACTCCTCATACTTTCCTTTGAAAAGCAGGGTCATTCCTTCTCCCTGGATGCACAGCACTATATGCCTACACAGCTTTGAAACTCCCTCAGACACAGAGCACTTGTGTTCTTTTTATGCTCCTACACATACCAGTCAGAAAAAGGCCTTTTGATTTCTCTGATCTACCTGCTAGGATTTTAATAATTATGGTGAACATTCAAAATTAGCTTAAATCCACATAACTTTACACCACCTTCAAAAAAGCTAGCTCTTTCTCCTCTTACATCTCCAAGTCATGCATTTCCACACCATCTTTTGTGCTGCAGTTAATCTCTTTTTTTCGGTAGGGTTAGCTTTCAGCGAGGTAGACATGCTAATCTGCCCAACTGCAACATCACATAAGCATTAATGCAAGCACAGAAGGTTGTAGGAAATTATGTCAGGTGAAAGACAGACAGAAATACTATGTTTGACAGTGGCTTGAACTTAGCTCCACTTAAGTGCCTTGCAAAACCACGGGATAAATGACTTAATGCAAACAGTAAAGAAATATGGTAGAATACAGTTCTTTCTCAGTTTGAAATGAACACTAAAGTTCTGTAATGTACCACCTGCTGGTCTCTCCTATACTGATGTTTAGTAATTAAATGAGCCTTATGAGACAGCAAAGTAGGTTGCTTAAAAGTTCATTTCTGTTCTGAAAACTGGATAAGGAAGCCCAATTTCTTCATGTTCCCTGTTTACTGAGCATTATTAACTACTCTTCCTTTGAAAATCACATACTTGCTTCTACTAATATCTCCAGAAGTAAAACATGTTTACAGTTCTTGCAAAGTTTACCTTTAGTTGGATGATATCTTCTCCATCTAGTAACACTGCCATCTCTTTCCAGTTGAAGGAAGCTTTCTTACGGTATCTGCAAAGTGGCCCTTTAGGTAAATCTGGGAGCAAACTGTCCCACAAATTTTGGTTGCCAGTGGCTTCTTTCTGATTCGGTGTGGATGCCATTGTTGGCTAAACTGCAATCAAATGAGAAAAGATAAATCATGAACTGAAGTTGATTTTTAATAATAAAAAGAAATCAAAAGGGTTGTTAATTAAATCCATAGACTTCTTTAAATGTATGAGTACAGCAGAGCAGAGCCAACTAAAAGTTTGTCCTTCCCTTTTTCTGATTCAACTGACTTGATACAAAGTAAGAAAAAAATGCCTTTGATCAAATGTAAATGAATGACATTGTTACTAAAACATGAGCTAAATATGAAACAGGGACACTATTGGTTAATATTGTGTAGTAAGAAAGGGGTCAATAAAAGACCCAGGTAAGAAAATACCATGTCTTAAATAACAAAAGCAGTAAGGCCCCACAAAGTCTGCTGGCACCTTGCTGTGTGCATCTATGGGTCATGCAAGAGCACTGCAAAACTGCACAGGTGCTGTGGGATTTCTTTACCAGTAAGTACAATCGCACTGGTTTAGGAGAGAAGGAACACCTCCGTTTTCCTTAGAACCTGGCCTAAAGGAGTAAAGGCTGATAGCTCTGCTGCTTACAGAAGCTGGTGTCAGAGGGCCCTCTGCTGCTCATGGTACACCAAGCAATTCCTGCCACCAGGCAGGCAGCAGAGATCTCTCTCATACTTGTAAAGTGCAAAAATCATCGGACAGGGGAGCAGAATCTGGCCATGTTCTAACAAGGAAACTGGCTGGAAAGCAATTCAAAGGTACAGGTAGGACATCCAGGTGCAGGGCTGTCCAAGTCCATATGGACTTTGAACATAATAAAGTACAGAAACCACTAGTTCAGTCATATGCTTTTTCCATCACATTTTTTTCCCTCATCATCTTGATATATCTCTTTGCTACAGCTTCAACCTTATCCTTTCATGGAGGACATCCCCTAGTTGTGGACAGTACAAACATAGCAGAACAGGACTGCAGGATAGTATTTCTGCATGTGACTTCCAAATCAGCTTTAAGAAGTTGCAGCTCCAGTACTGAACAATAGGTTTGGAAAGAAATGAGACGTGGGGGGAAAAAAAGGCAATGAGAAAGTGTTTCAACCTGCAGCCAAATAAATAGGTATACCACTTTTAACTGGAAAACAGGTAAATCAGGCAGAAGTTCAAGGCTTCTGACTCATAACAGAGAAAAAGATTATGTTGAAATATTGCAGGTACTGCATCTAACTTTATTGACATTGCAAATCAGTGAGATTGCCCACATGAGAAAAAATAATAAATAAAATAATAAAAAAAGGATCCTGTACTTAAATCCGACTTTACACGATGTTTTAGTATAATCTGGCCCCAAGCAAACAGTTCAAAACTAACTAGGAAACCAAAACAGGCGGTTACAATAGGAAAGTAACAAAAGACTGCCCTAAAGAACACCCTCGGTGTTAAGTTCAGCCTTGTCCTGATATGCCGAAATGCGTGTGCAGTTGGCAGTAAAAACCACGTTATTTTCAATTTGCCAAGAGCGGCAGCAGTTTCACCGCGAAATGCTGAGTTGGCAACCTTTTTCTGCGGAAAGTGCTCCTGCTGGTAATTCAAATTCAGGACCGGACAACAGCGGGTCACAAATAACGAGGGGAAACGTCGTTTGCAGGGCGCTATCGTCGATTATCTTGTGTAACAACGACACAGTTCAGACACTTGGTAGTGTCAAGAATAATGATGCTGTACCCTTATTCTGTGAGATTACAGCAGCAGTGTTTGTTTTATTTTATTTTATAGCGGCTCTGCATTTCCGAGCGAGCTGCTGAGGGCAGTCGCCCAGAGAAGGACAACCCCGGGGAGGGTAAAGGCAGGGCACGAACCACTTCTGCGGGAGCCCTTTGAGGGTTCACTGCACAGCCGCTACTTGAACTGCCTGAATTCACGGCAGGGCCTCGCTTCTGCTCAGAGGAAGCAGAAAGAGACTACGTTTTGTGTACGAAATGTACACAAAATGTATCGAGACGTTTCCTTGAAGAGACGGACAGCTGGGACTGTCAGAGTTCCCGGTCTGGAGTCCGCTCTCAAGAAGGCTGTGACAGCGACACAGACCTTCCCCAAACAGTGCTACAAATGGAGTGACGACCCTGCAGCCTCACTCGCTGCCGGGAGCTCAGGGCTCCCCGTGTTTCCAGCCGCAGCGGGGGTCTCTCCTCTCGCCCTTCACGGCGCTCGGCGCCCCAAAGCCACAGCCGGGGAGAGCTACGTACCTGGAACCGCTGCCGTCCCCGCCTCGGGAACTGACGGGAGCAGCCTGCGACGCGCTCCGCCTCCTCCTCCCGCGGCGCGGCGGCGGCAGCGGGCGGTGGATGGGCCCGGTGGGGACGGCGGCCGTGCGGGACCCCGGCGGGGCCGCGCTGCCCCGCGGCTTCTGGGCGGCCGTGCGCGTGTGGCTGGAGAAGCCGCAGGTGGCCAACAGGCGGCTGTGCGGGGCCGCCGTGGAGGGGGAAGGGACGGTGGCGCTCGGGGAGGGCGGGGAGGCACCTCTATCCCTCGCCGCCGTGGGCGGTGGGCAGGAGGGGCGAGCGGGGGCCGCGGAGCTGGGCCGGCTGTGGAGGGAGGTGCGGGGCCAGCTGTGTCTGCCGCCGCCCCTCAGGCCCTGGGGCGGCCCGGGCGAGCTCCGAGCCCTGCTGAGGACGCTGCTGCCCCGGGGGCGCCCGCCCGCCCCGCCGGCCCGGGAGCTGGTGGTCCAAGGTGAGCGGAGCCCGGCGCAGAGGGGGCGGGATGGTGGGTGAGGGGCTGCGGCTGCCGCAGACCTGTCCCGTCAGAGATTGTCTGGCAGATGGGATAAATACCACTGCCCCCCCCCCCCCCCCCTTTATCTTCTATTTTTATCTTTTGTTGTTATGCTGGGAAGAGGCAGCAGTTTGAAACGCAAATTAACAGGGGTCGAACACCTGCAGGACTCTCGAGCTCCCGTCATGAGAAAGCTGCCCACACACAAACGCTGCTTGTAGTGCAAACCTAATTACAGGCTTGTAAGGACTGATGATAGTGTTGGAAAATGAATCATGGAATCATAGAATCAACTGGGTTGGAAAAGACCTCTGAGATCATCAAGTCCAACCCTTGATCCAACCCTACCATGGCACTAAGTGCCACATCCAGTCTCATCTTGAAAACCTCCAGGGACAGTGAATCCACTACTTCCCTGGGCAGCCCATTCCAATGTCTGATTATTCCCTCTGTAAAAAATTTCTTCCTAGTATCCAACCTAAACTTACCCTGGCACAGCTTAAGACCATGCTCTCTTGTCCTACTGCTGGTTGCCTGGGAGAAGAGACCGATGCCCACCTGGCTCCAGCCTCCTTTGAGGGAGTTGTAGAGAGTGATGAGGTCTCCCGTGAGCCTCCTCCAGGCTAAACAACCCCAGCTCCCTCAGCCTCTCCCCATAGAACTTGTGCTCAAGTCCCTTCACCAACCTCATTAGTTACTGAATAGAAAAAGCAGCTGTGTCACCTGCCTGGCCAAGTTTAACTATTTGTATCAACTTTCTTGTTGTTTACTGTTGCTTAAAAATGAAACTGGACTTGTCTTGTTTGTGTTTTTTTTCCCTTTGTTTTGTTCTGACACTGTATGACAGTACTATGCTGCAGTAAATCCTACTAATGTAAACACAGTTTTAAAAGATAGAGGTTGACATCTCCTTTAAGATAAATTTTGGAAAAACCTGTTGATATGGATTAAATTCTAGTAGTAATGTTTTGAAAAGAATCAGAATTCCAGAAAAAATTTAATTTACCATTTAGAAAGACCTACAGTCATATATGGGTGACAGCTGGTTTTGGATGCTCTTGTGGCCTGTTTCTTGCTGTCTTAAAAAAATAGGGAAATTTTTAAAAAAGTCTGTTGCAGTTTTAATTTTTCTTTTGATGTTAAAAGAAGGTGTTCCTGAGCTATGTCTAGAGAGCATATCTGTAAGATTTTTTTTTACATTAATATGTTTAAAATGAAAAAATGTCAGGGATGGGATTGCTAAAGATGGGACAAGACAGCAAGACTTAATGTTTCCTCTATTGCTAATTATTCTTTCTTGTCGCACTCAGAAAATTTTGGAGCCCATTGAAAATTGGTTGTGTAGCCAATATAGCATTTGTAGTTGCCAGAATGTTTGTTTTAATAGTAATTGAAAAACCATTTGCAAAACTGAGAACTTATTAAGTTGTTCAGAGGAAATCGCCCTGCATAAACAATAGCTAAAAAGATTTTTGCAACTAGTTTATAAAGCAATAGTGCATACACACTGCAAGATATATGGAATATAATGAATGCTTTTAGATTCACTTTTTCAAAATCTCTCGTGTTTGGAATCCATCAGTAGTGTGGTTGCTGAACATCACTCAGTGTAGTAATATCATACATGTACCTTAACCTAAAAACAGGTCTTCCCAGGCAATCTTCCTTCAGAGTTATGAGTTACTAATTTAGGGATAAATGTGTTTTTCACAGTGCTTAGTCTAGGAACTCAAATTGGGAAAGCTGCATGATACCAAAAGGGAAACACAGCTATGCTTAATTATAATAATGCAATAGATCCTGTGTTTGCACATGGCAAAATTGATAGATATTTTTAATATTGTTGATTAGTTTTTAATATTGCACCAATTGTTTCTCTAACACTGCAGTGATATGTAAGTCTCTGTTTAATTGGAATTGCTTTCCAGGATTTTGGATTTACTGTGGGATATGGGAAAGCAGCAGTTTTGTGCTAGAAAAGTTTCATTGGCTAGCTTTTACTTTATTAAAATAGTTGGGTTAAAATAAAATGAATACTCTTACTGGACAGCCTTAGGTATTTTGAAAATATCATGAAACAGAATACTAAATGTTGAGAATTCAAACCATCAAGTTTTTGGATGTCAGGCACACTGAGAAATGGATTTATTCTTAGTATTGTGGTTTTACCTGTGTTGTCCTAGATCTCACTATTTGCATTTAACATAGTAAGGAGACAAAAGTTCATCTTGGTGTGAACTAGGGTGGAATAATATACCACTGTTTGTGTATCTTTTCAGATGTTTACAATGGAACTGTGACCTTTCTGCCTTTGGAGGAAAACAGTGAAGGAAAATGCCTGATTAAGAAGTGCAATATTTATCAAATTCAACTTAGACACATAAAAGATGAGGAATGGTAAGTGCTGGGACTGAGAGGGAAAGCAAACAGTGAGTTATTGCAAGAGTTACACAATGGCTTAGTATTGGTACATAGGCAATTTGGTTTATGTAATTTCCTGCTTGATTGGTAAATTACAGTAGTGTTGTGATCTGAGTGCATAGTGTTCTGTAAAAAGAAACATCTACAATACCCAAAGTAACACAAAGTTGTTTCAACTTTGAATGTATACATTGACTGTAGCTTTGTGTGGTCTAGAAAAAAATATGCCTATTCTGATCACGAGGAACTAACTATGCCTGTGAAAAGGGTCAGGTTCTGGGGGTGTTATTAGGGCTGAGGTCAAATTGGAGTTGCTGTGAACCCACTGAGCTTCAGTCACTGAAAGGTGCCATTGCAGCTTGGTCCTGAGCATCTGAGGATGTAGCTCTAATGAAACCTGAATAAAGTTAGAGAAGATGAAATAATGGATTGTGCCAATGGATGTATTTTTCTTCTAAATTTTATTTTTCTCATGAATTTCATAAACCGACTTTTGCTACTTAGTGTTTGGCTATCTTGTTAAATCTGGTTGGTCATCATATGTGAGTCCTCATTCATTGTGTTAAATGCAGCATGGACTCTCATGTACAGTGTTTGAATTGACAGATAATGAGCTAACAAAATTCAGGGGAGACTGTTAACCTGTTATTCAGTAACTTCATTGTTTTATTTTCCTTTTGGTTTTGTGTATTATGTATTTCCTTATTCTTCTGTCTAATTTTATATCTGTTTGATTTGCTGATTTCTCCACTTAATCATTTTTTTCTCCCTCTTTGAGGTAGCTGAAATAATGAAATATACTGTATTTATTCTAAATTTTTTATTTGTTTTTTTGAAGGTCTGTGTCTGTTGTAGCTCCATTTCCAGAGGATTGGTTTTCAGATGGAATTGCATACCCCAAACTGGCATGGCTTGGAAATGAGCTTTTGTCCAAACTGGCTAAATGGTCTGTGGAGCAAAAGCCCAGTGAGTTTAAAAGTACACTCTCACTCATTTCTGTAGCAAAGTACAGCAAAGTGTATCAAGACCTCAAAGAAAAATACAAAGAAATGGTAAAGGTAAATTTAGCAATACATACAGTAATATCTTCTCATAACTTTTTTCATTGTTTGTGTAGTGAAGCTGCTTCTGTCACTAAATAAATTCAGTATTTGGAAGAACTTGAAAAGCAAGATTTAGAGACAAATTCACAACATATATTTGGAGGACTTAGACATTTTTGAGAATGTATCTCTTATTTTAAAAAGTAAGCAGTAGTCAGTGGAATAAATACTAAGTCACCCACATTAGAAGGCATAAATAAAGCACTTGCTTCTCCAAAACCTGAAAGACTCTGTAAACAGCATTGGTTAGCAAGTAGGTTAAGTTTCCTATTCCTCTTCTGAAGTTTGTATGATATCTTAGTGTGTGTTATATATGTCTTTGGTAAAACATATTGTGAAAATGTTGAAAGGTTTTGCTGTTGATATTTCTGTACTAACAGAAAGGTATACTTGAGAGGAGAATTGGTCTTTTAGGTAAGTCAGTGGTTCAGGCTTTAGGTCTGCGGTAGAATTAGTGCAGAGTTGAGCATTTTAGTCTTTGTTTCAATTCCTTGTTTAGAAAATAATACTTGGGGATAAATACTTCAGCTTTCTGACTTCCTACTTCAGATTTTGATTCGTTGTGTCCTGTTGTGCCGGGGTAATTCTATGTCTGTTACCTTGTGAAAAGAAATCTATAAATATTCATGTTAACAGTGCTGCACAGGAAAAATATAAGCATTTTTCTCCTGAGAGAGTTAAGCAGAACATACACGATCTATTACAGAACAGATGCAGCAGTTTACTCGTGACCTGCACATATGGAGCCATAATGTTCCTGGAAACTTTATTGTTTGGATGAGAACATTCTTTACACCATCATTCTTTCGTGTGACTCACAAAATCAGAGAGTCTTTATTTACATTCTTTGTGTATATTTTTAATGAGGTTAAAATACAAAATTCGTGAGGTGCAGAAACCTATTGAAGTGGATGAGTGCATGAGTATCCAGATTGCTGTAACTTTTTTTAGTTATTTCAGATGATGCAGAAAATAAATTTTCTCCATTTTTTTCTCTATTTTTTTTTCCTGAAGGTGTGGCCTGAAGTGACAGATCCTGAGAAATTTGTTTATGAAGATGTTGCCATTGCCACTTACTTGCTGGTAGGGAATCGCTTTGCCTAATAATGTTCTATAAGGTTCTATTTCCTAATAGTAGAACCTCTCTAAAGAAAATCAGTTTAGAAGGAAACAAGAGATTCTTTGTAAAGATATGGTAAAGATTTGCAGTCTTCTGTCGCAGAAAATTGATGATCTACACAGACAAGATGTATTTATTTCTAAGTGATAAAGCAAAAAGAACTGATGTAGAAGTGGTTGGTTGGACCAGCTGGAGATGAGGAGTGATTGTTTTATATGTTTTTCCATAACTAGTTAATTTTATGCTAAAGGTTTTTCACTGCTATGCCTCTCCCTGATAAAATTTCAGCTCAAATCCCATCTTCAAATGTAATAAGGCCAACTGTAGATGCTGGGAATGCTTGGTGCAGTTTTCTAAGACACCTACATACTAGATTCTGTGAAAATTCTGCTACCTGCAGTCACTAGAAACTTCAGTTTTATAAAAAGCATCAAAATGGGTCACTATATAGGCACATAAATATTTTTTACTGCCATCCAGAATGTGGTAAGAGCATGTCTACCTTGAACTCTACCTCTGGAGTCTATTTAAATCAGTATTTGTAAGTAAGTTAGATCATTTACAGAATTTTCTAAAGGCTAATTAGTTTTGATAATTGACTGTTTAACCCCTTAGAGGCTTAGACACTGGCTTGTGGAAAGAGCTGTGTAATAGACTCATCTTTACCATTTTTACCACTGTGTTAATATTAGATGTTGTAAATTAGGGATTGTAGCCACAAGAAAATTCTGTAGTGATAGCATTTTTATGCACTTGAATGTTGGTTTACAGTGATAACGTATGTTAGCTGATGTAGTAGTGGTTTTTAAAAAGTTATTAAATTCATCCAACATACAGTTTATATAAATGAAAACTTAGACTATGATATTAATAACCTAACCTCCTTACTAAATGTTCAGGTATTTATATGATGTTATAGAATAACTCATTATTTAGAAGTACATTAAACAAGTGGTTGGGAGTAGTTGGTTGAAAGTAGGTCCAGTGTCAAGTTGTTATGGATTTATGGTGTCTACATGTGACCTCATTTTACTCTGCAATCACCTGTGTCTAGGGGCATGACCAAAGCAGTAGCTGTTCAATTTGTATTGGGAAAAACTCTGGAGGAATTGGAGGATAGGTATAATGTACGTAGGAGATGATTAGGGGTTTCTGGGATACTGCCTAAAGTGCTAAAATGCAATGATTGGTAAATTTAAAAACATAAACATAGCCTGATAATCTCATGGATTATCTTCATCTTTTTTCCCTCTAGCAAAACTGATATATTCACAAGAGACAATGTTACAAATATTAATTTTCATAGTTAAATATTCTTGAAGATTTTTGTTAGTCATAGTGAATAATGAGAGAGCAGAGTTGATGAGTGTGTGCTCTGTAACTTCTCATTGAAGGAAAAAGTTTGACAGTGAGAGAGATTAATTCGTGTTCTGCAGAGAAATATCCAGTTGTTAATTATGAATTACATACTTATGTAAAAGTAACTACTAATGTATGGAGCAGGGACTAGAATTTGGGTGAAAGCTTTGGGGTCCCTGTAGCTGATGCAGAATTTGGGGCAGCTGACTTGCTTGGTAACACTGTTGCTTTGTTCAATAGAAAAGGAGGTTACATTTGCTGATATATCACCAACTGATTACAAAGAACATTTTGGTTATTTTCAGCTCTGCCACCACAAATACAGTGGATAAAAACGCCTCCGGGTCTTACCTGCAGAGACATTGTTGAAGTTTACTTGATCCTTCCCTTGCTTTCCACTGTTCTTCTCTTGCACCTGTTGTTTTAGCAACTTTACATTTATGCTCATTCTAGCCCAGAGTTGTATAGCCCTGATTAATTTCAGCTTCTAGTGACTCAGGAGGGAGTGGAGGATGTGCTTAGCACTTAGAAACTGATATTTTGCAACATAATTCTTGCCCCTCTCCATAAGCAGTTTCAATGTTTTTCTGTTGTTTTTGTTTTCTTTTTTTTTTTCTCTAAAGTTATTTTAGCTGTGAGTACAGGGAATGTTTTCTGTCACATCTGCCTTCCCAGCTTTCTCCTTTAATTTCCAATAACCTTTTGCTTCTTCTTTCAGGGAAAGTTGAGAGTAGAAATCTAAAATATTTTGTTTTCTTGCCTTAGATTCTTTGGGAAGAAGAGAGAAAGGAAAAAGGGTTGACTAAGAAACAGTCATTTGTAGATCTTGGATGTGGAAATGGTCTACTGGTTCACATTCTAAACAATGAAGGGGTAAATAGACTGCTTTTCTAAATAATGATTAAAAACTGTAGAGATAGTCAATATTCTTATTATGCTTTTCTTTTATCTGGCATGCAAATAGCCAAAATACAGTTAATTTATCTCACTAAAACAGGATTTTGTCACTCCAGTTACCAAGAGAAAATCCTAGCAGAGCTTTAGAAACCTTTTGTTTATTATCTGTTTTTATTAGTACATTTTGTGTCAGTTCAAGGCTGTTTTTTCTGAGGTAAGAAACTAAGGGGGGGAAATTAAAAATAATGGTCTAATTTAGTTTTGCTATAGAAAAAAGCGAGGAGTAATGTGGAATCTTGACATGGAGATTCTCTCTCACAACAGGGTGTTCATGAACTTATTTTTGAATTGAATTCTACTTGCAGTGTCCTGAAGATGTTTTTCTATATCTTTAAAAACAATCCTGACGTCTGTTAATTGAAAATACCTAACAACATGCTGTGCTTTTGGGAATGAAAGTGTGGCAATACCATAGTTTCTTGATGTGTAGTTTCTGACACAACAACAAAAATAGGTCAGTGAGACTAAACAAAACCGAGTGAAGTTGGGTCTGTGTGTTTCAGGGAATTGCATTTTCCACTTTGTAAAGGAAATTAATATCTCCTATTAGATCAATAAATTTCATTGGTGGGAAAAATTGGCCTGAGTTCTCCCAACACAAGCTTTCTATTGTGTGGTCAGAAAAATTGTGTCCATTGCAAGGTGCTATTTTCCCTGTAGATGTTTCTTTACATTCATTATCAGTTCATCACTGCTGGAGTGCTGACAAACATTGACTGTCAAAAAAGTTGTGTATGAGAGTTTTATGAGACTTTTTTAGTAATTGATTTTGGTTAGTTCTGCACAAGGTTCTTGAAGTTCAAATACTTACACATTCTTCATTTCTTGCTTTAGTTTCCAGTCTATTTCCTCTTCTCTTCAATTCACACAGGAAAAAATGTGTTCGGACTTTGATAGTTGAAAGGTGGTTCTCCACTAAGGACTGCTTAGAGTAGCACTCTTCTCTGAGCCCTGTGGGAGCTACAGTAGTACTCACCTTATAAAAGGTTTTGATATTTTAAAAACAAACAAAAAATGATACCTCTGCTTCTACATTTGTAGAGATCCAGATTTTCAAGAGCAGTCTCAGTAGGTGTGCTCTGGTAAAATTTTTAACCAGATATATTCTTAAGGTTTCCAAGTAATTTCCTTTATATTTTGAAGGGAAAGAAGAGATTAAAAGTATTCAGCTTCTGCTTGAAATGATGAAGTGGCATTTCATTATGTGTCTTAAATTTTATCATGAATGAAATAATCACTGTTAATATGTACATTTAGTGAGCCTGTTTGACAATTTCTGTTAAAAGTAGTACTTGAAATGACACTTTTTGTTGTTCAAATATTTCAGCATTCAGGTAGAGGAATTGATGTGAGGAGAAGAAAAATATGGGACATGTACGGACCAGAAACTCACTTAGAGGTATTATGCAAATGTATGTCAGTCTTACTGTTTTGTAAATTTATTCTTTTGTTCATTGCTTCAGGTTGTATTGATGCAAATATAATGAAGCATATTGGGTTACAGGCAGTTGTCTAAAGTGACCCAATGGTTTGGTATGATGCCATCCATATACAGAGGGGCTGTGAAGTAAGTTGTAAAGGGAATTATGAGAGCAGTATGGTGTCATACCCTTGCATATTTGCAACTTGCTTATTTTCAGCTGGGAAGACTAACATGATTTCTTACTGCATGTACAGACATGCACACTATGAAACAAGCTTTGATTTTGCTGACAGATCAATATTAAGCAGCTTTATTTGCACCACTGTACCTCATAAAAGATAAAAATATCGAAAATTATGAGTGTCTTTTTCTTGAAAGTGATGACCTTCCAGTGTTGTGTGCTGTTTTGGTGACAAAATTGTTGTCGAACCTCAAAGGAACCAATATAAAAGCCTTCAAAAATGAACAGGAAAATGAGTCTGAAAGAGGGATTATATTTCAAGTTCCATATTAGCATTTTTATGAGAACAGGAACAATTTGAGCACAGGAACATTCACTGTGACTCCAGGCGTTCTTGGTCTGACACTCATTAAAGTGTGGTGCCAATGAACAGTTTCCCTTTGGAAGTGAGGTGTTTCTGATTTTTTTGTTCTCTAGACTCTAAAATTTCTCACTGTGTTCTCTCAAAAATTGTCAGCTTCCAATACAGTAAAATAATTCCCCACCTGCAGTTATTCTCTAATAGTTTTGTTTAAAGTTAAATTTGATATAACTTTGGATGCTAAAAACTTACACTAAATCAACAAAAGAGCAGCAGTTTACACAGATGGGAGGTGAAGCTTTTGCAGTGCACGATGTTGTGTTGCCTTCTCTTTGCCACCCCACCATTTTGGGTAGTGGTTGCCAAAACTACCATGTTCTTTTGCTGCAGTCTGCAAACAGATCTTACTGAAGTGCCTCAAGAAACAATCCAAAACATCAAGCTGTGGAGCTCCTTCGTACCTGTTATACTACATTGAGTCACATCTGGCAATGCCAAACAACATCTTCTCTTTTCCTGTGTGTTACATGTTCCTTTTCTTGCCCAGACAGAAACAAAGAAACTGTAAAAATGTAACAAAATATGCATATGAGGAAAGTGCAGGTTTATGCTGGAAGGTGTTATACAATGAGCAGGAAGGGTAGAATGATTTTGCAAGGCTCCTGTAGCCATAGGAGTCACAGAAGGAGAAAGCACCTGCTCACAGCCGGTTGTTACCTTGAAGCGTATTTTGTTTTGATCTTTACTTAAAGCATGAGTTGCAGGATGGATATTGCCATCTGTAACATTTAGTACAGAACTAGCAATATAAAGGAGTGTAACAGGTGTCACTCTGTATTGCCAAACTGCTGTCAGATAGGGTGAATACAAATTTGATTATGTGTGACTGTCAAAATGTGGAGTATGGCACTGATAATTCATGCTGTGCCTAAATTGAGTGATCAAAACTGAAATGTAAAGTATGAGTAATTTGTTCAATCAACCTTAAGAAAACACTTACCCAAGACTTGGTTTAACTTCTAGTAACCTGCCAGAGAGAAATTTTTTACATTAATTATCTAGAAATGTATATACATAACTAAAAATGATCAGAGATGTAGTTTTTAAAGTGAACAATAATCACCATATTGATCCTTAAGGAGGAATTGAAATGTAACCAGAGATAGCCTGAAATGTCTGAAATTCCTTAATAAGAGGTTTGGGTTTGTTTTTTGTTTGGTTTTGTTTTTAAAATTCCTTTGCAGGTACTACTTTAAATATACCTGTGAATTTTAAGCTTGTAAAGCATATATTTTCTATATAAAAAAAGAGAATAAGCATAATTTTCAGAACTTTTCCTGAAGGTCTGTGGAAATTCAAATCTAAAACTTGTTTCAAATCTGCCCAATAATTAAGATTCATACATGTTTTCAGGAAAGAGTGTGTACTTCCATGGTATTGATAACTTTAAGTACTTTCTTTGCCGAAGTTAGTTTATGGTGAGAAAACATGTTTGTGAGGCACAAACATTAAAGGCACTCTAGAACTTTTGAAATTTAACCTGTATAAAGAATTCATCCTGTTTGTTTTATTGTGGGGGGTTTGTTTGTTTGTTATTGTTTGTGGGGTTTTTGGCTTTTGTTCGGGTTTTGTTTAAGAATGTCAGGATAGGATATTCTTGAGTTTATTCTGTGGGTCAGTATTGTGGCAGGAAGACTTCTTTGCTGTTGTCTTCTCAGTTCATATATATCGAATTTCCATTAGGCAAAATACTATTCCAAAGGTCACCAAGGAAGCATTCTTTTTGTAACCTATTGTTTCCTAATTTTGCTCCTGGTTTAACATGTATCATAAGGTGATCTTGACACAACTTGGAAGGGAGTGGAATGGTAACATAGACAAGAGGAGAAAATGTTAGGCTGGATTAGGTTTATTGTATGTGGAAGCATGTGAAGAGTGTTGTTTTGTATGTTAGGGTTTGATTTGGGAAGCATCTGTGAAAGAGAAGATAACAGTGCAGCTGTGTTCTCATTAATTGCTGTGTGAGTCCTCGGGACTGTAAAACATAGCAAATTAAGTGACTTCCTGAAAAATTGAGTCCAGACATACATGTAACAGAAGGAGATTGGTAAGAAATCGTAATCCAGTGTATGATATTTGTTTATAGACATTTAGGGTGCCACATATCTTAATCATAGTTGTTATTCCACTCCTTTTCTGACCAATGTTTTGTGGGTATTTGTTGCTAAATTACTGTGTAGCTATAAAAAATTACTACCTAGCAAAAATTCATATTGAGAAAAACTTTGGTGTCTGTGATTCTCATTCACCTTGTATTTGGCAGCTAATATTTTATATTGGTTGCATAATGCTTTACTAACAAATAAAATGCTTTAAAGAAACTTGTAATAGAATTCACTTAATGTGTTGTTTTGTGTTTTAGGAATCTACAATCATGCCAGGTGACAGTCATCTCTTTCCAGACACTGACTGGCTGATAGGAAACCATTCAGATGAATTAACACCATGGATACCCGTAATTGCAGCTAGGTATTTGTGGAGGAAGGGGAGTGAGAGGGAAGGAATTTAAAAAACCCAAACAAGCAAAAGGAAACAAACAACCCCCTCATAATTACCTATGTGGGCTTGGTAAAAACTGTCACTTTTGCTGCCACGCCTTGCAAGACTCACTTCTTTTGATGACAATTTTTACAAAGTGTTTCTCTTCCCATGGAGAAGCAATAGAATTCAGTGCAGCATTTTGTTCAAAACCTTCATATATGTGAATCTTTTGTTGGTTTTTGTTGGTTTTGTGTTTTTTTTCTGTAAATAAGAGCTTATGATTCTGCCTTCCCTTGAACTGTTCCTCTCTTTACAACCAGCAGCAGTAGTTTACTGTCTAGAAATTTAATTCTGCTAACCAGGTTGGCACAGTAATTTGCTACAGCAAATATGTTATGAAATAGTATTTTTGATTAAACTAATAGATCTACTGAAAGAGGAAGTTATAAGTATTATTGCATGAAGCTCTGTCACTTAATAAAAATTTTCATTACTACTTTTATCTGATAGTTTATTTGTTAAATTTTTGTGTTTTCTGAAATAACATCAGCAGCTTTTTATCCTCCTTGTAGGTCTTCCTATTCCTGTTGCTACTTTGTGCTGCCGTGTTGTTTCTTTGATTTCCATGGAAAATACAGCCGAAGACAAAGCAAGAAAACTCAGTACAGAGAATATCTAGATTTTGTTGCCCAAGTGGGATTTGTATGCGGCTTTCATGTAGAAGAAGATTGCCTTAGAATTCCATCAACAAAAAGGGTAATTTTGGACTCTGTAGAGCTTTGCCTTTTTTTTTTCTTTTTTTTTTTTTTTTTAAATCTGCTGGCTGTTTGAAGCATGTGGATGTTTGTTCATTGTTATTGTACGATCAGACCATAGTCAGCTGCATTACTTGATACAATATGCTCTGAAGAGAGACTGAAAATGCTCCCTGTTTTCTTGGGTATTCTGCTCTTAATGTCATAGGTACAAACCTAAAAACAGGAAGGAATGGAAGGTTTCATGATTTTTTTCTTATGCCACTATGTGGATGGAAAACTTAAAAAACCTGCCTGTCTTGTTTATTTGTACTTAATTTGTACTTAATTTTGCAGTTTTTCATATCCAGCGAAATTCAAAGTGAAATGTTCTCAGATAGGAAGAGGTGTCCAGCTTTAACTTTGTAAATAATCTGAGGGTCAGGAAAATTACTTTTGCTCTGTGATTGTATAGCATGATTGATTTGTTTACTGTATTTTTTTCCGTGGCACCAGTATTCAAAAACTAGAATTAAAAGTGCCTCAGATGTTAATGAGCATTGTGTTTGCATTGGAATCTCCTGTAGGCAGTGAGAAACCTGCAGAAACATGAAAAGGTTGGGGGGCTGTGTGTAAGTTTGAGACTCTGTGTAGTGATTTGCCTTTTTCTACTAAAATAGGTAAGCCTGATTGGAAAAAATAGGACCTATCCACCTACAGAATCTGCTCTGATTGACAAGCAGATAACACAGTTTATTAACGATCATCGGACCTGTACTGGGATCACGTGTGACAGAAGAGTTGGGTTTAATCATAAGGACCACTGTGATGGTGTGTGTGAAGAAGCAGGCTCAAAACTTCCTGCAGATGAGACTGAGACAGTTGGTACCACTTGGATGCCTGGATTTCAACCCAGAGAAAAAGTGGAACAAATCAGAAACTGTGCTTCCCTCCCTCGGGAGTTTGTAGATGAAGTGGTTCTCAATGTGGCAAACTTGCTGTTAAATGCAACCCCCCAAAAATCATGTTCAAATATGCAGGGTGGAAATATGAATTCCTGGAATCGAGGAGGTGAGGTTGTCTTCCTTTACACTATCTTTTGCTGGTGGAACATGTCTTTTCCAATGAATTCATATATTTGTAAATTCAGTAAGTGAAATAGATTTTAGGAAATACCAAAACAGGTACAGTAGCAATCAAAGGTGCTTTTTTCTACTGTGTTTTATTGCACATAGAAGAATATTTGGAAATTGGTGTGAGGCTTTTATTCTGGTTTACACTTAAATAGTGTTAGAGAATCCATTTTTATTGAAACACACCAAAGTAAACCCCAGAACTCTTCCCATTTTCCAGAACAAAACACTGCATCTGTCTGGGGAGAATATTAAGTTTTTGAATGTTCACATGATAATTAGCTGTAATTCTGTAAGAATTATGTAAGAAGTGCTTTGAAATGCCATTTGGTTACAATGATTAGGAATTCTTAGTTTAGTCTTACAAACAAAAAGAAGTTGCTGTTAATTTTATGACCAGTCAGTTAGTTCATACTCTTATCATCTTCCATTTTCCTGTTTTTATTATTTCCTTTCTGTAGTTTATCATGTTAAAGTTGCTAAAGATCCTTTGAGTTATTCTCTCTTCTAACTACATGCCTATAAACAGTGCTTATGGCGATGAGGGCTACATGCTACTGTAAAAAAAGCAGGACAAATTAGAAGTGTCTTACTGTGGAAATTCTGTCTTGAGTTCTGTAGAATGAAAGCTGCTATTTTACAGACAATATACATGTAAAATATATGTCATACCCGATATTGCAAGAACAAAGTTGCTGCAGTACTGGTAGATAATTCTTACTTTCTGCTCATAATCATTACCCAATATATAAGTTAAATTTTCTTAAGGTTATATATATGTAAATTTTTAATGTTTACACCATTTTTATTGCAGAAAGCCTTTCTTTGAAAGAAGTGGCAGAACACTTAAGTAAAGAGACATTAAAAAGGCTAAAGAGTGAATATGGAGGCCTGCAGACACTACTGAAGAACAATCATCAAGTATTTGAAGGTAAAGAAGTTTTGGGTTTTGTTTTTCTGTAATCATTTATTTTATCTCCTCTTTATGCAACTAAACTTAACTGAAAAATTACTATGGTGGTGGCTTTTTAACTGCTTTTTGTACCTCTGTGGAAAACCGAATATTCTTTATGTGCCCATCTATCAACAAAATCTTCTAGACCGACTGGATCTGAAAAGACAGCCCTTTTGTTAAAGTGGCTAATTTGATGCTATTCTTTGACTTGGAGCATTTTTATTTTTCCTATGAAATATTGATGATTTTGGGGCTGTCAAATACACAGCATGTTCACTGAAGCATTTAACTCAGACAGACTGACCTTACTAAGCCCCACAGTGTAAATAGAATCATAGAATTGATTGGGTTGGAAAAGACCTCTGAGATCATCAAGTCCAACCCTTGGTCCAAATCCAGTCCATTTACTAGATCATGGCACTCAGTGCCACGTCCAATCTGCGTTTAAAAATCTCCAGGGATGGTGAATCCACCACCTCTCTGGCAGCCCATTCCAATGCCTGATTACTCTCTCTGTAAAGAATTTTCTCCTGATATCCAACTTAAATTTCCCCTGGCGGAGCTTAAGCCTGTGCCCCCCTGTCCTATTGCTGAGTGCCTGAGAGAAGAGACCAACCCCCACCTGGCTAGAACTTCCCTTCAGGTAGTTATAGACAGTGATGAGGTCACCTCTGAGCCTCCTCTTCTCCAGGTTAAACAACCCCAGCTCCCTCAGCCTCTCCCCATAGGACTTATGCTCCAGTCCCTTCACCAGCCTTGTTGCTCTTCTCTGGACCCGCTCGAGCACCTCAATATCCTTTCTGAACTGAGGGGCCCAGAACTGAACACAATACTCAAGGTGTGGCCTCACCAATGCAGAGTACAGGGGAAGGATCACTTCCCTGCTCCTGCTGGCCACGCTATTTTTGATACAGGACAAGATCCCATTGGCCTTCTTGGCCACCTGGGCACACTGTTGGCTCATGTTGAGCTTCCTGTCAATTAGTACCCCCAGGTCCCTTTCTACCTGGCTGCTCTCCAGCCACTCTGTGCCCAGCCTGTAGCGCTGCATGGGGTTGTTGTGGCCAAAGTGCAGGACCCAGCACTTGGCTTTATTGAACTTCATCCCACTGGAATCAGCCCATCTCTCAAGTCTATCCAGATCCCTCTGCAGAGCCCTCCTGCCTTCCAGCAGGTCGACACTCCCTCCCAATTTGGTGTCATCAGCAAATTTGCTGATGATGGACTCAATCCCCTCATCTAAATCATCAATAAAGATGTTAAACAGGACTGGACCCAACACAGACCCCTGGGGAACACCACTAGTGACTGACTGCCAGCTGGTGACATGAAATAAAACTAACCTCCATGAGAACCTGTAACTGTGAGCTTAATGTGTTCATGTAGCCTATGGTAGCGTGGCAGAAAGAACTCAGTGGCGTCTGGTTGACTGGGTTTGCTCATAGCAGGTTTTTTTTGTTTTTTGGGGTTTTTTTCCCCCCTGCTGTAATATGATGGTGGTGTGTTTTGTGCGGTTGTTTTGTTGTTTGGGTTTTTTTGTTAGTGTGAAGTTTTGCAGAAGTAAAGGTGTAGCTTTGCTTTCAAGGTCTTTGTCAGTATTAAAGCTGCTTCAAATTTCAAAATGCATTAAGTCCCAACAGTTCTAGCTCAGCTGTAAAATATTGATCAACTAATCCGTGGCAAGTAATCTTGAGTATGCAATCTAGTTGCTGCCAGTGGCTAACTTTGCTAAGTTTAGTATCCACTAAGGAGTTCTGTACACTTGGCAATTATAAAATGTGAATCCATACTGAAATACTTTTGAATTACCATCTGTTAAAAAGAGTTGATCACACTGTGTTCATTACGTGTTTGAATTTGATTCCTATCATTAGGAATGGGTGAAATAGATTTACAACCTGTTACATGGAATAAGCATTTAAATTTGCATGGATGCTTTTTGCATATTATCTCTGAAGAGAGACTAGGATTAAGGCCAGATCTTTCTCAGTAGTTTACATCACATGGATACCCCCCAGGGCTTCAGTAGAGACCATTTGATTCTTTCCCTCAGGTGCATGTCACCATAGCAAGAGGCTTTTATCAGCAGGTGGTCTGGAACGATATTGCTCATGCCCAGGAGGACAAAGAAGAACATGGCTACAGTTCTTTTGTCATCTTTACTGAATTGTTTTTCTTTTAAAACATGAAAGACAGATGCACACACACGCACATGCACAGACACGCAAAAAAGGGACTTGCGAGTAATTGATCTGTGACGGTTTCTTTTGATCAGGCATCTTGTCCAATACAGGATTGATTTTCTTGGGAAAAATTATGCTTGATCATATACAGCACTATATCTGCTCATTTTTTTTCTTTCGTTGAGAGAGGTTTTAAAGCTTGTCCGCTTCTCGATTGGCTTTGTGTGGGTTCACGTCTGCCTGTGTATCACAGGGAAACCTGGAGGGATGAATTCGTCCAGGCCTGAATGTGTGATACTCAACTTTCACTGACTGGACTTGTTACCTTTTGAATAGCAATTATCAGACTGCAGAATGACATTGATTAACTGTTCCAAGCTACAAGGGTGTGATACAGAAGGTGTGATTGAAGCAGGATATGAAAATAGAGCATGGCAACTTAGAAGTGGCACATTCTCCCCTCCTCATTTTTGCTGTTGTTTTTCATCCGTCCTTACCTCCTCCTTTCATCTGTTTTTTGTTCCTGCCTTCCTAACTTACTTTTATTCCCTTTTGTTTACACATTTAAGGACTTGACAGAGGTTCCCAAGTGTGTGTGTGTGTGTGTGTATGTGTGTGCAGTTTATGGTCCTAACACAGCAAATGATTTTAAAAAAAACCCTGAAGTACTGAATCTTTATTAACAAATGATAATGTGCTGTTGATTCCTTTGAAGGATTAGACTTGTCTTCTCTTTGGTGCAGCGTGTTTTTGGGTCAATGAACTGTATAGTGAAATTAGTAGAAGACTTGCTGATAGTCACATTTTTAATGTAGAGTTGTAAAGTTCTGAACACCAGAAGAATTACAGTTCTTGAAGTTGAAACTTCGTCAGGGCTTGTAATCTGAATTCAGAGGATTTTAGTCTAAATGATTCTGCTGTATTTAAAATGAACAAACAAACTTTTACAAAGACAGTACAAAGATGCCTCAAACTATTCAGCATCACAGTAAAACATCTCTCAGGTAAAACCATCAGTCGTTCCTTATACTGTGTCTATATTATCTTGGTTTGTTGTGCACTTATTTCTGTTTCTGTACAAATGGCTCATTTGGTTTTGCCTACCTATAGGCAAATTTTTAGAATACATGTGTATTTTATTCACAGAATGTCACTGCAGTATTTTCCAGTTTAATTCCCATGGCTGTCTATTAACAGCTGCATTTTTGTTTGTTTTTAAATCTTAGTCCTGAATGGGAGAGTTCACATTCGTGACTGGAGAAAAGAGAAACCATCAAGTAAAACTAAACCTGAAGCAAAACGTCGCCTTTCAGCTGAAGCATTTAAAACACGTCTCTGTTGGTTTTTCATTCATCATCCTGATGGTTGTTCTTTGCCTTCTGAATCTTGCCCATATGCTCATGGAACTGAGGAGCTAAGGCAGTCTCAGATAATTAAAAAGAAAAAACATATACAGTAATAAAATGTTGCCACTTAACGTTCAAGCTTGTGTACACCACTGAATCTAGGATTGACTTTGGGACTGCGTAGTGCGTGAAGATCTGTACAATATGAAGGGGTTTTCCACATGCCTATGCATCTTATTTTGCAGTTGGTTTAAAAATTCTCCCATATTTCTAAATCTTTATTTTTTTATGGAAAAGGTATAGTAAAGAATGTCTCTACGTTTGGATTTGTCATGGCTTGTCTAGTACGTGCTTGTATAAGGATAAAATTTAAAAGCTTAATTTCCTAGGAAACTCTTTGTGATCCTCAGTCAGATCAAAAGCACATGATGCAGTGTTTTTAAACCCTGAAAATTAGCTAGCTTGTTCCATGTTTTTAAGGAGCGTTAAGGAAACTTTTCTCTCTGACTATCCAGGAGCCACTCTGACAGTCACACCCACATCACCTGAGCTGGGACCAAAGCCACCTTACCTCCCTACACACCCCACACTCACACAATCAGACCAGGTTTCCTCACTGGCTCTACCTCAGGTTTCCCAGAGCAGAGTCTCAGACCTTGCAATCCTTGAAGGAGTTTAATCTTGATGCAGTAACAAAATAACTGCTCAAGCTCCTGCCTCCAAGGAGGGACCCTGAACAAAGGAAACCCAAGGCTTTTATAACCTCACAGTCTGAGCTACGAAAGTGTCCTGCCGTGTCTCATTGACTCCTGCCGTGTCTGTGAGTGTCTGGTCCCCTGGCTGGTGCCACAGCTCCCTGTGCCCTTGGTCATGCCAAGGGTTGGCAGTTCATGGCCTTTTGCCTTGGAGCTCCTGCCACCCAGAGCTCAACCTGCAGCCTGTACTGCAGCTGCAAAGGGAGCTACCTGCACTGAGTGTATTCCTTAACAGGAGGATTTAGAGTTTCTTATGACTCAGTGGCCCTTGGGAGTCAGAAATTAGGGAGATTTCACTCTTTCCTGACTTGCCAGCTTCCTTTCCATGTTACCATGCAGCAATACCATATAATATGCTTGCTTTCTTGGTCAGACCCTAGTCCTTTCCTTGCTTTTTATATTGATTCAAAGTGCTTGTTCGTTTAAAGAACAACTTTCTGGGAAGCTATTGTGGAAGACTTCAGATGTTGGTGTAGGTTTTTAGGGCTTTATAGGCCACACTGTCATAGATTCACAGAATGGTTTGTGTAAGAAAGAAATTTTAATACCATCTAGTTCCAAACCCCCCTGCTGTGGGCAGGAACATCTTCCACTAGACCAAATTGCTCAAAGCCCCATCCAACCTGGCCTTTTGCTCTAACAGTAGAAAATGTATTTAATAATATTGGAATGGTGAGGTTTCTGTTTATCAAATAACAAAGGAATGTCATGGCACCCTGAGCAGGTTATGATTTTCTTTGGTAGGCTATTATTTTCTTTAAAAGGTTAAATTTTTGAAGTTAAATGCATATCCAGAGGAAGATAATGAAGCTGGTGAAGGGTCTAGAGAAAAAGTCCAATGAGGAGCAGCTGAGGGAACTGGGGTTTTTTAGCCTGGAGAAAAGAAGACACAGGGGGACCTTATTACTCTCTACAAGCACCTGAAAGGAGGTTTTAGACAGGTAGGTATTGGTCTCTTCTCCCAAGTAACAAGTGATAGGATAAAAGAAACTGGCCTCAAGTTGCACCATGGGAGGTTTAGATTGGATATTAGGAAAAATTTCTTCAGCAAAAGGCTTGTCAAACATTGGAACAGGCTGCACAGGGAAAGGGTGGAGTCATTCCACCGTGCCTGAGATATTTAAAAGATGTGTAGATGATGCACTTAGGGACTTAGTTTGGTGGTGAACTTGGCAGTTCTGGGTTAATGGATGGACTTGATGATCTTAAAGGTCTTTTCCAACGTAATTCTATGATTCTGTGAACTTATCATTGAACCTAATTATTACTCAGTGACAGTCATTAAACTGGGATAATAGTGCATATCTGTCAAGTGCTAGGTACTTGTAAAGTTCATATCTGCGGTACAAACTCTGGAACAAGGAATCATATTGGCTCTGGCCCAGTTTGAATACTGATAGTGTGGGAACTCTGCTCTGATTTACTGAGACAAACTTTAATTTCAAAGCCTACTAAAGAAAGGGCAAGATAAAAATGAGAAGTTACTAAAGAAGAAATATGGAAATGAGAGCGAAGACACAGAAAGTGTCAGGACAGAGAGGTGTAGGGGTAAGAGTGAATAAGCCATGTGAGAACTCTATGAGAGCTCAGGAAGTCTGAAAAAGAAAGGAAGGAAATAGTTGAAGACAAAGCCGATGAAAAATTAAAGATGACACTGGAACCACGTTTCAAAACAGTTCCAAAGCTACTTTTTTCACACCCTGACTTTGAGCCAACAGGTTGCAGTCCACTGGATGCAGAAGAAGCTGTCTAAATCTACTGATAGTGTGGGAGCAAAGAACTGACTGAAGTTTTGTATGTTCTCCCTTCTGCCTTTACATTTCTGTTCTGATCCTGGAAGAAGCAGCTCTTGCTGGATCACCTTGACCCTGATAATTGCAGCCTTGCTCATGGATCATATACAATGTTATCCCATGTGCCATGTAGTGCAGCTACCTGGCCTCCCTCTAACACCAGTTCTGTGGTGGGCTCTGAGCATTCCCCCCTGGCTCTGGTCCACAGTGTTGTAAATCAAGTCCTGAGTTTAGCCCTAATCAATGCTGTGTTACAAACAGTACAGGATTCGCACATTTCAAAAAAAAAAACAAAAACACATACCCTAAGGTGAATTACATCCTAAGGGACAAGTTGAATGGAGTTCAGTGAAGGTTGTTGGACTAAGGGAAAGAGTGGTGTAAGCCAGGTAAATTGCAACTCTTGCGAAGCAGGGCAGCACGGTAAGGGGACACAGCTGATAGTGTAGTTACTGTTGTAAGAATCAGAGAAACATTTTGCTTATTGAGAGGACAAGAGTTGAGGAAAGACATGAAATTGTTTAAACTTGAATGTAATCAAGTGATGATGTTGCCTGTGTTAGTCTTTGTTTGGCTACAAGCGGAGTAAGAAGAATTCCTCAGGATGCTTATTTATTGTGGTAAACATACTGATATGTTTGATGAGGAGGAGGCCCCTGTAAAATTAAATTCATGCTATCTCCAGATGGAAATTGTTTCCAGATGGTGCAAAGGGGAAAAACAGACTTTCAGTTCTTTTTCAGTCATTGGTGTCTTCCCTGATAATTCACCTTAGGGTAGGATGTGTTTAATTTGGAATGGGTGATTTCCTGAGTTCACCTGTTTAGCTTCTCAAATGGTCTTGGGGGAATTCAGGGTTAAGAAGCTGGCTTGGGGTTTTTTTGCCCTCCTTCTTTCCAATAAAGAGGAATAAAATATGTGCTTGACTCACTGAAGTTGCAAATATACAAATTATAAGATTAGTGAATTAGTTATAAAACTACCTTTTTTATTATTTCTGCAATGCTGTGATAACTAGCATAGCTACTGTTACTGTAGCACACTGTGTCCTCTCTATAGCCATTGTTTCTGAACTCACCAGCATGCAGCTCTGTCACAGATGTGTGCTGGCTGTTCCCCTTCATGTCTGGCATCACTGCAGGTGGCAAGCCAACCAGAAAATCTCAAGTGATTACAGAAACCTCCCTGTTGTCTGGAGAAGTGGTAAGAGAACATTTTTGCATCCAAATGCCAACCTTATATAATTCCACATTTAAATGTGAAGGTAACTGCTGAAGATATAAAATAGCTCTATTTTATCTAAATTCTCTATCTTGTTGCTTTCTGTGCGATCCACAGAAACTGAATGCCTTAAAATGGCATTAATAAAATAATTCAGTTTTGGCAATGGAAGAAATACTATATGGAGTAAGAATAACTTTAGCTCTTGATGAAAAAGCTCTTGATCCACAAGGAATTCAAGAATAAGGTCTCAATTGTTCAGTTGATGCTGTCATTTTGCTCCTTAGTTTTTTGTTATCACTATCCATGAGTTAATTCAGTTTTATTTTAAAACTATTTTACAGAGGGTAAATACTTGTGTAGATATCTCACAAGAGTGAGAATATAAAGAGAAATTAGATGTCAGATCAGAAATGCTGGAGACTAAAGATTTTGTCTTTCCATCTGTAGGTGAGCTACAGTTTCATTCAGGCTATAGAAATATTCTGAATTAAATAACAAAGAAATCTGTGTTTACCTTCTCCTTTAAACCTCAGTAAAGGACTGAGTTTATTTGCTCGTATGATCCCTAAAGCTGAAAACAAATCGCAGGGCTATATTGTTACTTATGGAGTATCTCTGTATAGGCTCAGAACAGTTGATTTTTTTTGATACATTTCTAACCAGAAAATTTTCTCAGTGGGTGTCATTTGGATTGTCTGTTTACCATACTACTGTCAGTACTTCAATTACTAGCCTAGATTCAGAGCAATTTCTAGAGGAAGTCTTACAGCTTGCTGACAGTAAATACAGGTTTCTAGGTATGTTTTGTAATAAAACTAGGCTTTTTCTTGTGGGTTTTGGGGCTTGTTTGCTCAGATTTTAAGTTTTAGATGATAATTAAAGAATAGTTTATGCTTGTTGAACTTCTTGGCGTTTGCACAAGCCACATCTCAAGCCTAGTAAAGTACCTTCCCCCTCTTTATCTTTGGAGAGCTTACCGTGTTTTTATGAGCTGGAATCTAGCTTTATTTATACAAATTAGCCAAGAGTGAGCAATCAATAGCTTTGCTTAGGACACCATAATGGCAAATATTTCACAATCAACAGCAGTGAAATATAAAATGTGTAAAAGTCCTACCGAGTGACAGCTAAAACAAATACTGAGACAGGTGTACACTGAAGTGTCTAAATGTTTAACAGCAACTGAAGTCAGACATTATGTTTTGTTATTGCTAGTAACTTCTGTTTATATCCTTGAAAGTGTTATTTTCATACAAAAATTGCAATTTATTGGGAATTCCCACAGAGCGTAAAGCCAACATTTTACCGCAAGGAATACCTTTCACAATCAACATCTGCTGCTGTTCTATTGTGCTGGACCTGTGAGTAGCATCTCATGATTTTTCTCCAAGGTGTTGGCACATTCCTCTTGTGGAAGTCCAGTGTGGCAGCACTGTATATACGTGGCAATGGTTTCATGGCTGATCTTTGTCTGCTGAGGGCAGATTTTAGTGAACACTGTTATTTGGACCTTCTGAGTGTATGTGTTAGTGCTCATTTACCACCTCATAAACACTGCTTTAAGCCACTTCTAACCAGGTGCTGCTACAAACAATACTGCTGGATGAAAGCTGCTTAACAATTGCAACCCAGCTCCTTTCTTCCCTCTGCAATTTTGTTATAAGAGGTTATAACAGGTCTAAGTAGGTGAGTGTAGCCTCGGATTCCTTTGTGGCAGGAGCGTCATGGCAAATTTTTGTTCAGAGATCAGTGGATCCATCTGCATCAGTTTCTCGGGGAGCCAGCCTGTGCTTCACTCACAGCTGTGTATCCAGCCTTTCCCAGGTATGTGGTGCTGTGGATGGATGCCCAGGGGGCAGGCACTGACTGCTGAAGCTGAGTGCACCTGCCACGCTATGAGAACACCCTCCTTCAGGCTGCCAGTCAGTCTTGCTGTCTGACAGCAAGCCAGACGCTGTACATAAAATCCAAACAGCCTTCTCCTAGAAAGCCTGCCCTGAATTTTGAATACTTAGGTATTTGGTTCTCTCGGGTAGCAATCAGGAAACCGCCCACACTGCTAATTGATACCATGAGGGGGATGTATACAGAGATACAACTGGTGTGAAATTAGAGCCTTTTGCTTTGCTTTGTCTTTTTGTTTTGTGTTAGTAGTTTTTAATCCAGTGAAAAAACATGGAACTGGGAGAGGAAGGGAAAATTGCTTGCCGTTTTCTTGGGTACAGAATATGGAGAGATTGGAGGTTTTTCAAGTTGCCTGTCTTTTTCCAGTACATTTCTCTTTTTTCATTTCCTTTGAATGTGTAGCCTTCCTAGGGCCATTGCTTTTACTCTGCAGCAGCACCATGGTGTATTTTCACTGGCCTTTGGTGCATCATGAGGAAATCCATCCAGTGCATTGCTATCCTTATCCCTTATCTCTGTTATGCTGTGGAACGGTATAGACATGATTTTTTTTTGTCCTCTATTTTATTTAATGCTTGTTTTGGCAGCTTATTTCGGAGACTTTAAATCCCATAGTGAACACATCACTTGTTAGCAACGATTTGATAGTGCTGTGAACATAAATATGAGTTTAGCCTGGCAGTCATATTCTTTCTTGTGTTTGGAATCTAAGCAGATAGGGAATGCTTTCAAGAGAGGGAAATCTTCTCTTTTCTGAAAAGCTTTAATGGTCAGGTATTTTGCATTGTTTTAATTATTTATTTTTTTTTTTTACTGGAATGCCTTATCAGACCTCACTTCTACAAGTAACAAAACTGCAGAACAAATTTATTAATGGCCCGTGGAAGTACCCCGGCGTGAGGGCAGAATCACTTCAGTTGGATATTTTCCTATTACAGGATATGTCGGTGCTGTGCTGCTTTTCAGCATGGCCAGCAGGTGGGGAAAGGGACAAGGCAGCAGAGAGACAACTGCAGCAGTAGCTGCGAATCCGTGAGTTCAGCGGGTCCCCGGGCTGTCTCTCCAGCTGGGGAATCGAGGCTGGTTGGCTGCGTTCCGTTCCATCAGATGTTGTAGACCATTAGTTCTTGCATCTTTCTTCCAGGGTATTCCTGAATTTTTCCCTTTAAAAGATAAGCTGCATTTATTTCTTTCTAGGATCTTCCTTCTGTATCATCATGAGTAACTGAAGTATATTACTAAGTAAAGTAACTGAAGTACACTACAAGTAAGTGGTGTTATTTTTATAATTGCCCTGATTAGATGAAAGAGACTAGATTATTTCAAACCATTTCTTGGCAAGCTGAAATGCAAGTTATTAATAAAAAGCTGGGTATTTAATGTTGCATCTTTTTTTTTTTTCCCTCTGAAACATTGCTTTATTTTTTAAAAATGCCTGTGGTGTTCTAGGTCTTACAGTAGATGGGAAGACAATGGCACTTTTTGCCAACTTTCCTCTTTTGGTAAGTTCGTAGGTCCTTAATTGACCTGATGCCTCCTGATAAATAGAGTGCTGTCACAGTCTTTATTTTCAAAGGCTGCTTGGAATCTCTGTACCTGTAGTGGCCAAAACAACAAATCAGGAAAATGCTGCACAGTGGTACAAATTAGTATTCCCAGGGGTCCCTATGTGGAGAAGTGTGTTTATGGTGCAGTTAAGTGCCTTTCTGAGCTCTTTTTTTTTTTCTTGCTCTGTCAAGTTTTGGAGGTAAAATCACCATTATGATAGGAAAAGGTGTTTTAAAGATATTTATGAACTTCATGCCATCAGAAGAGTAGTATGAAACTAAATGAGTAACTAACTCCAAGTGTCTCAGTACAAATAACAGATGTGCCAGTTTGCTTAGGGATGTTTAGCAAGAAAGGGTGATCAGCAAAACGTTGGCTGAGCACAGCCAGTTACCTTCCTAAAGAGTGTCTCAGGCATGTAATCGCTGGATGAAAGGTCTTGTCATCTTTCTTGCTCTTTACCACCAGATATTTAACATCAATTTACATCTGACAAAGAGCTTGCAAAGCTGATTGGCGTAGTGTCTCAGTCACTGAAACACTCCCTCTGTTTAAACACTGATGCTTTCCTCAGAAAATATTTATTATTTGGATTTATGTAGGGAGGTCCTTCAGTTTGTACTACCATAGTCTGTTTATTTCTTTGACAATGCTGTGTCATATTATAATGCTTCTAAGCCTTTGGAAAGGTCCACAGAGAGAATTAAGAAGCATTAGTGTGATGGTGAAAGTGAAAGAAAATAGGTGGTGTTGGTGTTGGCTACCATAAGAACAGCCAACCAAGAAGAAACAGCCCCTCCCCTGGGCAACTGGAGAAGGAACTTATATGGACAGCAGTTTAGCAAGAGACTTTTGGGTAGAGAGATTCTAACTTTAATAATAGGAAGAAATACTTTAAGCCAGTGTAAATGGCACTTAGAGGTCATGAAAGAAAGTTTCAGTGCTGATTTATCACGTCACTGTCAACCTGGAGGCAAGTCCAGTGCATCTCGGTTGGAATCTGCCCCTCAGTCATCACTGTGACCATAGGGCAAAGGTACCTCTGCAGCTGGACAAGAAGCCCCACCACTCCCATCCCTCATTTCTTTACAAACAGATTCTGGTTTTATAGAAAAAGGGAAAATCTTTTCTCTTTTCTCTTCTTGTTCAAAAAAAAAGCAACCAAAAAACAAACAAAAAACCAACCAACCACAAAAAAAACAAACAAAAGAGAGCCTGTATTAAGACAAAAGCCATGAGGTTTTTTTCTGTTAACTTCTTTGAGATAAAGGATCAAGCCTTGTTGCAGGTTCAGGTTCCTTTGAACACCTTTGCTGCCATTACTCATCTGTCGCAGCACTGCATCCACCTCTGTACTTCAGTAGATTATGGGCTTAATTTTGGAAAATCCAGATGAATTTTGTAATTTTGTCAACAGGCAATCAGCTTTGGCTGCAAATACTGTTCTCAAATGTGTGCACTTAATGGGAAATTGATTTTTATGTGTGTTTCCTCCACAAATGGTGATTGTAAAAATTTAATCAGTGGTGGAAGAGAATCTGGCAGCTTCACACCGTTCTGGTGAATAGGGGACTGATGTTTCTGGTGAAAGAAACAGGTTATGCCCCCACTACTTCTTTGAAGTACTTTCTTCTCTGGATCATTGTCAGACCTTCTGTAGAGTCAGGAGAAGTTTACTCTCAGGAACTAATTTCTGCCAAGCACTGTAACATTTTACAGATAGCAGTGTCTACATCTGTGGAGAGTCAAATGGGGAATCAGCTGTACATTCTTGACAGAGAAACCTATAGGTTGCATTTCCTTCTCCAAGTGGGTGTGGAAGAGAAAGGGAGGTAAGATAAATCCCAGTAGTTGAGCACAGCAAAAGGTTTTTAAAGAGAATGAAAAGCAGGATTGCACTTGTATTCCTTGGATCTTTCTGAAAGAATTACTGCCTACGTTGCACAGTGTATGTCCACAGGAGTAGTTCTGTTTGCTGGCTGGCTGACACTGAAAACAGACTGCACCTTTTGTTACTGAGTATGCCAACCATTTCTGCATTTGCCCCGAACAAGTGGAAGGTGTTTAGGCAGATATGAGATCCGTGTGTGCTCAGTTCTTTTTAAGATTTTTTTTAGCATAAGTCAAGCAGCTTTGAACAATTCTCCTTTGACTCATTAACTCAAAGGGCAATGTAGATGGGAGACATAAAACTGTTTCTTTCAGAAAAGAGATGTATAGCTGTACTATAATCTTCCTCCATGTGAAAGCATCCTTCACGTGAATCCAGGCTTATACATAAGCAAGCACTGTCACATTACATGACATATTTATAATAAGATAGAGAAATATATAGAGAACAACTCAGTTCAATGTGAAATGCCATTTGAGATATCATTGTCTCAACTCCTGGTATCTCACCAGGTCTCCAAATTCTGGCCCAGGGGACTATAGGGCCTCCATTAGGTCCTTTTTCATTTCTTATGTGATTGTATCACCTATCCTTGGTTATCTCAATTGACCAAAGATACTTATGCTTAGACTAATGAATTAAGACCATATAGATGAAAATAGCATGAAGTTTGTTCCTAGCTGGTTAAAATGCAACTTCTAGAGACAGATTAAGCCTGAAGGATACATTGAGATTCCTTATTCACAAGGTGCTGATTTTAGAATCCTAATCTGTAATTTTTTATAAAATGTGGATGATGGAATAAAGGTTATGCTTATTACATTTTCAGACTATGCCACATGGAAGATACCGTGAGTATTTTGGTGTGGATGTTGGTAAATAAGTGCTTAAAATGGAGAAGGTAAGGACTTTTAATGTCACTTTTGACAACTGTATTAATAACAAGAATGAATAATGATCAGTAGGGATGAGCAAAAATGGGTGAATGACTAATTAAATGTGTGCTTTTTCATGAGATGGTTGAAATCACTGTGTGTATGAATACTCAGGACAAAAGCAGGATTAGTACACAGAAACATAAGTTGGAAAAGATGTTAAAGATCATTGATTCCAACCATGTTCAATACTAAAACATATTATGTAATAGACTTATAATACACAATGCAGTGTTATGTATATTATGAAAGAGGAAACTAAATTTTAAAATCTTTGGGTCTGAGCTTTTGGTACAGTGTGTCCTAAGGTGGCTGTATAGCCAGCAGTATGCCAGTGTTGTGCTACTCGTTGCATTCCTTGAGTGAAATTATTTTGATCCAGAACTGAGCTTGGAGCTAAAAAGGACAGTTTCTGGCTGGTAGGAGGCAGTTCCTGGAGAAAGAATGAAAGGAAGAGACACGATTTTAATTCAAAATTGTCTTGATTAGTTGCATAAGTGATTTGAAATCAGTGAGATGAAATTTAGTAAATTCAGGTGCATCAGGGAGATGTGTGGTTGTAGGCAAGGAGGGAGCATTAGTAATGTAACATGAAGAGCTACTGACTGGGTGAAGATCACAAACCTAAGAGAGATTTGCAAAAGAGGGATAAATTTAATTCTGGGATTTATGAACACAAAGATGATGCATGGGAAATAGGAGGTGAGACTGCAGGTGAAGTAGAAGGTCTGGTTCTGTACACCATGATTTAAAAAAGAAGGCTGCAGGAGATCCATAAAAATTATTAGATATTTAAAGATCAAAGGGCATGATCTTCAGGTGATATAAATCACTTCAGGCTCAATAACTCCTGAAGAACTAATCTGATTCACACCAGCTGAGGAGTTGATTAAATGACTTATTTTTTAAATTTTCTTTCTAATCTAACCTTAATGGTGGCAATTTACATTAACTTCTCATTGACATCAAGTTTTTCCCCAGGGCTTACAGGAAAGAATTATTTGAGTGTCATAATTTAACTCTCTCTCTCTCTCTTATTTAATTTTTATTTTAAACTGTACTGTAGATTTTTTTCAGTTTCTATTTTAGCATTGTTTAAAAATGAACACAGATAAAATGGGAAAAAGGAAGTACTTTTTAAATACAGGGCACAATTAACCTCTGAACTCTACTGTCCCTTGATATCATTGCTGCCAGAAGCTTAATAGGATCAAAAAAGGGTAATAGATAATGAGAAAATCTCCTGATGTATCAGAGGACATTAAAATAAAAAAGACTTCAGGGGGAAAAAAAAAAGGATGAAAAGCTACACACATCAGGACATAAGACAGCCTTCATATATCTGGATGGGGGAAGCTTGTTTCTCAAAGAGCATGTTGCCCTTAGTGGACTTGTCTGTCTTTGAAATATCTCCTGTTACCCCTCATCAGATGGGGGATATAGAAGCAGATGGACTCAGCTTTCAATGAGTCTGGCAATCCTGTTTTTTCCTGATTTGAATTCTGTTCTCCTGCAACTAAACCTTGTAAAGGTGACTTGGAAGGGCTATCGAGAAAAACAGCAAAGGCAAGCTTCATTTTCTGTCTGTGTATTCCTGTCTGTGTGCTGAACATGATTTGTTGTTTCAACATCCTTTATGTACCTATGTGCTTAATTTTCACTGGAGGCTGGATTGGTGAGTTGAAGAAAGGTTTCTCCAAGGTTTGATCAGGAAAAGGTGGACAGCAATGAAGAAAAGCAACAAAGGAAGAATGTAAAAGCATTGTTTGGGTGCTTAGGGACCCAAACCTAATTATAAATTATAAATTTCAAAGTCCAGCTCCAGTTAAAACTGTGAGGGACTATTAATGATGATAAGAATGTATTTCAAAAATATGCCAGCTACCAAAGGAAATTTAGGAAAAGTAGTGTTGGTAAACAAGAGCCTAGTGATAGACAGTGGGGAGAACACTGAAATTCTCAAGATATTTTTTTTCTCAGTATTCACAGACAAGCTTGCTTCCAGGGTTCTCCATGTACTGCCACAGTTTGGGAAGGAGATGACAACTAACAGGGGGGAGAAACAGGTTATAGACTACTCAGAAAGGCTGATTGTCTTGAAATCTGGGAAGGTGGCTGGAATTCACCTGAGGGTGCTGGTGTGGTGACTATGAGGCTGCTGTCTGTCATTTAGCAAAACTCGTGACAGTCAGGGAAGCAAGACTGGGTACTGCCACCCTGCATTCCTAATGGATGGCTTTCTCAGCAAGGTTTTGTGCTAGTCTGCTTGTGTGGATTCTCAACTGAGCTGATTTAATACCATGATTAAATTTTTGTGGTTCTTTTCTTCCCCCAAGCCTACATATTGCTCTTTGGAATTGTTGGTGACTCATGTCTAATAGCCTAATGCTGTTGGAGCTGTGTTCTAGTGATGAGATATGTGAGCTTCAGTTTATTTCTCCTAACATTTCATAAGTCTAGGAATTGTTATCTTTTGAAGGGAGATCTTTTTACAGTGATCCTCCTTGCATCCTTACTTGGAATTAGCAAATTACTCTGGGAATTGAATAACCCAAAATGGGATGCTGAGATTTTACTCCTGCACTTTTTCATGTGTGAGTTAAACATCAGATATGGGGTGTTTCTGGTGTAATCTGAGCCTTATGGAAGGCTCAGTTCCAGTTTCTTCTTACCTCGAGAAGCCGTAAACTGAATTGGATTATCTGGTTGAATTAATAGATCCTACACACATTTTAAAACTTCTTGTAGTTTCTTTCCAACTTTTTTGCCTGGAAAGACTTTCTGAGACACCTGAAGAGCATCACAAAATATTTTTGCATCATCTTGCAACTATTTGAGCAGTATGTTCATGCTTCATGTAGTTTGTGTGAAAATCATGTCTGTCAAAAACCTGCTTTTGGGAATTTCCTCTTTTCCTAAGAGGCTAAGCTGAAACAATGTGACCCCAATGATTTATGTTAATAGAGGATCTGGCCTCATCTCTCTGTTTTTGTTATACACAAGTGTAGAGGCTATGTCGCTTATGCTGTGGTCTGACTGTTGTCTTTACTTAAAGCTCTTTGCAAATAAATGCCCCAAACCAGGGAAAAGAATGAGCTGAGCTGAAGAAAGAGAATTTTCTGTTTCAATTTCAAGTGTTACTTTAAAGGTTTAAAAACTTTGTAAATGTCACAGTTTTCTTTTTGTGGACCTTAGCTCAATAGCAAAAGTCTTCATATCACAATGAGCTTCAAGCTGGTTTCCTATTACTTTTGATAGCTTGTTCATTAAGCTATAATAAATTGATAGAACTAAGGGCTGTAAAAGGTCTGTGACTTTCTTCCAAAGATGTATTCTGTCTTGATTTGAAGGTCTTGGTTCTTAATCACTCTTGCAGCTGAAAATTAGTCGTATTTCCAATTTGAATTTGTTCAACTCAACCTGTCTACCACTGCTTCTTGGTTTTCCTGCTCTGACTCTACATCCTTGTAAGTCTCCTTTTGAAAAGGTAGGCAATATAACTTTAATTCTTTCATGTTTGCTTCTTCAGTTTTGTGCCATGACTTTCCAAATGCGGACACCAGAATTGGAAGCAGCATTTCCATTTCAGTGCTATCAAAAAATGCACTGAAGACAGATATTACTTTTCCCAGGTTCATATACTGAAGGAACACGCTAACCTTTCGCTGAGACTAATAATAGATAATTCTGTTTATCATTTTTTTGTCCATTTTAACTCTAGATTCATTTTAAGTCACTGCTTTGCCAATACACCCTCCACTCTGTAGGCATGATTTGCACTTTTCTTCTAGATGTATGATGTGAATGTGATTTTATTAAAATACTTTGTGGGCTTAATTGTTTCATATGCTGAATTACTTCAGATCATTCTATATATCTTTTCCATCTTTGCTCTTTATCATCCTGCCTGTTTTTGTCAGCTGTAATTGTTCTAAGATTGCATTAACCTTATTTCAAAATCATTTATGAAAATTTGATGTATTCCAGAATCCAGTGCCAATCCTGAGGGACCATATTCAAATTACTTGGGTTCCATGGTGTTTTCCCTTTTGTGACTATTTCTAGAGGTTTGTGGGCCATTTCTTAATTCCCTTAATATGTTCTTTATTAATAATGTATAGTGTTAATTTTTAGATCAGATGATCATATGCTTATGCATAAGTCAAATGCCTTATAAAAGTCTAAATATATCCTCATAGATATCTTTTTTTAAAGAAAATTTTTGCCTCATCAGATATTAAATAAGATTTGGTCAATAAGATCTGCTTTCCGTATAATCATAATCACTGGCTGTAATTATATTCCAGCACTAATATTTTAATTGATAAACTGATACAGGATTTAACTGACAATTTGCCCATGTTAGATTAATTGGCTTGTAGTCATACTGACTGTTTACCTGCCTTCCTTGAAAGTATGGGCAGTGATTAGCAATCTTCTGAATTTTTTAAAAATATTCAGCAGAGGCAGTTATCTCATCAGGTAGCTGTAGCCCATCACTGGCATGTAAGAAAACTTTTGAGCATGTTGTCAAAATGTTTTGTAGCTGAAAAAGTCTAATCTGAAGAAATTATTTTTGTCACGAGACCTTTTTTACTTAAATACTGTTTTCAATGGAAGAAAAAAAATAAAAAAAATACTATTAATTAATAGTTAACATGTTGCTTAATATGAGCTTAACCAAAGCCCCTCTTCCTCTAAATGAAATCCTTTGTCTTGTGTAAATAAAGAAAATCAAATAAAGTTTACACCAAGTTACTGGTTAAGGAAAGAGGACAAAACATAGAACAGGAGAATGATATAATTATTGGTTTTGTCAACATTTTCATGCCCCTTGGAAGTCAAATCAACCTGCATACAATTGAAATTCAGAGCATGTGTCCTTGGTTCAAGGACAGATTGAGCATCTGGTAAGAGGAGCAACCTCAGTCTTTGTATTGGCAGAAAATAAAGCTGAATCTACTTTAACCGGAAAGGGGCAGTGAAATTCAACAGCTTATGGCTGAGAACTAGAGACAGCAGGGAGAAGATAAAATATGAGCCCTTCTGAGGCATCGTCAGAGGCGGGTGAGAGGCAGCCTGGAACTGAGGGGAAATGGACTGCCCATTTCAGAGATGGCCAGATTGGAGCTGCAGCTGTCACACAGGTGGAAAAGGAATTATCTAAGCCAAGAGATAAGGGAAATCCTTAAACAAATACTAGAAAAGGCAAAGGAAGAGCATGGCAGAGGCACACGTTGGCAGAATGAACCCAGAGCTCTTGCAGATCTGAAAAGGAAAAATGACCCCATGGGTAGAGTATGAAACCACGGGCTTCGTTTTATGGTAACACAAAATTATCTGGCTAAAACTCCTGATGGAGGCTTTCAATCAGGAGGAGAACCCACCACAGTTGGGTGACATGTGTCCGCAGGAGAACAAGGAGAAAGCTCTGACGGTGGTAGGTTGTGTACTTTGAATGCCAGGATGTGGACATGTGTCTGTAATTGTCATGCTGGCATCAGGAAATGGTGTTCTCCAAGACAGACAGCCACAGCAGCCCAATCCTAAGAAGAACCCACAGGAGAGAAAAGGAGGAATGATCAAGGTCAGTGCTGTGTAATATCACTGTACACTTTATTTTCTGTATTGCTCTGTGTTCCAGGAGCAAGAAGACATATTTTTCTGTATGCCAGTCATTATGATTATTTTCTCACTAGTGGTGCAGGACCAAGGTTTTTGAAGTATGTTGTTGCTTAATTCCCTAGTAAATTGAGGGGCTTAAGAAGGGATTTTGCTGTCTAGATACCTTTAGAAGTCTCTGCTTTCAGCTAAAAGTTTTTGAAGCCTGTTTCTGTTTACTTCAGCAAACTGTGAACTGGGCCTAAGTTCATCTCCTTGATAATCTATTTTATCAGTTTTAGCATTCATGGTTGTTATTAAAAAGGCAAATCATAAAAACAGCATTTCATTCTTTTCAGTGCTTAAGGTAACTGATGACAGATAACACCACTGTTTTGTACTGACATGTACCTACTCCTCCTTTGAAGAAAAGAATCTATGTCAACTCTACAAAGTTGCTAGGACAACATGAGGCAACTTAAGAATTCTTCTCCTCAAGGAGCAGCACTTTTCTTGCTGCTGCATTAATTACATTACTCTATATTTATCGCAGTTCAGGAGAAAAGTGACGATTAAGATATGGTACTTCTCTGGAGAATTGCCATTTTATTTAGGGACAGTGTGAAGTTGGGGCTGCATAACCAAACTGAAATGGAGACCCTTGCCACACTGTGCTATCAATTATACTTTCCACCAATGCCCAATTTAGGAATTAATGTAGCTTTTGGTTCTGAAGTGATAGGAGAAATTTTGGCAACCAAAGTTTGGTTTTAAACAGAGCACGAGAATCAGAAATAGTTACCTAGATTGTATGCTTGTGCAGGGAAATGTTGGATAAGGTCTTACTACCAGGCACACCTGTAAATGTTCTTTGAACTTCTTTTCCCCTTGTAAAGTGCCAGTTGTCACAACTGTGATCGTTCAAAAGCCACCTTTCCCAGCTTGCAAAATATATACACCTTTTTATGATTTATCAAAATACCCTGTTTAACTCACTTGATTTCTGAAATCAACTCCTTGTTTTATTTCACTCTTTTGCAAAAGAATGATTCATTTCACCTTGGTCATCTTTGACATCTATGACAGTGTTTTGGATAGAACAAATGCGAAATATTCTGAATGTCTCAAAAGAGATTTCAGGTGATTAGTTGGAGAAAATGTGTGGATTCTTAACTTTCTTACCAATGTGGAAAAGAAGAAAAAATCCTAAAGGTGGGTAAGCTCACTTATTGATCAACCTTGCCCCTCTAAGACTATAGGCAGTCCTGTCTGAACTCAGGAATTGTGCTGAGTGCTGAACATCACTCCCAATCTCCACAGGTATAATACACTTAACTGAAGGTTATATATGCACCTGCTTGCTCTCTTTCTGGAGCAGCGTGGTGAAGAAGCAATCTTTGGAACTGTTGTGACAGTAGGGGGGGTACCTTAATTTATTGCTGGGTTGGGTTAGCAGATAGTTCCTTCTTCACAGGGAGCAAGGGGAAAACAGGGAAGGATGTGCATTTAGACGATTCAAGGGTGAATATTCTAAAACTTGAGGCATTAAAGCAATTAAATTTGCTTCTATCTTGTTTGATCATAATTGAAATAACTGTAAAATAATTAAAGTATTTTTTTTTTAACCTGAAGCCTTGATAGCCCAGTACTTGAAAAAGAAAGGGCATCAAGCAGAGGGCATGAGCAGCAGTATCTGAGTCAGAACAAGGTATTTTTTTTCTCAGAATCTTGCTATATTTTCTCTGCACTGCTTAACATGCTCTAAGGGTTATCATGGTATCCATGTGCACTATTCTTTTCTGAATGTTTGATTTTATTTAATTACCATCATACGATATTGTATCTAAAACGTCCTCAGTGTTAATTGTGTAGAGGGAGATGATAGGATGTCACAAATATTTAGAAAGGTCAAACACACAATCTACGAAGATCAGTACAGCTCTGTGAGCAGACACTAGTTTACATTTTTGTACTATTACTTCATTGCAAAATAAGGCCAATTGCTGTATTATGTTTACCCAGTCAGCAGCAGGAGACAAAAAATCAGCACTAGGCAATATACTTGTGCAGCTAAGGTAGTTCCGTGGAAAAACAAGCAAAATCATCTTTGTCTTTAATTTACTTTGAGCCAAAATTGATTTTGTTTCCTTATGTTTTCAACTTGCATTGTGAATTCAAATGACTACACAAATTATACGTGAACAATAAATTTCATGAATCAGAAATCTAAAATAATATTTTAAGGTCATATGTGAAGTTTCATACAAACATACAAAACTAGTTTCGTGCTCTTAATTCTGTCTTACCAATTTGGGACGCAAGACAGGCCCTTCAAAGTCTATTTCAAAATAATATCTTTGCTTATTTTGGTATTTAAGAGTCATAGGCTTTGATAGAAGACCCAGCTTCAACAATTCACTAAGTAAATATGCTTTCAATATTTACAAAATTTCTGTCCTTAAATTCTTTGAACATGTGTGCTGATAAATTTAATGTGTTACTTCTGAGAAGCTTTGGATATTCTTATGTCATGAAATCATTTCAACAGATGGTTAATGTATAACCCCAGAACTTCAGTGGATATCAGCAAGATGTGCTAGACTAGGTTAATCCTTGGCTTACATCTGCTGAATCAGATTTTACAAGGAAGAAATGGATCTGTGTTATCTACCCAATTCTGGTGTTCCTGTAAGCAGTTTGTGTATGTCCAGTATTCCTATGCAGTTCCACAAATACTTTGAGTCATGGATATATTGTAAATTTAATTTTTTTTGCTGGAAGTTATTATTTTATGTGTTCCTCTTCAAAGACTTGTACTTATATCCTGCATTTTTTAAAAATAAAAAAGGAGACCTTCAAAATTAATGGCACTTACAGATAACATGAAATTTGAAACAGACAGAGAAATAGTCAAACAGGAAAATGAAAAAAATACAGAATACCTGCAGAAAACAGACAAGAGTTGATTCCATATGGTCAAATGCAAGAGAAAAAATAAATAGACCAAACAATAGAAAACTCAGTGGTAGGCAGAAATTTTATACTAAACACTGAATGGCAGTGTTTATAACAATTTTAGTTATTTTATGATTAGATTTCTGTAATGATTTTCATATCAGTACTCATGGAACGTGAAAACATTAGAGAAATTATCCTCACATTTATAACAAAACACATTGTTTTATAGCACTATGTCATTATTTTATAGATTTTACAGCTGAGAAGCTGGCACATGTAGATGTATTCTTCAGAGAGCAGGGCGTTCTCAAGAGAAGCAATTTTCTGGCTTAAACCAGACAAGGTGTTCCAAGAGGCATTTATCAAGTGAAGCCATGGCAGTTCCTCCAGACTGAAGCACAGAGAGGTCCTTTCTGGCACATCAGGAAAAGAAGTTGTGTTACTTAGTTCTGATATGAATTTTAACCATAAAACTGTTCAGACTCTCTACAAAAAAATATAAATGGACTGTACAGTGAATTATGGGAGGAAAGATCTTTTCATGTCTCCAGTAGTAAAACATGAGGATATTTAACCTTGGACTGAGAAGATATTCATGTTTTTTTTGTGACTTTTTGGGACCAGAAAACTTCAGTTTTCAGTTTTGGACATCACAATATCAAAAATAGGCAGACTGTTTTTCAGTAACAAAAGCAAAACCAAAAAGTCTGGAATTAGCAGAAGAAATGAAAAATATTTATGCTAAGGACATTTTGTGATACTTAGCACCTAAATTAAACATGCATTTCAAATTGCTAAACACCCAGCATTTCCTATCCGTAAGCCTAATGTAACGTTAGTTTATATTTGTCAAATAACACCAAATAACACTCTATTGCTATTGTTATTCAGTTTCAGCAGAAGGATTACCACTGACTTCAAGGTAGGCAAGATTTCTGCTGCAAAGTTAGCAGGAAAAGCCATTTACCCGTGGAGGAGACAGTGGCTTTCTGGCTAGATCACTTTTTGGGTTCATGGGTGTGACCTGACCTGATATGCCCAGTTTGGAGCAGAAACTTGAATCGAAATCTGCTTTGTTCAGGAAGTGGGGCATCTGAGTCATCTTCCTACAGGTATTCTTTCTCTCAGTCTTTCTTCTTGGCATTTTTCAACTTTGTGTTAAAAATGTACAGTTACTTTTCAATACCATTTTACCTCTGAGGAATTAGAAAGGAAATCATCTGCTGTTCTTTTTTCCTCCACAAGAACTAAATTTGATTTGCTCTATTTCAGGTCTACTTGTAAGAAAGCTCACAAAAAAGTGTTTAAAACTTTAAAAAAAAAAAAGGGTTGACCTCACTGCTGATTAATATTCATTACGTTCATTCCCACTTTCTTGCCTGGACCTTTTTGTCACTGCAGAGAACAGGATCCACTACTATAACTGACATACCATGCTCTCCCTTGCTCCCTCCCCTTTCCAAGAGTGTTGAGCTGAACTTCAGCTTATGGTTTAGGACTAGACTATCACAATGCCTCATGGTGATATGGAGAAAAACTTGGGAAACAAGGACAGCCTTGTGCCCCAGGGACTGATCAGGAACAGAAACTGTACTGTCCTAGAGACGGCCCAGAGCAGCCCCACAGAATCTCTTTCCTCCCCAGAAGCTGGTCCCTCACCTCTGGGAGCCTGTCTCAGCAAGGAGAGTCCTGAGCAAAGGCTGTTGTGCAGGGATGATGATTATGGTCTGTTTGCCATATCAGTCAGCATTTCAAAATCTTTTGTTGCTTTAAAGAAAGGCAAAGGAATGGGATAAAAATTTTCACCAGATGGCAGCCTCGCAGATGAGAAGGTGCTGCCTTTTCTCACTTTGTGATTTGTTGAAAGCTGCCTATTCTTGCTGTTTTAATTTTGTCTTGTTGGCATGTTCCCAGTGAACCTGTTTTCCCCATATGTGAATATTCTCTTTTCTAAACCAAGGTAACACAGTTGGCAAATATTATTGCATGTAAAGGGCTTGTTTCTTTTTCTCTTGTGTTCAATAGTACTTGTTTTTTCTATCAAACATATTTTTATATGCAGTTCCTCAAAAGACCGGCATAAAAGAATACATTATTTGACCAGTTTGTTCTTGTGTGTAAATAAATACTCAGGAATTTTTCTTTGTATCTAGGAAATATGGTAGGTGTAGGTCACGTCTCCTGTCTTTCCAAGACCTCAAATGTATTCCCAGAATCCTGAGATTAATTTTTCAGATGTTTTTCTGCATAAGTGGGCTATTGCCAGATGATGGGTATGCATCACAGAGCGCGGTCTGCTTATTTATTTGAATAAAGGGAAAATGAACTAAAGTTTATCCCATTGTATATAGAAAGAGGGAAGACACAGAGAAAGTAAAGATTGGTTTGTCACAGATCTGACCTTCTATATCACCTCTTGCCTAGTAAAGAGGCACTGGTACAGTGTTAAATACCCAAAATAAGATAGGCTGGCTATGCGTGTTCTGGTAAACAAAGTTGTAAGGGCCTAGATTGTGACTTTGATGGCAAATGACATGGCACTGTTTGCATCCAGCTTTTTCCCCTCCCCAGAGTGGCCTCCTCTATTTCCCAGCCTGGATATTTTCTGAGAGATTAGTAGTTAGGATAGGACAAAACTGTACTAGAGAAGCCAAAGGTTTGGCAATATGAACAATCATGGCAACCTTGGTCTGTCTTCTTTTGTTATTATAGGTGTAGCCTCAAACCCAACTGATTTAACTTAGACCAGATGGAATGTGGTTTAAAACCACTTAAGATGTATGGATAGAAACCAACATATTCATTCACATTTTAACTTGGCTAGAGTCCTGCTTGAGTTCTTCTGCTTAAGTCTTGTTTCTCCTTTCATAAGGAGAAAAGGAAAGGCCTCTTAGAATAGCTATTAACTCCCTCCTTGTGGAAATTCACAGAAGGATAGTAAGGCTGGGTACAGTTTCTTCCTGGACTGACTAATTTGAAAACACATCTGCTTCCAATTTGGAGGAAGGAGATGAAGAATTCTTTGTCTGAAGATCATGCTTTGGAGCCAGTCTTCTTTGTATTAAACAATTATCTACTGACTCAGAGAAGGTGAGAAAATAAGACAACAGACAGTATTTGGAAACAGGGTGGTGAGCCTGCTTGGTTGGATCTGCAACTGAAACATGATGACCAGTCCTGTCTATGCTTGTAGTCATTTGTGATACACAGAAAATCAATAATAAAGCTGATTTATGCACCTCCATCTGGAGTATGATCCTAAAAGGTGTGACTTTGACAGCTTACAACTAGGTGACTGTGTACCTGATTGTCAACATGAAAGTTTGTCTCTTCTTCAGTAGAAATGGATGTGGGAAATGGGACCATTTTTGAAGCTGTGTTCTACTGATACTGGTGACTTGTGATCAGGAGTTTATTTTTCTGGGTCACTGTGAACATTTATCTGAATTCTCATCCAGAGAATTATATATTTATGCTATATATAAATAATCATGGAATTGATTTTCTGACTTCAGGCGTCTGCACGTTAACCAATATTTCTAAAAAGAATCTGTCTTTTATTTCATTTAAACAACTTCTGTAGACATTTAGGTAGAGAAAATAAAGAGGTTGAGAGATGTATTTTCTTTTTCTCATTAATTCTGTTAGACACAAGAAGACTGGAGAGTAATTAACATATTGATTTAGAGTAAATATAAATTAACCTCATCATTTCTTATGTGAAAGTTTGGGAAATAAAAGCTTGATAATAGTGCTAGAAAAATGTTCTGATTTTCCACAGATATAAATTTTATGATCAAGGAATGGGAAAGAGAAGGAGGGTTATACATCAAGCACTGACATTCTCTTTCATCTAACAGGTTTCATCTTTCTAGCTTTCAACATCAAGAGTTAAAGACAGACCCTAACGACTGCGATTAAGATATGCCCGCTTATATCAGGGCTGAAAGTTGTGCCTGGTTATCTGAAGGGGAATAATAAAATCCACATAACTGTATTTTACTTGGCTAGAGCTCTCCTTGTGTTAACTGACATACTGCAGAAAAGTTATGGGGTAATGAAATTTTATATCAGAGCTTTTAAACATAAAACGAGTGTAAATTACTGAAAATTTATGGTTCATTTATTCAACTACCGTAGTGTTATTCTGGCCAAGATCAAACATTTGGCTAGTGGACTAGAATTTTTCTTTTTTTTAGAGGACGAAAGAAATCAATAGGAAATAGTGTTGTTCTCAGAGTTGTAGTCAGCATGACCTCTGTCTTGTAGATTCTTCTGTTCAGCTATAAAAGAGTCATGGGGCTTGGTTCTGAGCCTACAAAAAAAAAAAATCTATTTACCTCAGTGGAATCAAGAAGGAGCAGTAATTTTTTATTAGCATATTCAAGCACTACATGTTAATTAACATGGGATTTAAAGGGACATGTACCTGGAAGATTAAACCATAAAGTCTAGTCTCTAAATTATTAAATATTCAAAATATCTCAGTCAGAGCTGCAGTTAGGATGGGATTCACTTGGGGAAAAAATGCTCAGCCTTGCTTATTGGTGATTTCCAGTATCTAAGTATCTGCTGAAGATATAAGTCTGAAAACATAACAGTATTAATTAATTGGTAGATCTTTCGATTAGAATTTAAGAGTGACAAACTATCAGACTAAAGAACTGTCTAGCTCAGACTGTGTTTCTAGTGGATGCTTGGGGAAGGAGAGCAATAAAAAAGACAGGTATTTCCCTGTTCTACCTTGTGTCTTGCACACATGCTAATCTGTCCCAAAGCCATGGATTTTTAACACTTAGTAGATTTATCCACTAACTATAGTGGATTCAGAGTTTATGGAGATTACAAACGCCTTTGTGTGGATTGAGAGCAAAAAACAACACAATCTTAGTTTCCATTTCTCTTCCTTCAAGGAAAGATACTCTATTTTGTTTTCTTGCTTCAATCTCTCAGTCCCTGCCGCCTTGCTCATTAGATATGCAGGTAAAGTGATGGGAAAGGCCTTGGCTTAGATCTTCCTGCTTCCTTCTGCCAGGAAGAAATTCACTGAATCACGTCCCAGATCAGGTTGAATTTGAATATCACCCCTAACAGACAGATGCGTGAAGCCTTATCACAACATGTACTGACTGTGGTGGTGATGAGGTGATAGGACTATGACAGTGAATCTTCTGGGACTGGATTATCCAGGTGCAGAGCATCCCCATACCCTAAGTGCTGATGTGTGATGGAACGAAAACTTGAGAGGGAATTTGTATTGCAGATTGTGTAAATTGGCAATTCCAAGGCCAGAAAAAATAAAATTATCTATGGTACAGCACTTCAAGACTTGGGTACAGCTTGTGCCTGTCCATTCTGAAACTTCTCGCGTACTTCAGGTTCAACAAAGTGAATATGCTCGAGTGCATGCAGATGCAGCCACGTAAATCTCTGCCCTCAAAAACAAAACTTCAGTCCAAGCTGAAGCCATATATCTAAAATAAGGGAAGGTGCTCTTCCTGTCCTAGCTCTTTGCCTGATGTACTTCAGTGAAGTTAAATACAGCTCTGTAGCCAAATGAAATAAATTTTTGGCGTGTGTGAATAAGGATATATGAAGGGAAAAATATTTTTATTTGTCTACTCAAGACTTGTATAAACTCTCCTAAAAATTGAATTTGATTAAATGTCAAAGCCAATTCACATGGGATCAGAAGCTCTACATTTTAAAGGAAGTTCATGTCAGGATAAACCTCCTTTCAAAATATTGATACAAACCTAGCACAAAGGTACAAGTTGATTCCCCTTCCCCTGGGCTTATGCTGGCTTGACTGGACAGGACATGGTGGCTGCTCTCTAACTACTTCCAGGCAGTGTTTCTTAGCAGGAGAGCACTGTGAAAATGTCACAAGCAATCATAATATTTGAAATCACTGGCACTATTAGACATGCAGCATTTATTAAGGAACGTTAAAGAACAGCAATAAATGGCTTTTGTGCAGTTTGAGATCTGGCTGTACCAGAAACAAAATATTTATCACATCAAGAATATGTATACCAGAAATAAACATGCCTTATGCTAATAATTTGTTGGCCAGGTATGAGCCAGAGCTAGCCTTAGATCTGTTCACTGTTGTAGATCAGTGGCTTTCAGTGCTTCTTTGCCTTTTCCTCCCGACTCAGACTCTTATCCAAACTGTTTTCACAAGGTCTGCCAGAGCAACCCTCATCTGTGTGCTTGTAAAAAGGCCTTTTGTGCATCTTTTCTGTTGGAGTCATCCCCAGGCACTAAGGCAATGAAAATATTGTAGATGTCATGTTATGTAACAGTGGCTCTCTAAGCACATCCTGTGGAGCACATGATGAAGCTCAGTGGCAAGCTGGTTGCCCTGATGGTGCTGGTTCCTTCTTGGTTCTACTCACTACCAAGATGCTGAAAACCAGCTTAGAGTAGCTTGCTAAGAGTAGGTTTTTTTATTGCTTTGCAAAATGGAAATGAAAATTGGTAACCAGGTTCATTAAATTGGACAGAAGTGCTAGGGAATCACCACGGTTAATTGTTGTTTGTGATGATTAACATATGAGCTTGCTCCCCTAAATTCCTTTTGTAATGAATGGAGAGCAGTAAACACTTTAAGTGGGGGTTCTGCAATCTGGTTAAGATGTCTGCTATGGGATGAAAGGAAATGTATGCCAGAAGTGCCTGATTTTCTCCATTAACTGTGAATGAACAGTATTGTACCTGGCTCAGATGTAGCTGTCCCTATCACAGGGGATAGCAGACACTGTCCCTATAGCTACTTTGGAGAAACAACTAATATAAATTTCCTCCCTGTAGGCACACTAAAGGAATAGGAAAAAGCTAAAAATCACTTAGGACAAGAGAGTGACATTCTCATGCAATGAAAATGCTTGCAAAATTCTCTACAGGCTCACTAATGCCCCGAGTACATCTATTCAGGTTAAGCTGTGTAAACAAAAAAATCTGAATCTAACAAAAAATTGGTCTTGGTGCTGTTTTCTTCTTGATATGAATGCTATAAAAGTTGCGGCAGTTTTAGAATCCAAACACTTTTTTTATTAAAATACATTTTCAAACCCACTGTTACATGATTTATTGCTGCATAGATTAAGCATTTCATCATGAGACTCAGTAGAGAAAGGATTGCTAAGTTTTGCCAGTTAAAGCTACCCACTGATGGGATCTGTGACTAGACCAGAATTCATTTTGGATTGGGAGATAATACTGGGATCCATTTTCAGGAGATACCTGTATTTCTCCATGCAGCAGGAGACTGGCTTTTTGAATATCATTTTTGAATATCCTTTTCCCCATAAGCAATGCAAAGCACTCTAAGGAAAAATCAAGTTTGTGAGAAGTGCTTAATTTTTTCCTTTCAATACCATAAATGTTTGCAGAAAGTTTTGTTCCCTGCTCATTATAAATACTGATCAATAAATCAGTGTTTATACATCTCAAAATCCTACAAAGAAAGGTCTCAAAGGAATATAATACAGGTATTATGCCCTTACTGATTATTATCTCTGTGTGATTTTTTTTCTGGTTAGTATCTGAAAACAGGTTAGTTTGTTACACAGGCTGCTTCTAATGTATCATTTTCTTGGTTTTTTATATATATGCGTGTGAATAGGTAGTTTACTCAGAAATGCTTTGTAAATTGTTTATTTTTAACTTCCTTGTAGCTACTGGCTGACTTTCAAACAATCACAGGACAACCCATCATAAAATTCTTTATTTGAATACATTTCCTGTATGCATTATGTATACAAATGTATGTACATTATGAAATACATTTATCTATTTTCTCTGCTTGGGCTATTTTTTGCATACTAGTCCAGGTTTCTGTAATCAGCTTTTCAAGGCAGAGTTGTGAGCACCCAAATGAAATGAATGAAATTAACTCGATTTCAGCATTTTATTTGTGCTAAGCAGAGTGCAAGGAATTTGCTGTATTGCTCATCAGTTGTCTTTTTAGCAGACTAAAGATTGACCAGTATTAGACTATGATAGCTGTCCAGGAACAAAGTCAAGTTATTAACAGCCCCCGCATTACCTGCTGCACCTGAAGTAAAGCTATTTGGAAAGCTGCAGCATTTCTGCAGTGGGGTTGTTCTGCCACAAGCAGTGTGGAGGTTGTGTGTGGGCTGAACAGGGAGCACTTTCGGGGTTTTGCTGAGGCATGGAGAAACCAAATATGAATATTGAAATGAAACAGTAGTCCTTTCTTCCCTTCCACCACTCTGGCAAGAAAACACGAAACACAAAGAGTTTGAGCATATTGTACTCTGCACCTCTTACAGTGAGTTCACACAAGCACAAAGCTTCTGTAAAATTCTCTCTTCTGCAGCAGAAGGGCTTGGCACGTGTTTGCTCTGTTTCACTGGCATGTGATGTCAGGCCAGGAACCATCAGACTCCAGAATGTACCTGGGCAGTGTGAACCACCTCCTGCCTCACATAATAGAGCCCTGTGCACAGGCAGAAGCTGGGAACACCACGTTCGTGCTGTGGAAGCAGTCTGAGCAGAAGAAACCCAGCTGAAAATACGATCTTTTATCAGCTGCAGGCTGTTGTCATGAGTGACAAAAGCAAATTCGCCTGACATCTGTGTCTGGCTGGGAGCAAACAACACTCCAGCCCGACAGAAACATTAAGAATTGCTGTTTCTCTCAGCATGGGAAGGATGTGGCTGGTATTGATGTGAGCTGGTACCCGCAGCCTGAACTGAAGAGCCTGGGAAGTTCCTGCAGGTTACATGCAATGCTGGTGGGACCTCAGAGCAGGGATGTGTTACAGCTACAGAGAAAATGGAAGCTGTGTGCATGTAGGGAGAAAATCTGTTCAGCCGCCTTCAAAAATGCACTGAAGAGGTGAGATTGAACCAGTTATCTACTGGCACTGATGGAGGGAGCCCTGGCTTGCCATTTAATTTTCATCTTTTCAGTCCTATAGCACTGAGAAATGCAAACTGACAGCACAATACAGAGAGTTCTTGGAGGCTTAATGTGTTAGTGTCAAATGAAACAAAACCTGAGATTAGCTTTTTAAAGGATTTTGTATGCTACAGATAGGAGCTGAAAGGCTTTGATAGATCAGCTCTGTTGCTTTGGGGGAGGAAAGAGGGAGATGAGCATTAAGGCAGAATAGCGATGGAGCAATCAAATGGATTAATGGATAGTAACCATAAAATGGTGCATTTGCCTACATAATTAGTACCTACTTGGGTTACAGAAACTCAAGGTAATTGACTGAGGCTGCAGATCATGCTTTAAGCTGGAAAGGTTAAAAAATACATTTATAAGACCTAGAAATAGAAATAGAAAAACTAGAAATCGCGACAATGATTACTAAATTCTAGATTTGCTGGTCCTTTGTTTCCACTTTTTGAGCTGTGTCTCTTAATGTTATATAAATAAATATTAATTTAGCCAGAAAATATATTGTCATATAGAAAAAGTCTTTCGATTGGTGTGAAGGAGAGGGAACAAGGGTTGATGACTGTACCTATTAATTACAACATTTCCTGTAAAAAGACTTAGAAAAAAAACTCATGCAGAGCAGCTGGGTGGCTGGGCTTGCATCCTTGAAGATGGTACCTGAAGTCTCTTGCCCAAGATATTGGTGGAGTTGCTGTCTTTTAAATTTTAATGAAAGAGAAGAAAATTATTTTAATAGCAGTTAGTTTTGAGTCACCCCATCATAGAGGCTCAGCTGGCAAAGGTGAGCAGGAATCTTCCTGGAGTAGCAGGGCAGACCAAGGAGAAAACTCATTTCTACCACCTGTTAGTGAGGACCATGATGCAAATCAAGGCAGCAACTCAGAAGATTAGAGAAAAAGTTTGTCTATTCAGACCTGAGATGGGTCTCCATGTCATCAGGATGGGTCTCCATCCTGTTCATGAGCCATTCTAGAGCAATGGAAATGTCTCTTAGTAATGCCATTTCTGTTTAAGTGAGGTTTATGTTTCAGAGGTAGCTTGGCTGTTGACAAGCAGACTTCTTCCAAGCCAAAACTGTTTTGTTAGAAAATCCCCAGGCAGTGACAGTAATGACAGCACACACTGAATTACTTACTAAGGGTGTCTTCTGTGCCGTGCCTTAGCAATCTTCTCCTGAGCAGCTGGTGGTTTCACCAAGGAGTGGGTGCCCTGGCACGGGCTTTGCAAGTCACCCTATGGGGAAATTGAGATTTCATAAAGGCTTCTACATCTTGGTGTCTGATTATACACAGTGAAAACCTGTGCTGAGCAGATGGCTTTCCAGATGCCTTTGATTTGAGGAGCTGAGACTATCTTTCTGGAGGATGGACTCTTCAGTAGTATTTATATGGTCTGAGAAAACACCAGGGAAACTGTTTTTGATTATGCTATTGCTTCTAGAGTACCTATGTGCTTCCAAAAATGCCAGCTATGCTGGTGACCTCCACCTAAGTCCATTTCTCTGGCTGCATGCAGATAAGGAAGGGATGCATTTACTCCCATGTGGGAGAACAATTCCATTTCATTTTAGTATCACTTAATTTTTCATAGTTCTTCTGGTAAAATTGGGATATTTTGTAGAGATTGCTATCTGGCTTAAGCAGTTAACAGATGATGCCATTTACAAGATTCATAAAAGCTTAACCCGGGAGAATACCACACTGAATAAAAATAACCTTTATTGCATTTAATTTTCATTTGATATTTACTTTTCTTTCTTTAACCTTTATTTATCCTGAAGTCCAGAGCTTCAGAGCTAGTTTACACTTAAATACTTAAGCAGAAATCCTCAAATCTGGTTCTTACATAACTTTGTTAACTGTCAAACAAGGTGATATGTTTTAATAAGATACCATAATTTAGCAGATAACATGAGGGAGCCAAGGTAGCACGAGTAGCTTGTATGTTCTTCTGAGTACTTGCATGTGATGATTTCTGAGGGCTTGTCTGCAGCAGACCCCCAGCCTCCACTGGCACTTAATACCGATTTAATTAAAAAGCATTTAGTCCTTCTGCGAACACAAATTTGGAATTGAAGTGGCCTTTGGTCAGCTTGCCATGAATGTTAATTATGCTAGATTGGGATAACATTTTAATCCCAATTAAAATACAGATTTCCTGCCACAGGAGTTTAATGTGCGATAGTTTCCTGCCGTAGTTGTGCGCTGCATCCAGCACATGGACGGCTGCACCAGTTACTGCTCTGTGAGTTAAACAGAATTAGAAATGCAGAGCTAACCAGAGGCAACTGCCTGTGTCCGTACCCTAAGAGGTAAGAGGGGTAAATTATCTTCCATTTTCTTGGTTGTGGAAAGATGCACCAACACAGATACAAGAATTGTTAAAGTTCAGCTTTAAATTCACAGCATCTTACCCCTTGTACCTCACCTGCGTGTTGAGAGCCTTCAATGATTTAGGTTGACTTTCTTCACTGCTCCCGAAAAGATGAGTTTCAATCTTATCGCTCTCATTGTCTGTTAATTTGTTTGTTTTCTTTGCAAGAAAATGTTATTTCAAATACTTCCTTTCGGTTATTTCCCCTAACAAGCAATTGTCAGTCAGATACTGGCTGAAATGGACAGGCTGTCCCAGGAGAACACAGCTCCCCCTGAATTTCTGCATTCAGACTTCTGTCTGCACTGTCACTGAGGGAGCCTTGAATTGCTTGGGCGCTGAACTTGGACAGAAGCAGTCCCAAAATAGAGCAGTGCAGCTGGCACCCAGCTCTACTGGCTAGTGGCAGTGAACTACCAGCTCCTCTTTTTAGCATAGCAAAAGCCCCATCTGTTTCCAAAATAAAGTATACTCAGATAAAATGCTGCTCTAGCAAATTTGATGTAAGGGTGGCACAGCCATGAAAATTCTGTTTGAAAATATTAATTTCTTTAGCAAGACTGAAAAAAATTGTATTTTGAAATATAAGCACTCCACAGGTCCTTATTTTAGTTCTGGAACTTCATGTTGCTATACCATGGTCACTTTTTGTTTGAGTCCCCATATGTGTCGTGGTAGCTGTGAAATGAGCAGGCACCTGATTCTTTCAAGGTTCTTCAGTCAGTGCAGGAAAACCTTACAAGTCTCTTTAGTAAACAGATTTTTGAAAGAGCATCTGTTTAAGATATGTCTTTTGTTATCAAACATCAAAGTATTTTAACTCCATGATGGTATGCAAGGAGTAGCCACAACTGTTTTTTGATGTCACTGCAAAACGAGATCAATGGCAATGTCTTCTGCTAAAACTAGACACCATTTTATTCTAGTTTCTCCACTCCTATGTGGGATAAATCAATACTACCTTAAATAAAGGTAGTGAAGTTTCAGTAGCAGGAAATAATTTGAAAATGGTGGTGGTGGAGTCCAAAATGTATACCTCGTGTTTTGTTTGAGAGATGCAATAGAGAAAGACAGTAACCCATCCAGTTGTCTTGCCCATCCATAACTGAAGACTGTTTCCATGAAACAGCTGATTTTAGTGTTTCCTTAAATAGTCCTTTGATGTTTCAAGCTTCCCATCTTTTACTCTGGAACAGAAGGGACTGTGTATAGTTTTAGCTTCCCAGGTATATCTGGAGAAACAAACACAACTATTTCTTAGAATATTCTTATGTTACAAAACACCTGAGTTGCACGGTAGTAGTTATTCACTGGCAACTGGTCAAAAATACACAGAATATCGGAAAGTTGACAGAAAAAAAAGTGGCAACAGCAATGATAAAAGTAGAATGAGCCAGCATTATGCAAGTAGTTAAAGGAACAACAGGAACATAAGGAAACAGAAAGGAGCTGAAACATCCAAGAAACAAAGCTGGAGAGACCGATAAGACATTAGTAAAATTGTAAATGGCTTGAAAATTGAGATGAATTTCAGGAGTGTGCGTAAATAAGTTGTAGTGGTCTGTTCTTGTCTTTCTTTCTTTAGGCAAAACTTCCACTAGATACACTGAATAATGCCTTGTCTCTACCAGTGAGTGTATTTGTCTAGCATGATGCATAGACATCCTATGCAAAATAAAAGTCCAAAGTTTTGCAGCTGCTTGGGTCGTTGCACTATCCATCACTGGGACTGCACATGCAAGGAACCAGAAAGCACTAGAACTAACTTCTCCACTGTTTTATTCTCTTCAGTTGACATGTTCGTAGTGTGGTTGAACTCAACCATCTTCATTCCACAGATCTTGTTTTGAGGAGTCTGGGCTGTTTTGGAGGTGGTGACACTGCACCCAGGGAGAGGTGAAATCTCTGAAAACACTCTTTGTCCTTGAGGAAGACAAAGGTGAACAAGTAGCACTGGGGTAATAGTTTTATTGTTCAGATATGAAGTCTACTGTGCTTCAGGTCAGCTCTAGGAATCAATCTCAAGAAGGCAATAGTTTTTCTACTGCATGATACTAAATTTCAGGTTTAAACTCCAGTAATAATTGTTTTCTGTCTCCCACCTCCCTCTTTTTTCTTTTCTTGACAGTCTCATGAGAGATCTCCATCTTCTATATCTGAGTCTCACAATGCAAGAAACACCAAGGACTTTCTGGGGTGTTAGAGCATAATGAAAAGGATTATTATGGGCTGCTGCTGTTGTTTCTCTGTTAATAAAGAATTAGCTATTTGAAGCAAAGGACATTGTCTGGAGTTTCACTGTGCAACAAAGTTATCAAGGAGAAATAATGTAGCAGACAATGATTATTTCATAACTCATACAGAAAGCTATGATTAAATCTCATGATATGATTTATTGAATTCTGAGAAGAAAAAAACTAAGGCAGGATAGTAGAATAAGAAGTAGTGAATGGGTCCTGATTTTCAGACAATAAGAAGCTGCATCTGTGCTTCTGCCTCTTGTGTCAGACTCGGTCATCTCACAGATATACACTCGTTAGTGTCATTAAAGAGAAAATTAAAAGTAATTTCCAGTTTTTTCAGTATGGTGGCATTGCATTTAAAGAAGCTTATGACTCACACTCTGTTTACTTCATCAGGGAGCCTGACATTTAGAAGGATGTATTTAGTAAGAGTGGTTGTATAGAGGAAGAAAATTCATTTCTCTTAACTACACTTATCTTATATGTTAAGTGCCAGCAATATGTTTAGGTCCAAGTTGGAGATGAGACATAATTTTCTTCTCAGTCATGCCTCTGTTAATTAGCAGTAATTCTAGTGCAGCAGCAAAGTGACTTGGTAAAGTGACAGGGAGTATGAGCTTTCCCTTCATATGTTGTTGCTTCTATTTGCAGCAGCCAAATTTTGATACATTTATTTACATTAAACAGAACCTTAATGCGTTAGACACACCAATGAAATATTTTATTTAGTATTGGAGAACTATAGCTTTTGCCTTAATTTTTCATTTATTCTAAAACTAAAGTAAACATCTGTGGAGACAGTAACTAGAAAACACAATTTCAGTCATTTCTTGTGGCTTGGCAATAAGCGTTGTTAGCCTTGACTCTTTCAGTCCCACGTCAGGCTGACGTTTTCCTACAACAAAGGGGACATTTCCTTTTCCTTTTAAAGATTTAGCTTGTACTTTTCTCAGGAATTCTTTTATTATTACAACAAACAGCAAGGGCTGCAGGACCAGTTTGTTTCAGAAGCTTAAAAATCCCCATTTATGTGGCATAGACACATCTTTTCAGCAGCAGAGAAGGGAGATGAATGCCAAAGTGAGGATGGACAAAGCCTACTTTCCTGAGAGTATCATGTTTTCCCATTTGTCACGTCTTGCAAGAGGAAGCAAATGTTTTTGTCTTGGCTTAGCTGTGTGATTTATTACATTTTCAGCTATTGTAGCAGTTTTCTAGCTGCTCTTTTTAGTGATTCTGAAATGGTTTTTACTGATTCAGGGGAAGGAAATCTCTGGAATGTCTTCTGCTGCCTGGAAGTAAAACCAAGCTCTCAATAAAAAAAGGGACTGTATCTGTGGGATCTCTAAATGCAAGTGCAGATTTTGATGCTGCAGTGAGACCCAGGGCTGAGCAGTATTCATAACAGAACCACGTGTAAAGTTTGTTTTAAATGTTTTTTTTTTTTTTTTTCCTAAAATTTTCTACTTTCTGAAGAAAATGTGTTTTCCCCATAATGGAAAACAGTCCATAGACTTTAACTAGCTTGGTTTTAATCTACTGGTAGGTCAAGGAATATCTTTCTAGCACACTAGAGAATAACACAGGCACTGATGGAAAGATGATGCAAAATAATAACCATGTCAAAAGAAACAGCATAACCTTTTGCAGCACTATTTGCTTTCATTTCATGCAGCCACAGCTTCTAGAAACCCAACGCTGAGAGGACTTCTCGGTGTTACCTACCCACACAAACTTCAAAAACCTGCCTGCTGCTTTCAAGTTCACGTATCTTCAGGCCTCAGAAACTAATTTCAGCAAAACTACGCAGTCCTGCCCAAATTTTTGGCTCCTGATGGATTCATTGGCTCAGAAAAAAGGAGACATCCTCCAGCTTATTCTCAAGAACTGTTTTGAGTGACTTAGTTAAAAAGAAACAATACTCTGAGCTGCTGCTCCTTTGCTGGAACCCTTGACAACCATCTCACTTTACCCGACATTTTAACTCTGTTTTGTACAAAGAGTTATTAAATTATGTAAGAACCAGTCTGCAGTCCTTATAAGTTTCCACAAGAGTCACTTTGATTTTCACTCCCTAGTGATGTTCCTTTACATTACAAAATCATAGTTTCTGCAGGCTCAGTTGTGTGTATGTTTGCAATTTCTTAATATGCATAGAGGTAGTGGGGTCCCTTCTCATTTGGATAAATTAAAAACCTAAAAGGATGTTTCATGCCATCTCTACTGTGCTGAGATTACTGCTCTAGGAGTGATTTGAAGCTGGGGGCAGTCTTCAGTGCAGCCCCATGTAGCTGTGTTGACTTTGTAAGCCTGAACCTGGTTGTTTTTAGGTTCTGTCTGGAACAAAAGTTAGGCAAGAATAAAACTGTTGTCACCTGAGGTATAACAAAGAAACTGAAAATAAATAATCAAAGTCTGGAAAACTCCATGGAGTGGAGTTGGGACTGTAATACAGCTGGGAGAGCGAATGAATTAATTTAATGGTAAACATTTAACACTGGAATTAAGACTGGAGGAGGATGGAGTTTTAAACTAGCTGGAAACTGCCTCAGTACATCAAGACATATTTTGGAAACTGAGAGCAGACTGGAGTTTGTGTGCTTGTGACAGCTTGTGAATCTGACTGAACGCCTGCTTTTCCTACACTGTGTAGATGAAGCCGTGGTGTCTGCACTAGGGGTTGTTCCAGGATAGCTATTCAGAGAATCAGATCCTCTAGTGAAACACCTCCATGTATTTTTTTCATGCAGATCAAACTTTGGAAATATTTCTTGCTTAAACTATATTTTTCAGGATTTTTTTTTCAGTGGAATGTACTCTGCCTGCTTGGTGTTGGCAGCATTGCTTGATTTTTTTGCTCTGCTATATCAAGTTTTCAGCGTAAGACAAAAGTACTACAAAAGTTAGCAATAACAAAATATCTCAGTAGTGGAATGGCAAGTATGAGAGCCATTCCTTCTTGGCTATCATCCACAGAACATGGTTCACACAGCTAAGCATTTGCTATTTTTTATAGCTATTTTACAGTGTAGAGCAGAGAATCACATGTTTGCCGTGTAAAATTTGTGCCTTAATTAGAAAAGCATGCCCCTTTGGTATTCTGGTATAAATTGCAAGGAAACCTACAATAAAGATTTTAGTCTGATTCCTCTTTTCTGGGGCAAGCAGCTAAATAAATACAGCCTAGCCTGACAATATTGAGGAGTAAAAGTGAATCTGTAACTTACAGAGAAAATAACTCAGATTGAACAAATTTGTTAAATAGTAGAAGGAGAACAGCTGTTGGACACTGCCTTTGGTTGTGCTGGGCTTTTTTTTAATGGGAATGCAACATCAGATCAGTCTGCAAATGCACAAAATGCAAATTAAAAAATATGTTTTATTAATTAAATATAACTATTGACAGGGACCCCAAATACAGGGAAAAGTACGAAGTCATAACTCTTCTTAAATAGCTTTCACCTTTAAAGATTTAGGGATATCTTATTTTGTGCTTGAATTTCAGGGAGATAATTCATTCCCTTCCCCTAATCTCTTTCCTCTGGGATTGCACAGTAACTATATTCCCTTCCTTTGCCGTCTCAACATACCAGTTGCCTTATAGACAGAAATAGCTGTTATAGTTTTGACCTGGTTGTCTTATAAATAGTCACTGCATCTTCAGTATTAGACTTAAATTCCTTTTTTATGGGTGAAGAGAAAAAAAAAATCTTATATGGAAAGAATGTATTGCTGGTGTTCTTGAAATCTGAACAGTCTAATCAAAGAGTTAGTACTAGCCCAGATCTAATTATCATAGAACCATAGGATGAATCAGGTTGGAAGGGATCTTAAAGATCATCTAGTTCCAACCTCCTTGCCATGAATTGCTATAGGTTGAGTGAGAAAATAAAGAGATTAATATTACTACAGAAAAAGTCTAGTTCTAACACAGGTTAAATTGTTATAGTTCTCAGTTTCTACCCCTTCTCTACTGTTGCACTCGGCCCTGTACTTTCTCTGGGTCTGAGGTTGATGGCTCCAGTCCCAGGAGATGGTGATGCTGTGCTCAGTTATCATGTCCCAGGTCATTTCTGGGGACAGTGAGACACTGGTAGTGGGGATTTCTTCCTTCGCTTTGCTACCAGGAGCACAATGTTGCCAATTAGTTCTACTTCACTCCAGAGCCTGTGTAGAATATTTATAAGAACAGGTTTATAAATCTTCTACCATGCTTAATCCCTTTTTGGTGCCTTCACTGGCTGCAATTTCATGTTGTAGTCAGTATCCATTATGTTTAGTACTGTGCAGTGCTGGTTACTTACTCTTTGTTTAGTTATAACTGAAACACTTTTTGCATAGTTCCCAATCCTTCCTGCCTTCAACAGACCAACATGGGCAGCTCATGCCCTGCAATGTCCAGGGCTGGCCTGTGCTCATTCCATTGTCATGTCCCACTTGTTCTGCTCTGCATCTCATCTGGATCCCACTCAGATCACATTGTGCCACATTCCTCTACACAGTGTCATCCTGGGTGACCTCTGCCATTATTGGTATTAAAAACACCCCAAACACCAGCAATTGAAATGGGAGCTCTGAGGAGGTGCCGACTTCTGGTAGGAAGGTAGAGTGAGAGCAATGAAAGGGGTTAGGGCTGATAATTTCCTGGCCTGGTTGGAAGCTTTTGGTTTAACTGAACCTGATGAGTTTGACTGAATCAGGTTAGGGAGCCATCAGCTGAGCAATTTGAAGCAAGTGATTTCAAAGGGTGCCAGTTTTTCCCAAGGAGGTGGTGGTGAGAAGCTACTGCTGAACTGGGGGAAGTAACCTTTTCACCCAGCTGAGCTTCATTCAGGGCAGGGTGTAACCAGATCCTTCAGCTGAAATAAAAATGCATAGATATTTATCTTGGACAGATAGCTGGGAACAAGATAGGTTGAGAAAATACAGATTTACTATTTAAAGCTAAAATTTCAGCATAGTGAAATTTGAAAATGAGTGGGAATTTTACAGAACAAAGATTTTTGTACCAGTATGTCTCTGAGAATGACTGAAAAAATTTTTCTTTTTCAGCATCTCTAAACAAGCGCTGGGCAGGTTTCCAGGCAGAATCCTCTTCTCTCTGCATTTTACTTCATTTAGCTCCTGGGTGCTCCTGCCCCACTCAGCACCACTTGTCAGCGCTGGAAGCTCTGCAGACAGGGAACATTTCTCTTTGTCAGTGGTTGTTTTGCTGCTTTTGAAGAAGCCATAGCACAGCAAGGGTTAAACTGCGGTCTCTGTCATCCACTCAGGTGGACTGAGAGCAATAAATATCAAAATTCAGTCAGAAAGGAATCTGAAGAGCAAGAATTGTGTTCATATAGTCTCTTCTTTTGAGATGTTCTCCCATTTTTCTAGTGCTGATTTATTGCTTTTGAACCCATTGAACCATGTTGAAACCTAAATTCAGCATGAATTTATGAGGATGGGAACATACTTTCTTCAGTTCTCAGGTTTTTAAATGTCAATACCTCAGTATTTTAAAATACAAATACACTATATAATATACTAATATATCTATGTATAACATATACTATACATATACTATATAACTAAATACTGTATATTATATAGTATATAATATATAATATATAGTATACTATATATACTATGTAACTATATACTATGTACTGTATAACTAAACTGTATAACATAGTTTAAACATATTCTACTTTTTAATTTAATGTTTTAAAATTATTTATTAATTTTATGTCAGAAAATTAATTCCATACATGTATTACTGAGATGATTGCTTCAAATCATTAGCATTAGCCTTCAAGAAGTGAACTTTTATTTATTCTTTCATCATAATTACGTTAAAGTGTCAGCATGAGCCTCTTTGAATTAAAAATTTTAGATCATCCTTTAAGTAATATTTTTCCTCATGTTTTAGAGAAAGCTCTCCCAATAATAGGTGATATATGTTATCTCAACAAGGAGCAAGAAGTGAGAAGTAAATTTCAGAAGTATTTATTAGATTAAAAAAAAATTGGTTTCCTATTTTGATTGCAAACATTCTCGATGCTACCTGGAAAAGCCATGTGACAAAAATTGCACTAAATGGAAGATGCTGTCCCATTAATGTTTGTAAAATATGTCATGGCATTCTTGAACAACTTTTATAGTTACATTGACAATGTAAAATACACATTCAAATGCATTTCCATTAAACATGAGTAGAGCCATCATTTGAGTCACCTGTAATTTACCATGTCTAACCAATAAAGCCAGGAAACTTTCTCTGCTTGTTGCCCAACCTTTGCAACAGTGGGAGTCTCATGTTGTTTTTATGAACAGTGGTAACAGGCCATGACTGCCAGGACAGTGTACAACTGAGCCATGTTTTTCAAATCCTGGTAAAGTGCATGTTTGATGGGTACATGAGAAGTCAGGGAAACCAGCTCTGTCTGGCACTGCAAGAGGCACGTGTTAGATTTCCCAGCCTGGCTAATTATCTGCATTTAGGGCACACCTGCCCTGCTTCTGCCACGTGAGCCAGTGCCTGTCTGGTGCTGTCACGGGCAGGGACAGCCCGGGCAGCCCCAGCCCTCACAGCTCACACAGTGCAGGGCTGTTGGTTCACACTGAATGTGTCACAGTAGAGCTGAGCCGGGGCTAAATTAGTGTTTCTGCTCTGACAAATTGTTAAAAGCATTTCACTTACACGTGTACAGTGACATGCATGCTTTAGAGAACTGTACTGACAGTTTGGGATTTAGTTGCTGAAGAAATAAGGAAAAACAGATAACCAGAGTCCCTGTGCTCACCCTCTGGGATGCGCTGCTAGCATGCTCTTTTTTCTCCAATATTACGCTCTGGTTGGCTTTTTGGGAACTATTTTTAATAGTAAGGTATCTAAAGTTTGAGGTATTTTCAGACCACAAATTAATACCAGCTGCACCCCTAGCAAGTTGAATTTCTGATATATTATCTTGCTTTTACTTTCCCCTGAACCCAATTCTGCAGTGTTATCTCAGCAGTCCAATACCTGAGTCAGACTCCTCTTTTCTTTTTTTTTTTTTTTTTACGTGGTGCCTTTCTGATATTGGGACAAGCAATTTGTGGAAAATGTGGAACTGATAAAAGAAAAAGAAATTGTTTACAGATAAGCCTGCTTCATCCTTGCTGTTTTACCAGAACAAACAAAATTGCTTTGTGAGTTTGAGGAAGAATGTATATCTTTTAGTTCCTGAAAAGAAGATATAAACCAGAGTAGGAATCTCTGCAATAAGCACACATTACTACAAGACCTGTACTGTGCTATTATACAGCTCTTCATTAGCAGCAACTGCTAATTAATCCCTCTGAGCCAAGGAGTCTGATGAAGACCTTTGGATTTGGCATCGGCAAAACACGATTCCATGGTTTGGTTCCAGATTGTCTGTCCTGGTCTGTTGCCTGGATAGCTTCCCAAATCTTCCTTTTCCAGCCAAATTTAGGAAAAAATAGTTAACAAGCAGCATCCACATCATCTAAATTTTCAAATGTTCAGATGTTTTAAATCCATCTGCTAATCCAGGTCCTCTTACAGAAGTAGCGTGAACAGTTTTAAGGAAAACTGTCCTTAGCTGCTACATTCTGGAGGTAACTGTCTCAAGGCTGAGCCACACAGAGGGACTATGTATTTTTTTCCTCACCTACATGCAAAGACAACCCAGCTAGAATAGCCCTGAAATGGTTTGGATTAGCTCAGCTCCCTGTGCACTACAGGAGATGAGTAACAATTAAAGGATCCATTAATAGCTTTGGATTGTAATTAAAAGTACACTTGACTATGACTGTGTGGCTGTGCCTCAAAAACTAGCTAGCACATCTTAGCTTAAGTAGCTGAGCCCTAAGATGCTTTGATGGTGATGTGGCTTTCTGGATCTGGTAGAGACATTAGTATTGCTGCTGGACAACGGGAAAATGTAATTTCTTGTCGTGTCCCATCCATACTTATCCACTGCTGCCTGCTGGGTTCTTGCCTTTCTAAGGGCACCTTGGACAAAAATTCTAGCTTGTTGTACCTTCTTGCTGGGGTGGTGGAAGTTACAATCTGTTGCTTAGAACTTGTGTCTATAGGGGATGACAGGCTTATACAGAGCTGGACAAAACACTCTCTCTAATAATACACTGGTGCTCGTGTGTCATTGGAGGCAGCATTTCTTACAGCTCTGTATCACACCCCGTGACTTCCCACCACGAACACATATCATCCCTTGTTTACGAGGCAAGCAGCTCCCAGGATTTCAAAGACCATTGACTTCTTGTTTTCATTTTATTTGCCGCTTTATACTTCTGAAGCTCTCCAGGGACTGATGTGAGTTGTCACAGGAAAGGCCACCTTATTTTTGATTTTCTATATGAAATGTCAGTGTGGGGAACCCGTGCTTCACTGGGTCTGCTGGGCAATTTAGCAGGGGTCTGCATCAGGGAGCCTGCTGTGAGCTGGAGTGCTGGCCCGTAGCAGGATCTGGCAGAGGAGCATTGCCAGACATGGCTACTTTTAGGCTGACACATATTGTTTCACCCAAGAAACCACATGACAATTATTTTTATGGCCTTTTTTTTGTTTCCTTTAGCTGATTTAGTCTAGAAATTTGATCCATTCAAAAGAAAAAAAATAGACAAAAAGAATTCCTTTGAAGCTAACCAGTGGCATTCTAGTTTTAGCAAAAAATGAGTGTTTGGTGAACTGTTGACAGCAAATAATTTATTCATTGAATTTAGTGCTTTCATGTCTCCTAGTTGCCAGTAAACATATGATAATAAAATACAGAAATGTGTATGTAGCTCATATGCAAATCAGTAAAAGAGTATTTTATGTGGATAAACTACCACTCAGAGAATAATCTGACCATGAACTTTATAGTGCAGGACCATTTGCATGTTTTATATCCTCAATTCTTGTGATATCTGCTACAGAGAGAGGTGCCTCGCATTCTTTTCATGGAGGGATAAGTGTTAGTTTTGTGAACAGGAGCAATCTAACAGTTGCTAGAAAAGTATGCTTGAATACTATCAATTGCTAAGGGAACATTCACGTGCCAAGATTGCTTTTTAAACTAAGTCTAAAATAATGTACCTCATTTAAGTTTTATGTGATTTGAAGTATTAAAAGCTTAGCTTCTATCAAAATTACTTAAGCTCCTAGTATGAATGCAATGTTTGACACTGCACTTAATAATGAGAGAGGTGTGTTGTTACTGGTGTTATGGTTGATGGTACTTCTATTACTGAGATTTTTTTAAAAACTGGTGAGATAAAAGCCTGTAGGGAATGATTTAAGTATGCATGATCAGGCCTTAGCACAGACAGATGGAATTAGTAGACTCTGTTTTCTGGGAGTCCCTTTTCAGAGAGTAGATTTGTATACAACAGTTCAAATGATGGACAGCCTGGAGGTGATGGTCCAAGCAAACCATATTGAAATTATTAGTAGTAAAATCAGCCCAGAGGGTCCAGTTTGGCTTAGGATCTGCAGGATGACTGAAGACTATTCAGCCAGAACAAAAACTGGGCCCTGCTCCAGTGAATTCAGCCCTATTTTCAAGGCCTTTGCAAAGCTGTTTATGAACATTTCATCTCTTCTTAAGAAAACGAAAATCAACTGGACCAATAAAATAGGAGTAAGATAAGTTTTGCATGTGAAGTCATAACTAATTATAAATAATTCTTTGGAGGCAAATTGTTACCAAATAAATGACTACTGATCTTTCATGCTGCTCTTACATACATTTAATACTGATCTATTATACTATGGAATATGCATATGGAACTAAACATGCTGACCAGGATTTCTCAAAAGACTAATTTTCTGCAGAGTACCTCAAAAATTCAGCCTGAAATAATTTTGCTGCTCCTGGCTTGGAAGAAGGGACAGACATTTTGTTTCATAGAAGATTAATGTGTAGTCAGAAGGAAAAGAGTGCTTATATTTGGATCATTCTTCACAAGCAAAAGGCTGACTTTGTTCCACAGTGATTGCCTTTATTTGATAAATAGTTTGTGGTTGAAACGGAATACGTAAACATTTAGGGACATAAATAACTCAGTCATGGGAATGACTTGTAGACAGTGATATATCAATGCCATTATGGAAATTTGTGTTCAGCATCATAAACAAAAGCTAAACTATATAATAGGGGAGGATGTTTCTGTATAAGGATTCCAGGAAGCAAAAGTTTATATGTGTATGTTGCAAATTAGCCCAGATGTCAAAAAGTGAGGTATTATGAAAGAAACTGGTTCTGCAAACATATGTACTCAATCTGTCCAGACCTGGCCTGAGTCTTCTCTGAGTATGGCTGCAGGAGGACAGAATAGGTATAAGTCAATATATATAAGTAATATCAGAATGGCAAAGAATTGCCCTATGGAAAGAAGGCAACAGGTGGTATCAGCTTAGTGGAAAGAAGCCCCTTGAGCATTTGATGCTTAGAGTTGACCTGGGCTGGCTTTGTGCAGGTGAAGCAAAACTATGGGCAAAACTAGCACTGAGGTGGACTCGGGTATCTGCCAAAGAAAGGGGTGGCAAACGGGCTGGGGAGCTGGGAAGAGGCTGGAACTCCCTTGTGGAGAAGTGCTGCTGTGGGGCTGGTGATGAGACTGTATTGTGACTTTGACTACTCACATTTCTTAACCTGTGGGCCTTGATTTCGTAAAAAAATTAAAAAATTTAGTGCAGGTTTTGTTTATTTGTTTATGTTTTGGGTGGAAATGTATGTAATGTCTTTAAACATGTGTTACCATCTGGAACAAGGATGAGAGCCAAAAAACCACAGCCGGCTCTCTTAAAATTTCTACCCAGAGCTTTTCAAATCACATCAAGACTTACTGATTTATAGGATATACAGTTGCTGAATATTGTGAAGCACATGGAGCCTGAGGAAGGATGAACTTTAGATGAGATTTTATAGGTTCTCCGGGGATACTGAAAATAAAGTGGTCCCTCTACCCTGTTCAGCAAACAGCGTGCACTGTATTCAGACAAGTATTGCTGATGGAGGGTGACCTCCAAAGATTACTGGTTATGCTTGGGATGTACCTGCACATTTTCAATAGCCAATGAAGACTCTTTTTCTTGTCAACAAACCTTCTCCATTTCTCAAACAAAAATTAACAGGAAATCCTTCTGATATGTACATCTTCCTGAAGAAAGCAGATTTTTTTCTCCTTCTTGTTTGGAGAATGATATTGTCAGTGCCCTTAAAAAAAACACAACTGTTTTATTAAATAGAAAAGCTAAAATACAGTAGGAAGAAAGCACCATTTATTTAAGCTTGTCTTAAAAATTATATCTGCATTGTTTACCAGAAGCTGTATAAATTGAGTGAAAAATCCAATAGACAAAGAAAATGTAAAAAATATACTTTACAGTAGTGCACTGCTAGGATAACACTTCCTGAAACGTGTCACAGTGGTGGTTTTTGACATACCAAGACTCAAACAGTTTAGATAGAAGACTAGATCTCTTCAGGTTCACTGGTCTATCTTTATATGAAGCAAAGGAATATATATTTCTTTTTCTGTAAATACAATTCTTCATTTGATTGCTAATTTATTCATGCAACATGTTGTCTTTCCGGTGTAAGCAATGTGTGTTCACGTTCCAAATATGACCACGTGCTGGAGGGGACTCTGGAGGATGCATGTATGGAGCATTCTTTGGGAATTTCTATGCTTTTCTTTCCTGTGCCTTTATTTTTTTTCTCCTCCAAAGTGAACAAGCAGCTTTGAGCTCAAATAGCCAATTTCATTTGCTCTACTCACCTAGACTGTTTGCATAAAACTTCTTTTTTCCCTCCACACTTGTGTCTATCTTAACCCTGCATGAGTATAGGCAACTGTGACAAAGCTGCTCCAATGAGAAATTAATTAAAACCCCAGCTAAAAAAGTCTGACTAACGTTTATTTATTGCAAACTTCCTTCCTGTAATGGAGTAGAATGATGGTGTCAGCCAGAGAAAGTGCATCATGGAGATGGGGACCAGGATGTGAGATATCAAGCCGGAAATATATTTTACCCAAAAATTTACTATCCTTTTCTTCCCTGTCCAACGGCAGCCTCTGTTTTCCTCTAGGATTCATGCAAAAGCCTGAGTTGTACCATATGTGAACATTAATGGGTACCATTATGCTAGAGATGGGAGGGTGAATGCACAGCACTCCTACCATGGCTGGGGTTCCTGTCTCAGGATTTAGAGACAGCTGATTCTTGGCCAACTAAAAAATCAAATATAAGGCTCTGAATTGTCAATGTCTGCAGCTCAGTCAGGCTTGACAGCATTTAAATGCAATTTTACCAATATTAATAAACGTGATTTTTGATTAGCTATAGTTATATTACCATAGTAATTGAGTGTATAAAAATCTTCAATGTGACAATCCTTACAAGACCCCCAAAACATAAGAAGGCAATTTATTTTTATTATACAAAGGGACGGTCAAAGCCAAGGGGCTTCTTGTCCCAGGTGACAAGGTAGGGCAGGCTGGAACAGTCTTATTCTGTGCTCTGCAAACACAACAGAACCCAGTCCCACCAGGAAACTCTCAGAGCTGCTGTGCTGTATAGCCAAGGCACTGATGCTGGACTTGGCAAAACACGCAACTCTGAGAGGGAGACAAAAACCTATATTTTGCAGATTATTTTTTTAGGAGTAAGAAATGACCCATGCTGAGCAAGGACAGCCATCATTTTTTCTAGGCAAATTCCCTTTTGGTTTCAAAGGAGAGTGAGGCTTAACACTCAATAATACAGCAATGTCTTAGTAAGGAAAGGAAGAACTGAAGAAGATAAACAGTAGTGAGGAGAAAACAAACGAACCAAACCTCAGCTAAAGTATTTAAGTATAAGCTCCAACATGCTACCAAGGGATGAAGCGCAACAGATCACTGCACAGAACTCTACGAAATGAAAGGATTTAGTGCAGCAGTCAAAACCAGATGTGGGGTAAGAGCTGAGCAGAAGTAAAAGTGATTTTCCTCTGAATTTGCTGCACATGATGGAGATTATTGCTGCATGTAGGCAACCAAGCAAAAAGGGCCACATCTTTTGTGGAAGTAACTGCAGACTGCAAGAGACATGAAGTGGAGTAATTTTAAAAACCAGCTTTCTCAGTCAGCAGCCGTGTCTGCCAAAGGTACATTGTTCTTCAGGATGAAGAATAGACTTCACTTAGTTGTCCAGAGAAGTGGCAAAGAGCCCAACAGGGAGTTAATGTCGCTGTTCCCTGCTGTCAGAGCAGTCCCATCTATGCCATGCTCATCCACAGGAAGGTGCAATATAAATATTCTACATGGCTGTTCTTCTGCTTTTACTCCTCGTCCTCCTAAGTAAGAGTTTATTTTGGGGGTTAACAATAATTGATGGTGAGATTTCAACACATGTAAAGGCTGCAGCTAGTGCTAATTTAGGTGGTGAGGGTATTGACAGCTGTGCAACCACAGCAGCATGGCTGTCAGCATGGGCTCTTCTACACCCAATGTAGGAAGTGATTTTGAAGAAGCCTATTATATTCATGTTTCCTTTCAGCTGACATCTGTCTACCCTTGGTATATCTGGAGTTGTTGTGTCGTTACACAGTTTTTCTGTATGTTTCTCTTTGCTGCTTTGCATTTTTCAGTCCTAAAACCACCAGCTATTTTCTGGTGGGTCTCATCTTAAAAGTAATCTGAGCACCAGAAGCAGAGACAGGAGTTATGTAGGGAAGGGATGATGAAGAACAGTATTGAAAAGTGTCTGAAATTTTCTCCTATAGGATAACCATGGGTTTTAAAGATTCCTTGTTCCCCACAATGACAACCTCTGTATAAAAATATGTTTTCAGTGGTGGTTTTCTTTTTCTAAAAATGTCATGAATTTGAATTACACCCCGTTTGCTCTAATCATTTATATGTTGAAAACAACCCTTGTGTCTCACCTATCAAGACAAGGTGCTTAATATTACTTTCTTTAGCCAACGGGGAGTTTGATTTTTTTTTTTCCCATTGCCCTTGCTGCAAAGATCTGACCATATTCCTGATAGATTTAAACTGGCAGGTGTGTGTTTTGGTTGTTCATTTCACACTCTGGTATTTATAGTTTCTGTTAGGTTAATAATGAATCTCTGAGGAAGCCCATCTGTTAAGTTGCACAGCCACAACTTTGAAGACTTTAATTTCTCTTGAATTGCAGCATTCTCAGCTGCACAATGAAAGGCATCTTTTGATCAGTCCACATCATTATAACTTCTCTACCAAGCTTATTGTACTTACAAATGTTCTAATTCCTGTGCCCATGGTGCTTAGGATCTGCATTACGGACTAACCAGCGTGGAAGCATCAGAGATTCAACTCAAGTTACAAACAAGTGAAAGAGGATAGGTAAAGTCCCCCCTGGTGCTTAGGCTGTGGCCTCAGCCAGCCGAGAGGAGTGGCACTTGATAAATTTTTGCTAAATCAGAGGAAAATATGTTATGAAAAGTTTCATGAAGAAGTGCAAACATGTCAACATAAATAAATTACAGAATGTCTGAGGCTGGAGGCATTGCTGGCTTGCGGTCAACTTGGTGCCCACCAGCCCCCCCTGCTCAGGTCCTTTTCTGCACAGCTTTTCCTGCTGGCTGGCTTCAAGCTCACATTGGTGCATGGGCTTATTTCTCCCCAGGTAGAAGATTTTTTTATTTCTCTTTATTAAATTTAATGAGATTCCTTTTGGCACATTTTTTAGCCCGTTGAGGTCCCTTTGAATGGCAGCACAAACCAAAACACTTGGACCCATCTTCCCTCCAAGTCTGTACCCCGTGGGACCCTAAATTGTCCAAAATGAGGGCCAGCTGCCAGCCGTTCTTTTAGATAGACAAAGTTTTTGTCATGTAAAAAGTTTAGGTTCAGCACTAGTTAGAAATTCCCAAAATGCAACATAGCAGCTACAAGGGATATCAATCACAACTCTCCTGGCAGAGGGTTCAAGAAAGGACTTTTGTTCCTGCTGTCACTGGGGCTTCTTCTACAGTTCTGACTGGGTTATATGGTCTCTTTTCCAATGTATGAAGAAATTCTGACTCATGAGGTGAAGTCTGACATTGGGCCAGGATAAGAAACTGGGGAAAATTTTATGTGGGAGTCTGTGCTTCCTTTCCTGGAGGAAAATTTGGGTTATTTGCTCTATGTTGTAAAAGTGGAGTCATAAAATAGGAAAATAGGCTTAGTTAAAATTCCCATTCCTTTGACTAGGCAGAGGTAGGGTGAAGGAAAAAATTAAATTGAAACTTAGAGTAAGTCCATATATTTCCAAATGACATTTGGTTTTGTATTTTCCTAAATAAATTAAAAGTAAGCCCCAAGTAAACAAGAGGAAAATATTGTTTTATTTTCCATTAGATATTTTAATCGATGGGCAAAGTATTTATAGTTGTTTTACTGAAAAAAAAAAATCACTTATTTTAAGGTTTTTTTTAGTTTGTTTTTGTTTAGGTAACAATCCCAGAAATCAATTATTTCTAAGCTTCTCACTTTTATTCAAAACCTGGGGATGGCTGAAAAAGAGAATCGGATATTTAAGAAAAGTGATTTATTTTGTTTTACTTGGAAATATTAAAAAAGTTCATGTGATACAGATCTAATTCACTTTAGGAGGGTTTAAATTTTATTGTAATAAGCACTATGGAAATACAAGACTTGGGAGGACAAAAGAAAATATGGATTTTCACAGAAAAAAAAAAGACATGTTTCTAGTACAACTGAAGAGGACATGCAAGATGTGTGTTAGCTGTTGAGTGTGATCAGTTTGCTGAAGAAAACTGGCAAGTGAAGCATAAGAACAACAGCACCAGAGCTGGAAAAGAGATTGCTTCTCTGCTGTGCTCCTTGCCAATGCTGAAATGCTCTATTTCACTTTCAGAATATTTATTGTATTTTACAGTCTAATTTTTACTGAATATTCTTTTGCTTCCTTTGGGAGACTGACAGACTGACTAATCCCCATGTCGCCATGACTTTTTTCTCAAAAGTAATCTCTGTGTTGCCTTTCTTCTGTTACTTATCGTTGTATCATCCATGATTCATCTCCTTTGTTTAAATAGTTTAAGTCTATCCAGCTTTGCAGAGCCATTTATTTGGAGAGTTCTGCTTTATCAGATGGAGTTAAGCATGGGTCGGCAGGTGATCCTTTTCAGTGGTGTGAATTAGGGAAATCCCTCAAATCCCTCAGGTTTTGTCTCTGCCAAGTTAAATGCTAACATTTTTCTTTCTTAATATTTCAAAATTCCTTTTCAAACAGCTCATTTGAAAAATAATTTGAAATACAGTATTTCTCTGTGTGCATATGAAAGGTATAATCTGTCCAGACAGTACCCACATGAAAAGTTACACAAGGCATTTTTCCTGTAATTGCATTTTTTCTAAGAGCTTAGCCAAGATACTCCTGAAACACAAAGTAACTTTGCATATCTTTTTTTGTACTTTTTTACTCCTTATAAGCACTTTCCAAATGATAATTCTACAAGTCTTTCCCTAATAATCATGTTATCAAGCAGAGATATGTTCTGCAATTTTGAACTCTATATCAATACACATATTTTATCTTTCTAACACTTTCAGACATTGCCTTTTCTCTCCCTTATGTTCTCATCCAGCTTTTGGTATATAAACTGACTTCCACAGACACTTGGATGAACACACACTCCTGACAACCTATCAGCATCTCTTTTTATTGCTGATACTAGAAATACTATTGTTATGGTGTGATATTTTCCTTTCCTTATTTTCCATCCTATTTGTTGCAGTCATTTTCCCTTATCTACTAAGTATGAGGTATTTCTATTTAGCTTATCTTTTATTAACTTCTATTACCTGTGGTAGTCTGTATCCTGGTGGGAAGGTGGGGATTGGATATTTGATCACTGAGATTCCCTGACTTTTGCTCTAAGAAAGTGGAGAGACAGAGACATCAATAAAGAACCCAGAACCAGAGCCCTAAATGAGATCTTTAGACAGATGGGTTCGAATTTTTGTTAAAGCAGACCTAAATTCTGGCCAGAAACTCAACCCACCAGGGACATAGTTATCGCTCAGGCTGAAAAATGAAGGTTTTGGGAGCCTCAGTGCCCCACATGGCAGAGCACACGGCCCTGTAGTAACAGGTAACTAACTTCATGAAGAGTGAGGGAAAGCATGGGGCTCTCGTAACACCGCCCATTACACTTACGGGTTCAGGAGCTCTGGGGCTCAACATCCAAAGGCTGTGGGAAGGAGAGAGATCAGCAGGGGCATATATACACCCTGATCTGGAACAGTTCTGCAAGGTGAGCAAAGAGCCCTTGTCCTGTTATTTATTGCTCTCAGACATGCAACACTTCTCTAGAAATATTTAGATACCTTTAGGATATATTTTACCTGGTTCCATTGCTCAGTTTTGACAACAACAAAAGAGGAATATTGTAAAATATTTGTTGAGAACAAGCTGTCTCTAAGTGTCACAACAGAAACCCAGCAATGTTCTTTAGCAGAGCTTGTACTCAAGTCTCACCTCAAAAAGAGACTGGAAGGCCAACCTTATAGCTTTCTCAGGATCATGGAAAATATAAGGAAAAAAACAGATGGGGTCACTTTCAGAGAGAGTCTGCTTCTCTGGGCTAGTTCTCACTTCCAGGGAGTTGGGTTCTTTGTGAAATGGGCTGCCATCAGCAATATGTGGCATATCTGTGTTCAGGCACTGCTCTGATCCACATAGCCAGTGAGAACTGCAGTATCTCTTTGTTATGGGCTATCAGCTGATGGTAGACCAGCCTGGATCTTGGTGTGAATTTCCACAGGTGTTTAAGCGAACAGGGATATCAAAGGTCCAAATCAACTACATTAAGTTCACATAAAACATAAAATGATGTGTCTGATGCAAAAATTGTGCATTTCACCATCCCTTCTCTGTTTCTTTTAGAGGGCTGTTCTCATATGGATATTAAATATTTCTATATGTATAGTGTTGCTATCAGCCATTCAGCCTTTTTTTCCCTGAAAAAATAGTATCTCAGAAGGTCTGAGGACTGAATAGATGGAGGGAATGAAATGATTTAATTAACCTCTTTCAGAAGTTGGTGTTTGAAACTCTGCAGCATCCTGCAATTAAACCACTAATGTTATAATGTTTATAATTGATTGAGCATCGACAGTGTCTTTGGCAACATAGGGGGAGCAAAAGCCAAGGGGTTTATGTACCTGAAAGTATATAATTGGATCCAGCCAGACACAGAGTACACCTGTGGACTATTAAAAAAACAAAACAAAGAGTAACAGCCAGGTCTTCGGCTGGCATAAGTCAGTGCAATTTCATAAAATCATCAATTACACTCTTTCCCTGAGAACCTGACTCACTTTTACCTTCAGTCAATGTCAAGGAACAAAGCTGATAGCAAAGCAAAAATAACTTTATGTCTTGAAAACTTTTAATTCTAATTGACTAAAATTTTCATGCTGTTAGGTAAATTTTTTTTGGTAAAATATTAGTCTGCATTTCAGCAAATATGAAACTCGGTTAAGCTCCACCACCTTCATTAGGAAAAAGTAAAGCTCAAACTGATAGTGATGAAAGACTGAGTCTAGGCAATCACTGAGAAATTGCAATTTGGAAATTGGGCAATCTTGGGTAATGCACTGTGCTTTATTACTCTTGTATATATTTAATCAATAAAGTGAAATCATTAGTTGTGAATTTTTTTGCCAGCTTGCTTTAAATTACCTTTTAGTTGCATTTAAGGAGCTATTATTTCAAGAATGGTTTTCCTCTACTTTATAAAATTTGTTTTAAACCTTAACTTGTGCTGGGACATACCTGTTTGCAGTCTGGAACTTAATGTCACTACCTCCTGAAAGCAGCTGTAAGATGGGCAGTTGCTAACACAACCAACCTCTGTATTCAGAAGGGTTAGTAGAAAACCTTTAATTAACATAACAACATACAGATGGCCTTCAATAAAGAGCAGTAGAAGGGTTTGTGGTTCAAAAGTAATTTATGTCTGAAGCTGTTGTCCTTGGCAACACACCTACACACTTTGTCTGGGGAATGTGCTACTGTTTTGGCTGCCGGAAGGGAAAAGAGAATATTTATTGAAAATAGAAGAAAAAATATGCTATTATAAAGGGGAAGGGAAAGATTCCAAATTAACACAGGGTTTCACTATTTTCGTTAATCCCGATCAAGAGTTATTGTAAATGTATCTGGTATGTTTTAACTCTGTATAGGAGATGTTCTATCTTGAGACAAGAGGACAAGAAAAATGTGTGTTTAAGTAACATTCCCATGGGAACATGCCTTGAGGTGTTTCTAGATTATCCTTTATCTTTTTAAGTTGAAAATTTAGAGCTACTTTCCCTATTTTATAATTGTATAGCTGTCAATTTTCCTTTACGAACCACAGGACAAAACATTGAAAGTCATATAAAAATTCATGAAAGAAAAAACAGTCATGAGCATAATAGTGGCTGGGAAAGGTTATTACTGGAGCTGTTCGATAAGAATATGCTCATTGCATTTTTTTACCTGGAAACGCCACTGCTTCTAGACTGGCACATCCATAAATATTTACCATGTGCTCCAGGCAGCTGTGTAATAGTTCTGTCTTGAAGCTTGACCCCATCCCCCACACTCTGCATATGAATTAAAATTTCTTCTAGGATTTTAAATCACTTCAAAAACTTTCCAGAAGCCCTAAAGTGGAAACATAAATAGAAGTTGTCTTTATATTTTGTTGTTTTTTTTTTTTTCCTATCCTTTCCCCACTGCATAACTGGTTTCCTCTCCTCCCACTTGAGCAATTTCAGAGCTTTCAGGCTCACATTTCTGACTGGCTTTTTAGGAACACTTCTTTCTGGGCTAACAACATGCAGTGAACACGAGCCCCATGACCTAGGCCATTCCTTGAGGATCTCCAGGCATGCACTATCCTGCAGCAGCAGAGGGACTTCTCCCACTGGACCTCCAGATACCTGAGAGGCCTGCTGACATCTTCCTTTTCTTACTAGACAAAGCTTGGAAGTAGAGAGTAGAACCTATGTGGGAAACCGAGGGATTGGTTGCCTTGTAGAGAGAACTTCTGTAACCCCCAAAAATAAAGTTCAGCAATTAGGGAGTAACAGGAGAAGTACTTGCTTATGATGAGGGAAGCGTCATAAGGTCCCACCATTTCTAAAAGAAAAATTTTTCTTGTTGGTGTGGATAATACTTTAAAGCAGTCCCTAAGTCAGATATGTGGGTAAGGTGCTTCTGAAGTTGCCTGTTCTTATGGCTCTGAAATTGCAACAGAACCAGGGAGTCAAATCACCGACTCCATTCCCACAGTCATATCATATAATCACTCTTCACCATTTTTGTGTATATTGTGCTACAGTTACATAATTCTGATATATCAAGAGATTATTCTGCTTCTATTCTGTCCTAAAATTAATTTGGATCTTTTTTATTTTGCATGGATCAGACCAGACACTATGTGCTCTAACACTTAAGAAATTTCCTCTTATTTCCTGTGCAAAGGTGTTCAAAATCTATTTATAGTATCTATTTATGTTTATTCTTCTGTAAGTATTAGCCTTTAGAAATATAGGAGGAGAAGAGCTATTTCTATTAAAGGATGGTCACATCCCCTTTTCACCTTTCGTGTTTCAGAGAGTGAACAAACACATCTCTGTGGTCTCATTTCATGTGACTGGCTCTCTCTATTCCTGAACTTTTTAGTAGCCTATTTTCGCACTAGTCCAAGTTAGCAGAGAAACAACAGTCACACTCGTAAAAACTGTGTTGAATGGTAGTCTTGATTATTTGACTCTTTATGGTATAAATGTATTCATTGAAAGAAAAACTAGTTCAAAACTTGTTGGAAAGTGCTTAAATACCAAAGAACTCAAACACAGAGGGACCCCCTTTAATCTATACTGAAAGTATAGAGGAGTAGCAGATCAGAAAGTTTGGAAACCTCGTTAATAAGAACAGGTTTTGGAAAATGCATGCCTTGCTTATGGTCTGAGTAATTTCACAGTGTAATTAAAGAATTTTTAAAGGAAATATTGTAGAATTCCCTTTTAATCAACCAATCAATCAATAAAGTAATCAACATTCTGAAGTCTTAGGAAACTGTCATCATCAAACAAGCATTGAAAATTTAGAAAGGGGCAATTGGCAACTAAAGATTAAGTAAATAACACATCCAAACCATATGTTTAACACTTGTTAATTGGAGAGAAATGGATTAAAATTTTATTCAGAATGTTTAAAATGCTTTAGGAATGATGCAACTCTTTTCAGTGAAAATGAGTTTTCACTGAAAAGTAAAATTAAGACCAAATTGCAGAATAATTAAGTTTTCAGATTTTGTTTTACATTTTGTTTTTCCCTGTTCCTTCTCTGACTAACCTTTTAAATTTCCCTATGAAGATAGTTGAAAGAGAAACAGCAGAGTGGAAAGAAAAAGTTTTCATCTCTGCAGCCTCCAAATTCAGGACTAAAATGTTATTGATCAGAAACTATGAAAAATATGGGGCTTTTTTTATTCATTCATTAACTTCATTTAAACTTGTGACTTCTCTACAGTTATTATGCTAAACAGTTTTAGCACAAAGGTGTAAACAATTCAATGAACTTTTTTTTTTTCAGCATGTTTAAGTAACACAGGAATCCATATAACAGATCAACTTCAGAAGTCACACATTAATGACCATTTCTAATTTAATTTTGGCTTCATTTTTTTTTTTAATTAGTTTTCATTGAAACTTCCAGATGCTCAGTCTTTCATTTCCTCATGGAAGCCAGGACAGTATGAAATTTTTCTCTCTTCTGGGAGCTACAGTAAAAGCATTTTTATCACAAAGAAATTTTAACCAAATCTAGCAGTGAAAGACTGATCTTCACAGAATCACAGAATCAATTAGGTTGGAAAAGACCTCTGAGATCACTGAGTCCAACCCATGACCCAATACCACCTTGTCAACTAGACCATGGCACTAAGTGCCACATCCAGTCTCTTCTTAAACACCTCCACTGCCACCCTGGGCAGCCCATTCCAATGCCCAGTCACACTCTCTGTAAAGAGCTTCTTCCTAATGTCCAACCTAAACCTCCTCTGCCATCTTGTCCTACTGCTGGTTGCCTGAGAGAAGAGATTGATGCCCACCTGGCTCCAACCTCCTGTCAGGGAGTTGTAGAGAGTGATGAGGTCTCCCCTGAGCCTCCTCTTCTCCAGGCTGAACAGTCCCAGCTCCCTCAGCCTCTCCTCGTAGGACTTGTGCTCGAGTCTCTTCACCAGCCTCGTTGCTCTTCTCTGGACCTGCTCCAGCACCTCAATATCCTTCCTGAACTGAGGGGCCCAGAACTGGACACAGTATTTGAGGTGTGGCCTCACCAGTGCCAAGTACAAGGGAAGGAATCACTTCCTTGGGCCTGCTGGCTACGCTATTCCTGATCCAGGCCAGGATGCCATTGGCCTTCTTGGCTACCTGGGCACACTGCTGGCTCATGTTCAGATTCCTGTCAATCAATAACCACAGGTCCCTTTCTGCCTGGCTGCTCTCCAGTCACTCTGTCTTCAGACTGTGGTGCTGAATGGGGTTGTTGTGGCCAAAGTGCAGGACCCGGCACTTGGCCTTGTTGAACCTCATACCATTGGTTTTGGCCCATCTATCCAACCTGTCCAGGTCCCTCTGCAGAGTCCTCCTGCCCTCCAGCAGATCAACACTGCTCCCCAGCTTGGTGTCATCTGCAAATTTGCTAATGGTACACTTAATCTTCTCATCCAGATCATCAATAAAGATATAAACAGGACTGGGCCCAACACTGATCCATGGGGGACACCACTTGGCCTGGCTGCCAACGGGATGCAGCCCTGTTCACCACCACTCTCTGGGCTCGGCCCTCCAGCCAGTTCTTAACCCAGCACAGAGTGCCCCTGTCCAAGCCGTGGGTTGCCACCTTTTCCAGGAGAATACTATGGAATATGGTGTCAAAATCCTGGTAGTCCGGGTAGACTACATCCACTACCTGAAGTCCAGGTAGACTACATCCACAGCCTTCCCCTCATCCACCAGTTGGGTCAACTCGTCATGAAAGGAGATCAGGTTGGTCAGACATGACCTGCCCCTCCTCAATCCATGCTGGCTGTGTCCGATCCCCTGGCTGTCCTGTAGGTGCCATGTGATGCCACTCAAGAAGATCTGTTCCAGAACTTTGCCCAGCACCAAGGACAGGCTGATAGGCCTGTAGTTTCCTGGATCCTGCTACCAGCCATTCTTATAGATGGGTGTCACATTGTCTAACTTCCAGTCATCTGGAACCTCCCCCATTAGCCAGGACTGGTGATAAATGATGGAGAGCAGCTTGATAGACTCTTCCACCAGTTCCCTCATCATGTTGAATCGCTCCTTGTTTTCCTAAAGAGCAATCCTATGGGATAAAAGTCTTTAGGAAAAGGTTCTCAAAAGATGCACCATCATAATTCTTCCAGATGTGGTATCAAACACAAATGCTGTGGAAATAGGAGAGACAGTCTGCCCTGGGTTGGCTGCATCACCCTGAGTGCAGGGTGCAAGGCAAAGGGGTGGACAAATACGAACAGAGCCAGGACTCAATATCTGTGGGCAGAAGAGGGTATCTCTGTGGTCCTGGGAACAGCAAACAATTCCCTATACAGTGGGAGCCTCAGGAGCCTGAACAGCCTTTCCTGGCAGAGGTTAAACTTTGAGAGTGTCTTCAGTGACTCTCAGATCTGTCCTTTGGAGACATGTCACTCTGGGAGGTTTGCTGAGCACTGAGGCTGGGGCAGGACAACTGGGAGAGAATCTGGGGGAGTAGGAAGTGGGGTGGGGTCTCCCAAGAGTGGTCCCTAATTCAGCCTTGGTCACAACAGCACCTTCCCCTCTCTCTTTTTGAAGAAAGGCTGAAGCTGTCTGTGCTTTAAGCCTGGGATGGCTGAAATAAAAGTATTCACTGAAAACTCTCTTTTGCTGCCTTTTTGTTGCCTTTTTGTTGCCACAGCTGCTTTGTCTTTGTCGTGGGCTTAGCATCTACTCATTATTTGGCTGAGAGGAGAGACTATTTTTGATCTGAATCTCTCCTAGTGCACATACCCTTAAGGCTGACAATGTTGGTCTTATTTCAAAAGCATCTGCCTTTTTCACTTGCTCTGTGAGCATCTTATTTTCCTCTTCAACATTTCCTCTGATAATTCCTGCTTATAGCTCTCGGTCTGTATCATTCATTATGGCAGAAATCCTTAGTGCTGTATGATTTGGCAGGGGTACCTGTAGCAGTAGAGTAACATTTCCATAGCACCATTTCAGTGGTCAGAGACTTCAGAGATTCAGCTCTAAACAAAAACCCAGCTGCCTGAAGACTTACTTTCCTGAATATTAGCTAGAATCTTGCTAATGCTCTATCCCTGAAAACCTCCTGAGTCTGTGAGCGCCTTCAAAACAACTGGAAGCAGCCTTGATTATTAACTACTAAGAAAAGAGAACTATTTGTAGGAGGAATATTTTAATTCAAGTTGTAATAAGGTCTTGTGCAGATTCCCTTTTTCTCTGCTTTGAGCTATGGTAGTATTTTTTTAACATTATACAACGATCTCCAGTATATTTTTCTTTCAGAATTTGATTTTTTTCTATTCTATTATTTTTTTTATGATTTTAAAATTATTTTAACTTTGAAATTTTTTTTCTGCCATGTAAGAGTAAGTCCCCTGTTCTACTAGCAAATGATGAGCCAAGTGATCTTTGAAGTACCATGCCCACCTCTGTCAGTGGGAGGTGCAAAATGTCAAAAGCTTTTGAAAGTGTAAAAGCTTCTGAACCTTAAAATTCAAACACTACACTCTACCAACATACCAAGACCTAGAACACCTAGAAGCTCACAGACATTGCCACCAGCCTCAAGACTGTGACACAGTGATAGAAATCCTCATTTGGATCCAGAGCCAAGTCTAACTACTTGGAAATGAGCTGTTTACATGTAATTCAACTCTGTTAGGCCACAAGAAAGCTGCCTGCTTAAAAAAACACTTAAATCCACATTAGAAGAAAGTTTTAGTGTGAAAACATCTTTTTAGGGCTTTTGAGATGTTTGAACTTTCCCTGTGTTGGAGTGAGTGAGTAGTCTGGCCTGGCCAGCTATCTTTTTAAAAGCAAGCAAATGTGTCTGTAGCTGTAAAGCAACACATCTACTGATTGTTAATGAGAAACACAAGTTCAGTGTAGCAAATGAACCTCTATTATAAGTGATTTGGTAGATATTGCTAGTGATGCTTACATTTAAAAGTCAAGTCTCTATATGAGGCACTTTCTGAACATTTTTAATGCTCTTATTTTGCTTAGGTGATATTTTCTGCTCATACTTTCCAAATGTAAGGAAAGCATGAGCTGTATCAGTTTCAGACTCAGTAACATGCTTATCAAATGTCAGTCATGTCTTTGTGTTACTTTTAGCTATTACACTTCAGCTGATATTAGAAATGCACTGATGTAAAATCTCCCCCTACTATTTCCTGCAAGTAATTGGATTTTTTTAATTGTCTGCATAAATGCATTCAATAGTACTTTAAATAAAGCTCCCATTACTGCCATCAGTCACCTATTGGGCTTTCCTAACCCTCTTAAACTGTTCCTCCATCTTTCCTCCTCCTTCTATAGTGGAGAACTGAAAACCCAGCACTGCACCCAGGGCTCAGCCAGCAGAGGTTGCCTGGGCAACCAAGATACAGTAGTTGGACCTGTGGATAGTGAGAGGGAGAAAAAAAACCTCTAAAAGGAAGAAAAAAAAAAATCCAAAATGCTCTTTATAAATACTTTTTCATCTGTAAAGCTGTTGTAAATATTCCAGGGTAGCTCTGTACAAGTGTTTGAGGAGTTAGTCTCATTTACCTTCAATGAGAGACTACAAGAGCTTAGGCAACAGTTTAGCAAGGGGAAAGTAATAGGATCACAGCCTAGAACTTTCCAGAGAGAAAGAAATATTCCTGATACAATAAGACTTTCTATTTTTGAAGAGAAGTTATAAGAATATCTGACAGCGAAATCTAGCTGAAGAGAAATACTTTCAGACTAGAAATAATGTATTCGTCTTTAATCAGGATAACATTTAAACTTTGAAGAAAATTGCCTAAGGATTTGTCTCTTTCTATAACTTAATAATTGTCTTTTTCTAAAACCTATTCTCCAGCTTCTAGATCAAGTATGGATTTCACAAAGTTATCACTCAGTATAAGTCATCGGACTGCTTTCTTCTCCAGTTCAAATAGTTCCTAATGGATTAAAGTCTATAGGAAGAAAGAAGAGAAAAATAAAGAGTAACCAAAAAAGGTACAACTTATTCCTTATGATGAGTAAATCCTGACGTTAGACCAGACCAATACTCCAGTCAGTCTAATGGTTTTCATTTTCTACCATCCTGAAGGAATATTGCAGAGTGATATTTCAAATCTTTCTGGGGATGGCCCAAGCCACAGTGGGGCTGGTGACAAGGTTAGCCCAGGGTGAGTGTCTCCTGGATACGAGGGAGATGAGACATGGACAGCCCTAGGGTGAGCCTGGAGACTCACAATCCATGCAGAGAGGCAGGGACAACTCATGGATGAGAGGGAAGGCTACTTTTTTTGTTAATTCTCCTGTTACAGCTGGATACTGACAGGGACGTTACCAAATTATGGCACACACCTGTCCCCTCCCTCCTTGACCACTCAAATGGACAGCTGCCAATGCACTGTAGGGCAGATAAGAGATTCAGCCTATGCTATCATTTCTAACTTGTAGATGGATGGTCCTTTGAGAACACTGGAAGAAGGGAGCTCTACACCCTGTTTCCCTGGATGCCACACAAGATCCTGTCAACAACCTTGGCAATGAACAGGCCATGTCATAGCAGGCAGAGCACTGTTGGTTCCCAAACCACAGCTGGGTTGTTGACATGGTTGTTCCAGGAGACTGGTTGTCAGGAATATGAGGGACAGGCAGCCTTGGTGTGATTCTGAAGGAGCTCTGTGCAGGGAGGCAGGGGCTGCCTGTGGCTTCATGAGGTTGGATGCTGCTTTAGTTGATTCTTCTGTTTATTTCCCCCTCAGCTCTTGACCAGAATAAAAGGAGATCCCAATGCAGTCCTGTTTCCTTCCACTAGGTCAGTGTCATGACTTCCTACATGGACCTTTACCTAAGGACTACAGAAAAACACACAGACTTGGTGAAAAAGAGCTCTGCAGCATCTGCCTTCTCTCTGCCATGCCATGATCCTACAGGCAGCTGGAGGATCCCTGCAGCCTTGTACAAAGTGCACCCCACACGACTCATCTTCTCTGTGCAAAATTTTTCTTAAAATAAATTTTCTGATTTGTGATCCCATTGGCTGATTCATGTTGTCCTTTTTGGAAAATCTTTTGGGACTTTTACATTAGGATTGCATAAGCTTCAATTTCTTAAGACTTGGTGAAAAAAAATTCACTGCATATTAAACATCGTGTCTAAGATTATATTATGCAAGTATGTATATGTAAACCGCTCTCTACCTTATTTGAGCAATGTAGCAAACTTATATGATAAAGGAAAGAGCAGGTCCTTCAGCTGAACCAAACTGGCTTGTGCAAGTTTGTCTGAATTCCTTTCATAAGTAGACTTCAAACCTCTGATGGTGGGCTCTTGAGGATGAAAGAATGAACAAATCTTAGGTTTAGCATCAGAAAAGACAGTCTCTGAGCACAGCAGAAAAGCTGAGGGCCTTGTTTTGGCTTATGGACATCAGCTGTCACCCCTGATAATGAATTTCACTGATAGGGCTGAGATAAGAATCTCCTTAACAAAACATTGTCAGGAAAACCCTCAAGTGAAACAGTTGAAAACACCCTCATTATGAGTGTGCAATACTTAGAGTGAAGAATTTTTTGCTATAGCGCTGGTAGGACTGTTAATATCACAAACAGCTGAACCACTTGCTACTCGAGCAAAATGAGCTTTCTAGAAAGATGGGCAAATTCAGTGCACTGTGATGTTGCACATGAAGCCCCATGCTCTAAAGGATAAGAAACACACTGCGTGGCAGCCAGCTGACCTACATTTAGAGCTGAAGATGTAAAGCTGACCCAGAGGGAGCTGTGTCTAACCTACAAACACAGATGGAATGCTAGTCAAATGGACCATGCATTTAAAATGATAAACTGAGCAGCAGCACCACAGGGATGAGTTTCCCACTGCCCTGTGGAAGAAGCAAGTCAGACCAATAGAGTATGATGAGCCACTGCTGGCAGGGAAACACAGCTCAGAGCAACTCCCACCTCCTCAGCGTGCCGTGCTGCAGTGAGGAAAGCAAACTCTTGGTATACAGAGACAAACCCAGCCTAGGTGCCAGCAGTACCTGAAATGGCAGCGTGGGCTGAGCTGGACAAAGCAGGTGAGGCCAGGGGCTCTGGTGCAGGTGATAAGCCTGCAGCAACTTCAGGGCTCTCGCTGCCACCAAGCCTGTGGCATCAGAGCTCACAAGACTAGGGACATCCAGCCATAAATCCAGCTTGCATATCAGCATGGACAACTTTCAGTGCAAGCAAAGAGACAAACAGCGTGTTGCAGGGTTGTTGGGCTGTACAGAGAGGACAGTAGGAGACAGAGGCAAAACCTTCCTCAGACACAGTGCTGATAATGCATCAGCATGAGGAGAGAATGACACACTTGGGAGCAGATTTTTAGCCCCCACACAACAAAGCAGCTATGTTGAAATCAGCACAGTGCTGCTCCACACTGTATGAGGATCTCCCTGTTGGCATAAATCAGCCTTAAAAAACAGGCTCACAGGTATTTTGCTGAGTTTCTCAAATACATTGACTTTTTTTGAGCAGAATTCCTTATCCCTCTGTGGAGCTGTATGTTCATATGACAGGTACAGAGTACATGAGCAATTAATACTGCTACAGTGGCAAAGGAAAGGTGTAAAAGGAAAACTGAAAGTTGCTACAAAACAAAAATGCTTATTCTAAACCTCTCTGTTAAAGATAAACCATAAGCATTATTAAGCCACCTTGCCTTTAGGTCAATTGCTTCACACCAGTGTTTAATGGTTTTCTAAGACTAAACCAGAACAAGGAAAATAGCACTGCTGTGCTCAATAAATGTATACAACTAACCAAGCATGAAACTCTCATTAATAAAGACCAGTTAGAGAGAGATCTCCCACCTCCCAGATTCCTCAGCCTTACTTTTCTTTTTTTTTCCTTTTAGATTTCTGACAATCTTTTTTCAAAACTTCACACACAGAAGACTTTTTCTGGGATCAGCTGGTGTGTTTCCACAGCGTTTGGGGAAAGCCTGAAACACAGCCATTGCACAAATGGAAATGTCTGATGCAGATGCAATAACCACCTAGAAGCCAGTGCAGCTCACCTGCAGTATGAACTGCGAACTGGCTGCCAAAAGCCTGGCTTATCTGAGCCTCAGGGGTTGGGCTGGTGCAAGTTACTTCAGTGGGTGTCTATGTGTATCACAGACTTGTCTGAGATTGAGTCAAGTGTGTTACCTTCACTTTCTTGGAGAAATCACCATACATGTAGGGTCTTCACGGCATTTTTGTGACCCTGATGTAATGGGATACACAAAAAGCTTCATGGATCTCATGCAGCAGCATCAGTAGAGTCTAACTTTGGTAACGTCAACTAAAAATGAAAAATTGCTAGTTCTAAGTAATGATACGTATCTTGGGAGGATTTTTGTATTGAGTTGAAGAACACACCCCATATCTTCTAGTAAACCACAGCTACCACCACGTCGCCTCCCACATATATGGATATGCAGTAATGCTATAGTTTGCTGCTGCAGTTTGCTTAGAGCTGAAGCTCTTTGGAGTGTATTTTTCAGGTATAGATGCACTGCAAATATATATGTACAACCTGTGGACTCAACCCCCCTCCCACCCCCCCAATAGATTCTCTTTTGTGCCAGAAATAAAGTGAAATAAACACAGTGAAAATGCTTGTTTTTCAAAAGTATCGCCTGTTGGACAACTTGGTTGCTGGTTTGCTAGGAGAGCCAGCCCTTACCTTCCCCATTTGGATAGCAGGAAGAAAACCTCATTGTAAAAAGAATAAAAAATTTGAATTATTATTAGCAGCCTGTCCTTAGAAACCTTACTTTCCTTCCCACTTCCCCTCCTCTTTTTTTATCTCAAACATTTTTAATCCAGCCAGGCATCAATCACGCTCCTCCCCTGCCATATTCACTAACTGGGTGGGTGCCTTTATTATTTGGTTTCAGGAAGCTCAGTTTTGCCCTGAGAAAGTTTCAGGGCAATTACTAAACAGAAAAAGTGAGAATACCTATGGGGTTCCTTTTTTCTTTCCCTTCTGATGACAGCTCTCAGGACTAAAGAAGTTACTTTTAATTAAATCTGATGAATTAGTATTCAGGTGACTGTAACATGCTGTCACTTTTCCCTCCCCTTTCTAAGTCTTTGTGACTTCACAAAAATTCTTTTTACAAACTGCTTTTGATGCAAAGTTTATCATGTTCCATTTCCATTCCAGGATACCAGGGGCTGGGACAATGTCATCTCTGCTGTTACTCACTATGCAATGAGAAAAATCTTTATCCTTCTGCAAATGTTAAGCCAAGAGTGACATTGGCCAAAGAACGTAAAATTTGTACTAAAATCTAGTTTATTTTTTTATGGACAGATCTAGATAAATCCAGCAAAAAAAGTAAAGAGTTCTAACCTGATCAAAAATTTTGTTGATTTACTACAACCTAAAAACTAAATCAAAATTATACATCAGTTAGGTCTTTCAAAAAATAATAAAATAATCTGTATTTTATTAAAGTGGTTATTTCATCAGAAATTGAGCCTGAGAGGACAAAAATACATAAGGGAGGGAGGAAGCTGGAAAGGAGAGTTAAAAATCAAAGAAAAAGGAAAGCTGAAATGTATTACAAAGGGAAGCTAAAAGGTATTGTGAAGGAAAAAGAAAAGGGAGGAAAGAAAGAGAGAGGAGAATGACAAAAGCTGAATCACCTGCAGATATGATTTCCCAGACAGAAATGACAACTGCTGAGGAGAGCAGAGGAAAATAGATGGAGAGAGGAAGGTAAAATTAAACCAAGTAAAGATAAGGATAAGTAATATAAAAATTGCATTTTACTCTTAGCCCCTAAACTGACGGGTTTAGGAACAGCCTCACAGCACAAATGGTCTGTTCCTTGCCACGATCATTTATTGATATTGACCTGCTGCACAGTAATTGATGAGACACAACCCCTTGGTTTCTGCCCCCTCTCCTTGTAAAGGTCCTTTTAATATTGATGGATGACATATTCTATGCAGATTGATGAAGTCCACATGGGATGTGTATATTAATTTGACAGATTACTCAGACTCATCAGAAGTCAATGGGAAGCCTTTGCTAGACAAAAATCTAGTTCTCAATCGTGTAGACTTATATTTCTTACTGAATGTTTTAAGATGTTTTTAAAAGGTTTGTTGAACTCAAACTACATTTATAAACCTTAGAAACTTCTTAATGTTCTTAGAAGCAGCAAGATACTCTAAAAATGTTCCACAGTTAGATAAATTTCTAAAAGTATTTCCAAGAAAGTAACTATTATGTAATGTGAGGTCTAAACAGCATTCCCTTGTTCATAAAACTTTAATTCAAATAAGCCATCTTGTTAACCTTAATAAGTATACTAGAACGAGTCACCAGCCACAGCTGAAGTTACATTAATCCTGTTACAAGCTTCAAGAGAGCACATTTGGTACATCATATGCTCTAAGAAATGGTCAAAGGAACATTATGTAAGTAGTGGAGTCAAACACTCAGCAGTAGAAAATGCTTAGAACAAAATTGTCTGTGCATTCTTGGTGAATAGGTTTTCTTTTATGAGCTTTAGTCAGGTATAATATATAAAGATGTTTTCCCCCCAGATTCCTGCTTCAGTCTGGACAGAAGACAGTACTCAGTCAGTAAGCTTCAACTTTTCCTCATTATTAGTGACTAAATTGCATTGGGAAGTAAAAGAAGCATTTTGAAAACAAAAAAACCCCCCTCATTATTTACTTGTACATCTCCTGCAGTAACATCATCCTCTTATTTCCCATTTTACTGATAGAGAGCTTAGGCCCAAAATATAAAGGCAAACCTAAGGCAAATAAAGGTGTAATTGACTTCCTCAGCATATATAAAAAAAACTTCAGTGGACGAGTTTGCTTTCCTGGCTTAACCTTAGTTGCATTTTGGTCAAAAGAATAACTTCCCTCTCTTGTTTTTCACCATACACCTCTCATCTAACAAATTGGCAGAGTAATACAGAGGAGTCAGCAGAAACTGCCCATCTATGTGCGTAGCGGAGCATGATGTGGGTAAAAAGAAGATTTGTATCCTCATGTTAATTATCTATATATCATAAGGAATGAACTCATGGGATGAAGATAACCAGAATAAGTGCCACAGCAAATTAAGTGTTGGAATTTCATAGTCTTTGAATACTTTGCATCATTCTATTTTGACGGGGGCTGTTTTTTGTTCTTAAAAAAAAAAAAAAATTAACATGTGAACATTTAAAAATACAAAGTTAAGTTGACCTTCATCTCAGTCATCACAAATTGCAGTCTATAAAATTATTATTTTGTTCTCTGTCACTTCAGAGTGGTGATTTGGTAGTTTATTTGGGACCATCTCTGGCGAGAGAATACAACACACTACTAGAATCCCAATAATGAAGTGAAAAGAGATAAGAAGCCTGCAGACTTTGAGAGAGAACATGGCTTCACAGCCCAGACTTACTCAAGTCTGAGCTTCTGTTGAGTGTTTCAGTCTTACCTCTGCATTGCACCATTAGTCCTACTTCCCTCCTTGGGGACAGTTTGCATATCACACTCCATTTATTTTTTATGTGTACTGTTGTTTGTGTTTTTTTTTTTTTCTTTTTAAACCCCACTTTTGAATTACATTGCAAAATCTCTTATTTCTTTGATGGATTTTGACATCCCTACTATCTGATTCTAGTCCTACTTTCTCATTTGGGATCATGTGGCATGACTGATCTTTTGTCCCTAGGTTTACAATCCAGACAAAAAATTCTTCATAAACCCCTGAGCTCTGCAGTCAGTTTGCATCCTCATTCTTTGGTTTTTCACTGCTAATAGCCCAAGAGCATGAATGGGTCTTAATAGCCCTGACCAGCCTCACCTAGGACCTCTCCTCACCCCCTGACCATGGGTCCAAGAACCTCATTTAGGCTTAGACTCGGCCCTGACCTGAGTTGTGCTGTAGGTGTATCTGTCTTTAGTCCTTTAGTCCTCCTGTTTTTTAGTCCTTCTGGTCCTATCTCCAGGAAGGATGTAGACTTATGTTGTAGCCTTGTCTCCAGCCCCATCTTCTGCCGCTCCCAAATATGCCAAATGGTCTGGAGAAAATCCCTTCTGGTTGCACTTCTGTCTCAGCAGTGATGGCCCAGAAAAACTGTGGGAAGTCAGATAATTGACTGAGTTAATGGGTTACAACCAAATAGCAGAAATGAGTTTTTGCAGTTGCTAAAAACTGAATTTACATGTAAGTCCAGTATTAAATCACATTTCAATTGCTTGTAGTGAAATCCATTATAAAATCCCTTGACTGTTTCATATCGCTAGAACAAAATAATTTCTTTATTTTTTGGACTCAGACTGACAGAGGCTTTGATATTGATCTAGCAATATCAAAGTGCTCAGGCTTAGTTACAAGATTTGTAGTGTCCTATTATAAGACAGTTCTGAAAGAACAGTTAGAAAATCCCATATTTAATGAGTTGATGAATGTGTTATTGGCTTCTAAAACACTTTAAAAGCAATTAATGTTTAGCCCTAGGAATTACTTATTTCTTTAATTACCACAAAACTACATGGGTTGGTCTATATGGTTGTCAGTTTTCTGATCAGGTTGACTTGTCGGCTTCAAGATTTTTCTGCCTTGGGTCAGTAATAGGGTCATATGAATTTTTAGGTTGTATTTATTGTTTTTAATTAGCCTGTGCCAAAAGACTACCAACACTGTGAAAAATTAGAAGCATACAAAGCCATTTGGAGGAACTTGTTGTTATGATCTAGCATATAGGAATTCAATGAAATATAACCTGGCACAGTAAACTGAACAGCTCTAGAATGTGAGTAGGTTACAGTGGCTGTCTGATTAACAAGAATCCTCTTCAAGTGATGATGTCCTGACAGCTACTATTTTAGAAGAAAGTCAAGGAGTCAGGAAAGAGCCTTCAAGAAGAAGGATGACGTGACACATAAGTTTTTTCTTTGCTATAGGATTCAATTCTTTCTTTCTATTTTAAGTACTGAATTGCTACACTTTTGTGCCTTAATCTATTTTGCTGAAAATTAACTAACATAATTTCCACCACTTTATTAAATCAGTACTTGTATGCTCATTTCCATTAACGGGAACTTTAAACTTAAAGCAGTCTCCAAAACCTCCGCATATAGAAGCTGACAAACCATGCAAAAATCACTCCTGAAAGCAGTGATAAAGTCTGAGAAAGACATGCAGGTATTTTGTTTGTACCAGTTCCAGCTGGAAAGTAACTTTCATCTCTTATTTAACAACACATTTAATGACATGATAATGGCTTTGACTGACGAAGGCTTTAATCCATATGTCCATAGAGCATGACTGGTTTTTTTGCATTGTCTGGGAATAGCAATATTATACTCTTCAAGTCACAAATAAAGATATAAGATAATTGTTGTGACTCTAATTTAGCAGACTTTGTACTGTCTACAAAATTTTGAATCGTGAATCAATTCTGTATATCCTTTTGAGCAATAAATAATATAATTATTTATGCAGCTAATGTTCCAGCTATACTTGGAGCTAATATTGAATGCGCAGCATCTGGAGCAGATCCTTTTTTTTAACAGTTTAACAAGTAACAAAAGAATACTGGCTCTATTAGCCTAAACAATTTACAAAGCTGCTCTATTTCTGAGTAGAAAAAGTGCAATAATTGAATAAAAGTCCTAAGTCATTTGGAGAAATAAACTCTGAGTCCTATGCTCAAGTTCAAACAGTGCTTAGGACGTGATTGATGTTATCTATTGTTTGGAAAATACTTAATTAATTGCACTATAAGCCTTATATGTCTATAAAACATTCTTTCAGGCTACTATGGTTAACAACATAAAAGAAAAATTGTCTACTAATTAACTGTTCTCTTTTTGCGTCTTTAGGGAAAAGTTTATTTTAAAACAGATCTTGAGTTTTTCACGAGGTGTTGAATAACATCTTGTACACCCTGGTGCATGTACTAAGACTTCAGAAGGCACCAAAAAGTGTATGTTTGTGTGATTGTCAGCAGTTGAAGAGGTGGACTTGGCAGCTGGAGTGCTACTTTGGTTTGCCTAGTGATAAATTCACTACACCCCCAAACACCTCAGGGTTTTCTTGAAGTTAGAATTACTCCATTAGGGTGTGAGTCATGCTTGAACCCCATTACCTAGCAAGACAACACAGTGTGAGAGGTAGTTGAAGGGTGCGTGGGAACCTGGATGTGCCTGAGGTGGGCATGAGAACAGCTGGATGCAAAAGAAATCACCTCTTCAGAGGGCCGTAATTTGCACCTGTAGAGGAACAGATCATTAAAGCACAACATGCTCCTTAAATTCTCTGTGCTGAGATTGAGAAGCCATAGTGCAAAGTCAGGAGCAAAAGAATAAAAATCCAACCATTTGCTGTCTCTCTACACATCTACTGACGTGAGGGTGTGTGACAAGGCAAACTGCAAAACTCTTTGGCAAACAGAATGATGGGACAGAATGATGATTGGCTGTGCCCAGCTTTGTCTATGCTAGGCTAGTTAAGTGTCTTCATTTTCTAAACTAGTGGTTAAGGTGTACGTATACTAAGTATATTGTAAATCTGTGCTTTTGAGGAGTTCGTAAAGCATTTAGACTGCTTGAAGTGATTAGCTAAATTAGAGGACATGCAGAATTGCATATAAACTCTAAAGTGGAAAAATTAACTGAGCAGACACAAGAATGCATTGTTCTGAGAAAAATTCAGAGATGTTCATCAGGATGAGAGAGCACAAAAAAAGGTCTTTGTGATGCAGCCTAAAACCCAGCTGTGCTAGCGTGAGACCAGCCTCTTTGCAAATAGATGGTATGGTTTTTGTGGTTGCGACAACATAATTTTAAAATGCTTTCCCCTACAAGACACCCTGTAGAATTTTCCCACAGGGTAAAAGGTAGAGATGAAATTTAAGTGGCCTGATGATAGATTATTTGTCTCGCCTGAGCGGCCGGCTGTGCCAGTGAGTTATGTGCTTCTACCGTTTGCCATGGGAATAGCACGAAACTTAAGTATCAGCAAAGGATGTTTCATATAGACATATTGGAATGATCATTTTGATCACTGCAGGCCTGCTTAAAGTGAATTCTATCATGGTAGGCTAATAAATGCTTCCTACAGCATTATTTTGGAGGAAATCTGCTTTTACTTTCCTGGACTTCTGATGTGTTGAGCACTTCTCTCTGCAGTGGAGCAGGAGGCAACTTTCACAGTTGGGTTGCACCACCCTCATATTTTGATGACTTCTCTGGGGCACAGAGGTGTTGAATACAGTGCCCTGCAGGCCTGCACTCTCTCCCATTAGGAAGGTACAGTCATTAACTAATGATTCAAGAGTAAAAAAAATTAGGAAGTTGAAGTCTACTGGTTGGCAAGAGGTTTGCATACAAATCTTCTTCTTCCCTCAGGAACAATTAAATTAAATTAGTTATATTTGCATATAAAATTACTTATTTTTTCTGTCATTTAAAAATATTACGAGACTTCTCTTTTTCCTCACAAGGATTCACATGAGGATTATTTAATTGGAACTATAAAATCTATTTTTCTAAAGCCAAACAGAAAATGAGATTTTGCATACATTTTTAAATAATATTCACATATGGGAACTCTAATAACTTGGTAATATGTAAAGAAGTTGTATTTAATACTTGAATGAATTTATAATGCTTTGGGAAGTTATTTGTGCTCATTAATTTAAAAATGAGTTTCAGCATTTTAAAGGAATTTTATTAACAGGTCTAGACAAATGATAAAGAAATCCTACTGCAAAAACATGGCCAGCTTTCCAAACTGTTAATCTCCTGAGAATTTATCATGACTTCAATACACTCTTTGTTGAATGTGTGTTTTCAGACTTTTATAAGTCAAGATTCAGTTTTGAGATGATCCCTCAAATAGCAATAAGTAAATCTCCTTAATTTACTTGGTAGTTATATACAGATGGTTTCATACCTGTTTCTGTGTCCCCTGAACACCCATAAGAGCACCTCTGTTTCACCTCACCTGCACTTACTGCACTTGTATTGGGGTAGGATTTGAAATCACTTTTTCATGGCGAGACCCAGGGCTGACTCCAGAGCTCCTGAGTCATTCTACATTAACATGTGATTTAGTCAATGGGTTTTTTACACTTTGGTTAGTGCATCTGTGACTGATGACCCATTGGCTAAATGAGTATTTACTAGATCAGGAACTTTCAGGACTAAAAATGTGACCTGTTACTGAGAGTTAAACTCTACAGCACTGAATCCATGTGATTTGTTATCCATGTGGCAAAAGGTTGCTTTAAAGAATGTTCATTATAATATGAGGTTTACTCACGTAGGAGGACTGTTGGGTAACTCAGTAGGGCAGGGTGGAGGGGAGGGGTGGGGGCAGAAAAGCCTTGAAACCCAGGATTTTACCAGCCTGATTCTGCCTCTGGCCTTGAGGTCCTGCTGGCCTCTTCCCTACTTATTTCCCTGCAGGATCACCTCTTGGCATTGTGAACTGAACCTGGCATTTTGACAGATCCCTACTTACAAACTGGAGTCCTGGCACTTCTCAAAGCCCACCTCCTTACAGTGCATCTCAGGGGCATCAAAGTTGGAACAAAATAGCTGTACTTTCTCAGAGTTGTACAAAAGTCGTACAAAGTTGTACTTTCTCAGAGTGCTGCTCTGGAAGAGTCCTTTTATACCTTAACTAATTAAATCAAAGTTGCTTTACCTAAAGTATATTTTTTAGCATCACTATTTGAATTGTAAAGTTAGAGACCATATGGTAGCTGTGAAAGAATTTTGAGCATGGCCAACTGCTTTTTCTTTCCACGTTTGAGGTTATGGCACATCTCTGCTTTCAGGCTTGGTAGGTTTGTTGTTTTTTTTTTGTACTTTATTTTATTGTAAAAACAGAGGAGGACTTGGAATTAAAAGAGAGACTGGAGAGATATTTTGTCCCCGTCTTTATTTGCATTGAGTCTGACTTGTTATGAAAGCAATGGCTGCCCCTGCTCAAGAAATACTTCAGTACATGATTAATTAACTGCCAGCACAGATGTTTGGTACCTCTTTGCCACAGCTGAAATGTTTGTTTTTCAAATCTGAACAGGAGTCCACCATTTGAAGCACTGCTTGTGCAGAACTCTGCAGCATTAAGACCCATAAGCCCTTTATTAGAAATTACTATTGCAGAGGGAGAATAAGGTCGAGGAATGTGACGGAACACGATTCAGGATGGAGAAAAGCATGCAGCAATTGGCGAGACTTTCATATGGACGTTGCTGTTATTGTGTGGTTTCATTGTATTCATGCTGCGAGGTGCACAACTGCACATGCCCAGACCTGCCACGAGATTGCCTGCTCCCTGCTTCCCCCACTCCTCCCCCTTTTGCCTGTGCCCTATTCTGATTTGCTCCCCTGTTTGTCTGTCTGATAGCCCACCCTATGTTCTGCCCCTTTTTCCCTGGCGGGATGGTTAAGGATCGGGTGCACGCCTGAATAAACAAGTCTGCTTGCACCCTTCCAAAGGTGTCCTGTCCCCCCTTTGGACCGCAACAGAGGAACAGAGCAGCAGCACCAGCAGATCGACGCCTGAACTTCTGCTCAGAAATGTTATACAGACAGACATCCCACTTCTTCTATCTTCCAAAAGACTGGCATTTTATTAAGGTTGTGTGTAATGTGCTGATTTCCCCCCTGCTTCTCTCAACTTCCGTAAAGAAAGAAAAGATACCCATGTGCTATCTTAGAAACTTCTCGCTCTTTCAGCAATAAGTGGTTAACTCAGCTAACTCATTGATTAGCTCTGATTATATCTGACAGAAAGGTGGGAAAGCGAAAGATTTCTTTATTGCAGGTCTGCCTGATGACCCCTCCCTGTGCAGACCTGAGGCTGTTGGCCCCAAGCTCACCAAGGGTATAAGCAGTGTCCAGCTGGCTGGGCAGCACACCTCCAGCTCCAGAGGCCTTCCCCTTCCTGCAGAGGCAGCTGAGGACGTGGAGGGGAACTGAGGTTACTGCAGGGAAGGAGGGAGGGATGGGTATGGAGCTGGGGAATTGTACTGTAGCTTCAAGAAATCAGTCTTCATTAGTCCTGCTGCAAAGACTTGAAGTGATTCTTCTCTGTCTCTCAGGAGACAATTTTAATCATCTGGGACAGAGGAGTTCAGTGTCTTTCTCCTGATTGCCCCTCCAGAGGCTGCTTCTTTTGACAGGGTAATCCACTAAACAGTATAGAAACATCAGGAACTTGCTAGAGAATATTAGGAGAATGCACGAGATGTAGCTGCTGTGATCTTTGGCCCACTGAATATTGAAATATTTTATATCTAGTTTCAAAAGGAAAAAGGCACTTAAGTTATTATGACAGTTCAGCGCAGGTGGGGAATAACTTACCACAGAATCACAGAATGGTTTGGGTTGGAAGGGAACTTAATGATAATCTAGCTCCAACCCCCCTGCCATGAGCAGGGACACCTTCCACTAGACCAGGTTGCTTAGAGCCCCATCCAGTCTGGCCTTGAACACTTCCAAGGATGGAGTCATCCACAACTTCTCTGGGCAACCTTTTCCAATGTCTCACTACACTCCCAGTAAAGAATTTCTTCCTAATATCTAATCTAAACCTACCTACTTTCAGGGTCTTAGCCTTTGTTCTATCACTACATGCTTTTAATAAAAAGTCTTTCTTGAAAAATCACTCTTCATGAAGCTGTTACTGTCTCCGCTTACATGTTAAAAGTCTCAGCCTTTCAAAATATGAGGAGAAAAAAAAATCCTGGAAGTTTTAGGTTAGCAGGACATACAGAAAGGTAATCGAGTTCAGAAAAATGAAAAAATTAAAAATTAGAAAAATAATCTTTTTCCCTTCCACCCAGGAAAAAAATCTAAAACAATGCCAATGGGATATTTGAGATCAACATTGAAGGACAGCTACCTCTTTGCTCTGGCAAATATTTGGGTACTCTGAGAAACACCCCAAGCATTGCTCATTTCTCTAGCACTGCAGATCTTGGAAGAATGGCACCCCTGCTAAAAACTACACAACTTTCTGCTGATTTTTCTGCTTTGGTTTTGTCAAAACTGGGCTTACTTACAGGGATAATTTGATCCTTCAAAAATCAAGTGATCCCACTGAAACAGTATGTTGTTAGCATATTATCAGTCACCTTCAGATTTCCTCATGTTTCTGCAAAATGCTCTTGTCAAGTCTGACAGACGTTTCATTCTTATTTGAAATTAATTAGAGCCTCTGCCTTACTTTGATTTTATAAAAGGCTGTCGCTGGGGAAATTCAGCTCTAGCCCTATGAAAACATCTCTGTGTAACATAGTAGACAAGTAGATGTAAAATATGTATTTTACATAATGTTTACATACAATATAGTGAGACATTTGTCAATTTTAAGATACAGCCAATCACTTGCAGTGTTTCTTTGTGTGCAGATAAACTCATATTAATTCTAAGAGAGTAGAACAGAATTAATATTCTAGTAATTATCTATTTCCAATTAAAATATAATTGTGCAGTGAATAATAATAAAAAAGAGCCAAGACTTTCAAATACTTGAGATGTAGTGCCTTGAATTAATATTTATGAAACAAAAGTAAGTGTTCTGATTTCATAAGAGTGCTGTGCACTCAGCAGCATCTTCTGCAGTCAAAAAAAGCATGGATGCAGCACAGAGTAGCCTGTCTCTCTTCTGCAGTTTGATTAGGGATAGAACTTGCTGCCTTCTTAAGTGCATAAAGCTGTAGCATTTGGGTCAGCTGTAAATGAGTCGAAGTTTCTTGGTTAATGATGACAGTTTACAGTAATAACCAGTTTTAAGAAGCAGACTTACTTGGCACTTTGAAGAGCACTCAGCAGCTTCTCCTGAAATCCTGGCTTCTGAAGTACAGACCACTTATTTAGTTTAGATTTGGTATTTGTTGTTGTTGTTTGTTTGCTTGTTTTTCTTTTTATCTGCCAATCTGTGAGCTCAACTTGTTTGGGTATTAGCGTTTTATTTTGGATTCTGTGATGGTTTTTCCTGTCTGAAGACTGGGGGAGTACAAAATAACAAACCAAAGTTACTGCCATCCATTTCCCCTAAAATAATCTTACTTAAGTTTTCCTGAGGGCTATGGAATATCTTTTAGCACTCGAAATCAGTTGTTCTGTAAAGAGATGCAAATTCTTCCAGCTGCATTTGCTGTTCAAACCCCTTCCTGGGAGCTTGCTTAACCACTTCAATTTTGGAACTACAAAAGGAGAAGACAGAAGTGTTGTTATGTGCCGAATCCAGATTTGTAGCACTGCACTCATAAGTGGTGTTTAGGTGACGTGGAATGCAACAGAGCAAACTGCAAGGAGTTTGAAAAGCTGCCCTGTTTTGGCCATTTTCCTGTTGCAGCTGTAGGTGTTCCTTTTTATAAACAATGAGCTTAAAATTTTCTGTATCATATTTATTAGTGACTGATTGAAGAGTATTTCAACACTGGCTAATCAAAACCCCTGCTTAACACCCTTCAGAGTAGGCAGTCAAAGAAAGTTTCAGACAAGAATCAGGGTCCCACTATCCTTCTGTACTGTGTATCAGCTCTAACTCCTCCCTGGGACTCTGGAGCTCTGTCCACTGTAATGCCACAGTGATGAGATAAAGATGTTTTATAATATACAGAGAGGTGTGGCTTGCATTTTTTACTTTCATTCTTAAGTGCACATGTCTACAAAGTACTAAAATCTTTATATGAAAAGATGAGCCATGGTATTGGCTGGAGTTAAATCTGGAGGGAGAGTTTACTAGTAGAAGTGGTAAATATATATCAACATTTTCTGACTTTTAGTCCTTCTTCCCTGATTTTTATTCCATCTTAGATTTGTTAAATAACATTCTGCTTTGCACAGGAATTGCAGAGCAGATTGGAGTCAAGGGATATGTAATCTAACAGTCGGAGGCAGTATCAGGTATTTCAGTGGAAGGTGTAAAAATGAACCCCTTGTAGACAGAAGGTAAAAATATGTCATTTCAGACCCATGTATCAAATAGAGATTGGTTTATAGGCTTACATATGACATTTCAGTCACTCAGTTCACTTAGGATTATTCTGAGAAGCATTATTATGAATATGCATATCCAATTCTCTCTGGTAAAAAAAAAATCTTTGCCTACCTATGGTTTGACTCTTCACTGCAAGGCGTATTTTGTCCCAAACATATGAGCAGTGACCTTTCCTTAAAGGCAATTATCTGTTTTCTCTTGGATCAAAACTCTTTACTTCCTCTCTCCTTACATTCATTTCTCAGGTATATCGGGAATAGTAATTTTAAAAATCTGGAGAGTAACCTCTTCCACCCACACAGTTGTCAGGAGTCAGCAGAAATCAGTCCCTGGCATCCACGGTGTGCCTGGGAGAGTTTTGAAAAAGCTGGAAAAGCTCAGCAATCTAACACTGGTGAAAATTACTCTCTGTATTTCAACATCTCTGTGCTTCTTTTGGTGCCAGTTTGCAGGAATATAGATTTCTCTGCTGATTGCAGGAACAGGTTTTTGTTTGACTAAAGTGGAAAATTCTTTAAAAGTCTCCCAAAATATTACCAGCTACAAAATCTGATGAAAAACTTGATCTACTCCATTAATTGCTTTGCAGAACTCTATTTTCTTTCAGGAATGCTCTCCTTCTTCTGATCTCTGTCTCTATCCTTCCTCAGCCCATCATGTGTGCCCATGACACCAAGCTGTGTGGTGCAGTTGGCACACTGGAGGGAAGGGATGCCATCCAGAGGGACCCAGGCAGATTTGAGAGGTGGGCCTGTGTGAACTTTATGAAGTTCAACAAGGCCTAGTGCAAGGTCCTGCACCTGAGTCGGTGCAATGCCAAGCACAGATACAGGCTGGGAAGAGAATGGATTGAGAGGGGCCCTGAGGAGAAAGACTTGAGAGTGTTGGTGGACAAGAAACAGGAAGGACATTGACCTGCTGGAGTGAGTCCAGAGGAGAGCTGCAGAATGTTCCAAAGGCATTGGAATGGGAGGGGGAAGTTCCTATTTAAAAGAAAATTTTTAACGCAGAGGTAACACGAAGTAATTGCTTTTATGACAGGGACTGCAAACTGGTCACAGGTTTCCTGAATCAGACTCAGTGCCATCTCAGTATTTTATTGGGGAAGAGAATTTCCTAGTCTTCTGCATGACATAGTCTGTTGGGGTGTGGATCTCTGGATGGACAAAGGCCAGAGACAGCCCTAGACTATGTGCATATTTCTCTTCCTTTTGAAATATCATGTGTGTGAAAAGTATTTGATTACTGATGGGTTTTAAAAATTTTATGACTTCTGCTCGATGGTCTAAGGTATGCTTTTTTCTCTTTCCAGCTTGTCATATTGAGATACTCCTAAAGGGATCAAAGGCAAACCTTTAATTTATTTCCTTATTTCCTGTTCCATTTTGAATATAAAGCCTTCATTACCGTCTTTCACTTAACAGCCCCCTGTGCAGAGTAGATTTTAGAATCATAGAACTATTTAGGTTGGGAAGGACCTTTAAGATCATTGAGTCCAGTCGTTAACCAAGCACTGCCAACTCCACCACTAAGCTGTGTCCCCAAGTGCCACATCTACATATCTAAAATACTCCAGGGATGGTGATTCAACCACTTCCCTGGGCAGCCTGTTCCAGTGCTTGAAAACCCCTTCCATGAAGAAATTTTTCCTAATATCCAATATAAACCTCCCCTGGCACAGCTTGGGGCCATTTCCTTTTATCCTATTGCTAGTTACCTGGGAGAAGGGCCCAAAACTGAACAAAATATTCGAGGCGTGACCTCACCAGTGCTGAGTACAGGGGTATGATCACTTCCCTGGTCCTACTGGCCACACTATTTCTGATACAGGCCAGGATGCCATTGGCCTTCTTGGCCACCTGGCCACACTGCTGGCATGTGTTCATCTGCTGACAACCAGCACCCCAGGTCCTTCTCTACCGAGCAGCTTTCCAGCCACTCTGCCCAAAACCCGTAGTGCTGCAGGGGGTTGTAGTGACCCAAGGACAGTACTTGGTGCTTCATCTTGTTGAACCTCATAACCTCATGACATCCTTGTTGTCCTTATAAGTTGCTCCTGCTTCCAAAATTGACAGCCCCTTTTTTTTTTACCGGAATTCCAGCTGAAGCTCTCTGTTCAGCCAGGCCAGTCGTCCTCCCCTCTGGTTCAACTTTTAGGACATAGGAACAACCTGCTCCTGTGCCTTTAGAATTTCCTTCTTGAAAAATGTTCAGCCTTCTTCCCTCTGTTACCTACTCATTTCAGCCACAGTGCACCTCTGGTTTAATGGGAACACCTTAAGAACAACAGTTTAGCACCTGTATTTTGATGCCATGTGACTTCCCTCCATATCTGTCTTAAACAGCTCCAAGTCTCACTCTCCTATTTTGGTGACCTTGGCTTTTGCAGCACTTCATGAAGAGGTAGAGGAGGAGAGGGGTCTGCAACCTGAGTCAGATCAGTGCTGTGAGCTTCAGAAGACAATGTCACGGTTCCCTGAAAACCTGTGGTTGAATTTGGAGGAAAACATGGAGGAAAACTTCCAAAAAGTGGTAAGAACAGCCTGCAAATTTCACTGCTCAGGCCTCACTGCCTGTTAGCTTATTCCTCGTGTAAATCTACCACAAGCTGTGATACTGTGGTATAATACTGTGTTCATCTATTCCAGCTTGATAAAATTATTTGATTTTTTTCCCTATGCCTGCACAAGATCAGCTAAATCAGAAGGAGATTTCATCACCAGCATCCTAGAAGAGGTATTGTAATTGAATCTTCATTTACAGCTTAATCATGCAATCAACGAGACTATATAAAATTTTGACAGAGAGCTAAAAACTGTCATTTGTGTCAAGCTAGTACTGATTAATTTATTGATCTGTTTCTATTCAGTTCTTTAGAAGTAAACACATGATCCTCTAAGTAACTGAGATCTTACTCTGGAACCACACTGTGGTGTTGATATTCCTGTGTGGAGACTGTGCCTGTACCCATCCCTACAGAGCTGAACTACAGCTGACTGGTGTTCTGCAGCTGGTTTCTCTGTTCATTAAACTGTGACAGCACGAGATCTGATGTCTCTACAACTGGTGGGTTTTATGCTGTCTAGGTACCTATGACAAACATAGACCATGAGCTAGAGACTGCTTAAAATTGTCCTACTTTCTTCCTCTCAGTGGAAAAGTTTATCTTTTGCGAAAAAATAACGTATATTAATAATGGGGGGGGGAGTTGAAAAAGTCTTGGAAAAGAATTGGATAAAAGCATAATGGGAATGCCTAGGCACTGATAGGAAAGTTCATGTTATATTCACAGAAAGAGGGGATGAACTGGAGGCCCTACAAGCATTGGAAATACTGCTTTGATGCTGAGTACTTAGGCTTTCTGAAAACATAGTTTTGCTTGGGGTATTTCTTTAAATTAAAAATCTTCACAAAGCAAATCTTTGTCTCTTAAAAAAACCCTAAAGCCATAAGGCCTGTTTTCTCTTACATAAAAGAAATTAAATATGAGGGATGACTGAATATTTTCCATTGAAACTAGTTTTTCTTTCTTAGATTTGCTCCAGGATATATAAAGAGCATTTTGCTCTCCATACTCTCTCCTTGGCCCCCATCACTAGGCTTTAGTCATTCTTAAGAGAGATAACATCCTGCCCATGCAATAGTTTCTAGGCTGTCAGGATAACTGCAGTGGTTAGAGAAAATCCTCACTGCGGGCTAATGTCACTTCCAGTTTAGGTGTTTCCTGCTAAAATGCATTTTTCTGTTTTAATGTGGTTGAGTGCATGCTGATATTTTTTTAAACATTGACTATTCTGATGCTTCTGGTTGAGTAGAAAGCGACATGGAGAAATTGTGTTGAAGTCATGGATTTTCAGTGTTGGCCCAGCCAGGGCAAGGGGTTAAAATGATCTTGCTGGTGGTACAATTTTTCTGGTTGTGTCAATCATAAACAAGGAGGGATACTGCAGTGTGAACGCAGAGTCCCATGGGAAGACCCCTGTAGGAGTTATTCATATCAACTTTGTTTCCAAAACAGATGTCCTGTGAAGCTGCCTTTGGATAAACATGACACAGTGACACTGGGCGTGACCGTAACACATCTTCAAGTCTAAGGTGCAACACACATAAGATGGAAGTGCAAAATACTGCTGTGTCTGAATAGTGGTGGTTTATGCCTGTTTAGTGTGGAGGCTGATGATCAAAAGGAGTGGTAGAGGGCCATGCTGAGGCTGTATCCCACATTGACTGAAACTTCTTAGTGTTGCCATATTTCCAGCAGTTGAACTGGGAACTGCTTTCTTTAGACACTTATTTAAAAATCTATCTTGTCCTTAGTATCGCTAAGGTTGGAAATGACTTCTAAGACCACTGAGACCATAAAAAGATGGGAAAGAAGCCCTGTGAAGACTGCAGCGTATTCATTGCTTGTCTCACTCCTCCTACATGGAGCAGCTCAAGCGACAAATTCCCATTGCTTTTTGTAGCTGAACTTAGCTATTTTCAGCTCTTGCTATGTGAGGCTGGATGTCACTCTTGCCTCAGGTTAGACAGGAGGGTGCTCAGACTGTTGGTGGTAAGGGCTTCAAGCAGCTTCCGGCTCTCATGCTTTGTGAGTCACTACTAAAGGCTATAAATAGGAAATAAGATAAAGTATATGTATTAATCTTAGAAAACATGTAGTGTGGGGATGGTATGACTCAGTCCAGTCACCCCGTCCCCAATTTTTGTAATTTCTCTTATTGCTGTATTATAGTTGATCTCTGAAACACTGGGGACAAGCCAGGGTCTGATGAATTGGTGAGGCACTCTTGTTTCTCAAAGCACATTATTTATAACGTATCTCAACAAGTGGGAAAAGGTCAGACTGAACTGGCTGAAAGAAATACACAATAAAAATGGAAGTAAAAGTAAGATGGCAAGGGAGAAAAATGGGTTAAGGGAAGAGTGGGGAATGTTCATATTACAGATACCTCAAAATTTTAAGTGAAACCAGAATTCCTGAGTAGGAAAGAGAAGAGAGTGAAATGCATCTTATTTCCATGTTTGCAGCTCTTGATCTCTATTCAGTGATATCTCTTAATCAAGAAGGAAGAGAAGAAAAGAATATCAGGTTTCAGGATATTTGCATCTTGACCAAGCTGGTATACAAAGAGTCCTGCACAGGAAAGCCCAGGGAGTGCAGAGCCTGCTGGGACCTGTCCTGTAACAGAACTGCGTGGTGTCAACCATTGAGTGGGACTAAGTTTAACTTTTTTCTTTTTTCCTCTTTCCTCTTTTTTGTTTTTAAAATTGTTGGGTTTTTTGGATTCTTGGTTTGGGGGTTTTTTTTTGTTGTTGTTGTTTTTGGTTTGTTTTGGTTTTTGTTAGTTAGTTAGTTAGTTTGTTTTTTTGCCTGATTAGATGTAAGTGTTGATGGAAAAGCCTGAGTAGACTCAAAATTTATTGAAATGATGTATTTAGAAGAGATTTCTTAAAAAAATCCATAAACACTGAACTATATCTCATTACACTGTCTTGCAAATCAAACAGTCTTGCATGTGACTATACATATGGACTGCAAATAGAAGAAATTTAGGTCTTGAGCAAAAGTTATTCCCACAAAAAATTTTCCACTTCTAAAATGTGTCCTCAGCCAGATAAAAAGATAAACAGTGTGAAGGAGGCCATGACTTGGCCTCTGCCAGCAGAGAAGGTCACGGCTCAGGAGGGAAGGAAGCTAAACCTGAATTTGTGCAGAAATCAGTGGTGGAAGCTTGACTGAATTTTTGCCAACTGGCAAATTCTGAACTTTCTCAGGAAAGGTCAAGATAATTTAGCAGGAAAAAAAAAGCTGCTGCCAAATTCTAGTGAGTTCCTTTCTTTTTCCCATCTGGGAATAACTCTGAACTATCTGGATAAGTTTATTGGGGTGACGTGCCAATATAAGCAGAGTTACCCTGGGACAAGTTCATCCATAGCATGACTACTTCCTGAGGTGTTTTTGCACCAGGGATTGGTTTTATTCAGCTTTCCTTTAAGTTACTTTTCTGAACTATAACAAGCTCTTATCTGAGACATCTCTATAAAATAATAATTTTAAATCAAAAATATTAATAAAGCAGATAATTCAGATACTTCACTTGCAAATAATTCATTGCACTAAATTAGTTTTCTCTAATCAATTAAGAGTCTACCAGGTAGCAGCAAATGGTAATCTAACAGCGGGAACAATTTTATGTATTTTTAGGGAAGGTGTGAGTCTAGCGCCAACTTATTTAAAACTGCTCCTCCAACCCAGAGGGCCCAGGCTGAACTCTTCCTTCCAATAACACAATGGATTTCTTTCACCAGTTTTCTTATTTGGAAGAGGGATTTATTGCCTTAGTGCTACTCTGAGCCTAGTTATTTTGTTTGCTGGTGGAGTGGCAAGCAAAATATACCACTATCTGATTCCTGTGTCTCAAGGACAAACCTAATATCTGCAGAGACATATGAGTTTCTACATCTACCGCTGACGTGTGGGTTTGGCAGGATGGTACAGAGCTCTTTTACAATCGGTACAGAGACACAGGGGACCAGAGTGACCCAGAATATCCCTGTGGTGATCTGAGCCCTGTTACAGGCATATGCAACCCTTGATAGATACTGCTTGTTAGTCTTCAGTGGATGATTCTTTGGTCTAACCCAATTTGTTTGTTCTTATAAGCTCAGGCCTGCCTACAACTAGCTAGAAAAGTAGTAGATACAAATTGTACCTGAACTCTCACTTTTCTCTGGTATTAGTATACTTGATGTTATTTTTTTTCACCCACCTAGAATACAATATGCCTTGTTAGTCTCTGTCACTTCTTGTGGTGGAGTTAGGGCTAGTCAGCTTTTTCTTGATGAATTTGTAGTCTAAAAGCCTCATGAGGGTTACAGCTGTGCCTGATCAACAGGCTGTAGGCTGGATTTGTGCAGTGACTACGTTCACTTTCAGCCTCTGATACCAGAATTAGTACCTGCCCTTGGGAACGCAGATGGGAGCAGCAGAGGAAGCCTGGATGAAATTCTGGGCAGCAGGACAGTCAGTTCTGACTTAATTGAAGCCTCTGAAGAGTTATGCAGGCAAAATTGTAACTAGGATGTCTTGTTTTGGTATGGTGTATTTTGTCAAGATCCTATCAGAAGCAACTGTTAAGGATCACCTTTCTGTGTCCCAATCCTGAAACCTAAAACCCATTGCGACCTCACGAGAAATGAAAAACAGTCCTCTCACCGTCCTCTCTACCCGTTATTGAGGGCATGCTGGAGACAAGGAGATTGGATGCTGGGAACCACAAAATGCATCTCTGACTCTTGTAGCTGTACTGCCAAGGGCTTTGGTTTTCTTTACCTGAGTGTTCAGGACAAGGTCTTATTCCAGTTGCAAATGCCTCTGCTTTGGCACTCCCATCAGAGAATACCATAGTCAACAGCAAAGCCCCTCGGAGGCTGGCAAAGCCCATGCAGCCTTCAGGAGATTGAAGCAACGTCTCAAAACAAAAACGCGTTTTGTGACCTCAGGCAAAGGCAAGTATGTGCCATTCAATTATCATCAGTTGGCAAGACTGCAAAAAATTGAACAGCTTGGAGTTGTCACATTTAGTGCTCTCATTGCTTCCACATTTCACTGGGTAAAATCTCAAATACTCTAGTTTTGAGGAGTTCAAGAATCGTCTGTATCTGCTTCCACACACTCTGCACTGGTTTTCCTCTCCAGTGTGCAGTTTGTTGTGCACAGCTGGCTGTCTCAAGTCATCATTAAGGGGAGTGACTGAGATGCAGCCTCTGAAGTGAGACAGGCCATGCCTGAGGCAAGTCTGTTTCCATCCATGGCAAACTTCATCAAAACCTCTCAGGGAAAAGGGTTACCTTTCTCTTTTGTTTTAAGTTAAACCCACAAAGTCATTTCTGAAAATGCATTGTTCTAATAGTTTTCTCTCACACTTTAGAAATAGCTAATATTAGTACTATTTGGTAATATGTTCAGTACTACGTGTTAGTACTATTTGGTACACACTAAGTACCATGTAAAACCTCAAAACAAAGACAGTCTAATCTAGTCTAATCCAAAGCCCTTGTATGACAAATTTTCTGTTAGCCATATGCACATTTTCTCACTAACTTTACTGAAACAATTTACAGGCATGAAGTTGAAGCATAAGCAGGAGCATTTTGCAGGTCAATACTTGAGGGATTTTTAAGGGTGTGAATGAAGGCTCAGGGAAGTCAGTGGGAGGCTCCAACCAAGATTTTAGAGGTCAGCTTGTGAAGACAGTAAATTAGTGCACAGATACATATCCAAAAAGAGTCTTGAAATTGCGTGTGAGACCTGACAGCAGTACAAGTTTGAAACCTCAGTGTCTCATGAGAGTAGAAAAATTGGGTGTTCAACTGCCAGAGGGTCCTTCTGGGGAAAAAGAACATCCTTCTGTCCAACATGACTCGTCTCTCATTCTACCACTATGCGAAGAGCCTGCTTTTATAAGACATTTTTTTTTAACATTGTCAGTTACTTGTCAATCTTCCATACTTACTAATTTATTTTTATGAATTTGTCTCATTTTCCATTGGAGCTTGATGAATTAAATTGTTCAACAGTATTTTAGGTCAGTATTTTGAGATATTATGAAAAGTGAAATCCGATCTGTTAAGTAGTGTGGAAATTTCAGATTTCAGTAGTTTCAGCTACAGTTAAAATAGTGTGAAACTTATTTAATAAAACTTCAACAGAAATGCTAAAAGAACACACATATTAAAATGTATGTATTTTAGGATTTATGAGGCTTTCAGTTAGGATTTCAAAGGACCTTACAGTCCACTATTTTTTAAATAAACATATTATGCAGAACTGCCAAACTTCTGATCCTTTTCCACCTCAAATATTAGGATTCTCTATGAGATTTTGAAAATCTCTGCAGAAGAAAATTTACTGTTGATATTGTCAGTGAAATATTCTTCCCTATAGCACATCATTCTCTAGTGCTTTGTCTAGCCCAGCTGTAAAATAAGGCTACACAATAACTTAATAATTTAATGGAGAAAACACAACTTAGTACTCAGAAATTGTTTTCCTATTATAATGAGTTGACTCTTTTATATAGCATCAAGCTTGCCTCCCAAATACAATGAGATACAATATGCAGATTCAAAATTATCACTTTCAGAATGGCTTGGGAGTGTAGTTTGGTAGGATGGATCCATGGCCAGCAGAACATTGTGCTGGTTCAGGGCAGTGGTAGTCAGTAATACAGCTTTCCTGTCCACTGCCATGATATGCTGCTGCACAGTAAATGAAAAAGTTTCTGTGAAGATCATGGATATGCAGTACATACAGCTTTTAAATACTGGGAAGAATGACATAGGAAACTTCTTAATTTCACTGATATCAGCCTTAGCTGCTGGATAAGATATTCCATTGCCTGTACACATGTGAAAACAAAACAAGACTTTTTCTTGGAGTGACAGATAATGCTCTTCAAGACACTGAAGATGAAACTGCTTGTTCCCTTCATACTGCCCAGAGATGCTATTCCCAGTGTTACCCTTCCTTAATACCGAATTCATTTATTTCTTTGATGTGTTACATAGAACAGAAAAGTTGGTTTTTTTCTTGGGTTCTTTGTTTGTTTTAAAAACATAGAAAAAGAATTGCAGGTGAATGTATCGGTTCTTCCTGGTCAGCCCTTCTCTCTTCCTGCGAGGTGGAAATAACCTGCCCGGCAGTTTCTCATCCACCAGACGAGTCCCTCTAGTGGTGCCATATTGAAATTTTTTCTCCTACATTCCCAAATTAATGAAGAGTAAAACCGTATCAAACCGAATAAATATTTTAATGCAACCCTCAGTTAGTGAAAATACTATAGCGTTCTGAAATGCATATGGTTTTGGTCTAAATAGCATCACACTTTTGGAAAATCGTGTACCAGGGTAATTCCTGTGCCTTCAGCTTAATAGGAGTTGAAACTGTTTTCAGTGACTGCTGAGCAGGATCATCAATTTTCATGGAAACATGAAATGAGCTAAAAATATAATACATTTTTCAACATGTGAAATTTTTTCCTCATCTCTTTTCAGAAAGATGCTTTAGGCAGGTTTTTTTGAGCAAATTAATTATATTTCTGTGGTGACCTTGCGAGGAACAACTTCAGTATTATCAGTCCGCATATTGCAAATGGGGAGTTAGAGCTGGTGCCTCGTGTTCACAAATAGACTTGAGAAAACAAATCATATTTCTACTTTCTTGAAACCGTAAAATGTTGGGAAGAAAATAACAGTTGGAAGTGAAATGAAAGCCACTGAAAGTGAAATTGAAGAACTGATAAGTGCAGAAAGGTCCTTGAAGCAAACACACCTGCACATGAAATGCTCAATACAACACTGTTTTCATCTTAATTCTTTGTGGCTTTGGAGTCGGGGTTTGTTGTTGTTGCTGTTTTTTGTTGGAATTTTTTTTAAGCAACATATTTAGGTAAATAAGAGAAGGCGCATTTATTTGTAGGGACATTTTTAGCCTTTCAGTGTTCAGAGCAATCACAGTAGATCTTCAAAATGTTTTAGCTGACTCCAAGAGTTTTACCACTCCCTGAGTGATGTTCGAAACAGCATGCAAAGGTGGCTGCAATCAGACAGTGACCTGAATGAAAGGGAACAGATATTGACCAAGTGCAGGCTGTCCTGACTGGCTGTGTGGCCAGAAGCCCCCTCAGCACTGCACACCTGCTGATGGGACATGAAATATTGCTTACAGCCAGGAAAATCCAAGAATGGTTGAAAGGGGCGTAGCAGGAGCACAGTTCTGCTGCTGCAGCAGTCAGGGCTGTCCTGAAAATGCAGTGAGCAGGAATGGTGTAGCTATAGGTAAATATGGGTAATACAAATTTGTTCACTTCCCATTTGAACCAGAGAGTGTTTGTCCATTCCACAATGCTCTTCCTGGATCTCTGGGCACCTGAGTGGATGAGCTTTATTTCCCACTTCCCACATTACCAAGGAGCCAGTGGGTGAAAGCACCTAATATTTCTCTTTGGTTAGGCACTTATTTAATAAAAATTCAGCTTTATCTGGGAATACATTAACTCAGTTAATCCTCAGAATTGAAACATTCATGTGGAGAAATCTGATTAATTACCTTTCTTCCACCAGGTTGTCAATCAAAGCATTGGAAGGAAAATGGTATCATTTTATCACTTTTTTTCCTAATACCTTGAGGTTAGATGAGATTAAATATACTGTGATACTGCACCCTCATGCAATGCTCTGCAGAGATAGCTGACCAAAGTCTGATGAATAACAAGAAGGTGAATCTGCATGTAGGTCCTTTCCTGGTCCTTGAAGCAGCTGAGCTGTGTCAGCCTGGAGAGATAACCCTGCTGCTTTGGGTTGGAAATCTAGTTTCCAACCAGAGTCCAGAGCCAGCACAGCTCTCCCTACAAGGCTCCATCCTGTGGGCTGCAAATGCACTCAGACCTGTGGCGAAAGAGTGCATACCTCTGCCCCAGGATATTATTCTTAAGAGATGTAATGGATGAAATCTTCAAGGGCACCAGCTTAAACATAATATTAAAGTCAATAACAGGGAAACAAATAATGAAAATGTCCTGTGATAAGTTTGAATATTAGAGTTACAGGTGCTTTGGATGTCATAATTTTTCACTTCTCTGTGGAGTGTTTGAATGTTGAGTGTCATCCAAAGTTTATTTATTACATTCCCTTGAGTTTGACTTTTAATAGATTTTTAAAAATAATTTATTTCTTTCAAGAGAGACAGACTCCAGATTTAAAAGGCAATAGGCTAGAATAATAACCAAAATAAAATTGGATTCACAAATTATTCTTTTTATTTTAAAACATAAAGTGGGAAACCATGATTGCCTGATATTTGTTTTTATGCTTCTTCATGCAGAAGTGTGCTGACTAGGGATAGAAGGCTTGGGCTCTGGAATCAATACTGAACACTGAAGTAGCTTTTAGATGCTCAGCTCCTGCTGTGCTTGGTCTAATTTGGAGCTTGTTGAAATCCCATTTTAAATGTTGCTGGAGGAGTTTGCTTTATCTCAGCAAGAAATCCAGGGAAGCTGGTAGTTGAAAATAATGGATCATCAGGAAATAAATACGAGGATAATGTATGCAGGGAAAACTTCAGCCATGAAACTTGTTTTGGAGGAGAGCGAGCCCATGTCTCTGTTCACTTTTTGCTGTTAAAAATGAAATCTAGAACCAATATGGGGAATCATTCACAACAGTGTTTTGGTCTTTAGGCTGAAATTCCAAAAAGGCTTACTTTATTAATTTGCTCCAGCCAACAGAGATAAGCATTCGTGCCTGAATTTTCAGAAGTATCATTTGGGGAAAGTCATGCTTCTCCTGCGCACTCCCTCACATACTGGATTTCACCTTTTGCAGCACTTTGAGAAAGGTCTCTGTAAAGTCAGCCCAGCTGAGTTGTATATGCTCTGTCTAACTATAAAATGTTCCTAGTCCACACCAAAAAAACCCAGCAGTTAGTGTGCATTCCCTTGGCAAACTGATGCTTGCAGCAAAATACATCAAAAGACATGAGAATATTGGGCAAGAATCTCAGAGGGTGAGAAATAACCCTTGTCCTTCACAGAGGAGAACGGTTTGGTTGGTGAAAAGTCTTCTTTTCACTCTGCTCTTTGGCAGCCCTATTTGACATGGATGCAGCAAAGACCAGGACAATTTGTCAGCCAGTAAAATGGAGAAGTGAACCTACAATGCTCATGCAGCCTAACTCCATTCATTGCTATAGCAATAATTCCCCATGAAAATGGAGCAAAGAAATGTTTTAGATGATAATGCACTTTTAAAATACAATACCGCTAGCAAAAAACCTCTCTCATTTTAACCCACGGATCTGTGAAGTCCTTTAATGATATGAATAATCTTCTTTTGCCTTCCTGAAGGAGTTCTCAAGAGGGAATGAATTCAGCAACTCCTACCTTGCAATTGCAAGCAAGAATCTAGATACATAAGTATTTAAACAACAGAAAATTTAAGAGCAGGTTGTACTTTGATATGAGTGAGTCCTCTGCCTTCTCTTACTTCAGATTTTCAACCCCCTCCCCAAACAGGTGGAGATACAAATGCAACTAAAAGTTGCTGGCTTTCCTTTGGGTGTTAATTCCCTTTTATACTTTTCAAACTCCTCTACAAAGTGTTAAGGCAGGAGAAACATTCTCACAGGAGTCATAGCAGCCAGAGATGTCATATGTCAGGGCAGGGTATAAAAGAGAGTTTTCTGAAATATGTTTTTTTTGCTATCCACAGGGTACAGTTACCTTCTTACAATAGCCAAAGTCTTATCTTCTCTCTTTCTCCATCAACACAGGACATAAGAGCCCTTCCCTACCTTGTGGGGGCACTGGGAAGGTTGCATGCTGTGATATCCTTTCATGTGGCACAGGTTGAGGACAAATAACAGAGGCTTTGCTGAAATATCTCCCTCTGACCCATCCAGAAAGAGTCCCTGGAGGCACAGCAAGGGCTGCCTGCCTCTCCTCTGCATCTGCAAGGCTATAATACTTCTATTCATTTTCTTCTAAACACCTAAAAAACACAGTCCAAGGAATCAGTGGGTTATTTGGCTTTTAAGTACATTTTTTTGTGCTATTTGCTGAGGTGTTAACCATACCTTCTGTGTTTATGAGCCTGGCAACTAACAATATTGTTTTATTTAAATGACTTTTGAGTAGGAGAATTCAGTTGCTTTGTAAAAGGAAAAATATGAAGCAGCTCTGTTATATGCTGTTTTTTCTAAAATAATTAAACAGAAACTAAGAGAGTATTTTATTTTAAAGTACAGTTGTTTGTCCTAAGGCTGTAGCGTAGCCTTGTTGCTGCACCTACTTCAGCTGAACAAATAGAAAATTCTGTTCTATTCAGTCCAGATTCAGGTAGGTTTTGCTTATGAACATGTGACTGTGTTTTGGGTTTTGCTGTAAGGGGAAAAAATCTAGGGCTTTTACATCCTGCATAGAAGGCAATGCAAAACTTGTTTTGATTTCTGTGGCCAACTAAAGCAGAATTGGGAAAATAATTTACTTTGGTTTAAAATTGAAAGTTGAAGGGATTTTCTTTTCTTCTATTCAAAAGTTTTGAAAGTTTTGAAAGTGAAAAGTGTCAAGTAAAGTGGCCAAGTAAAAGTTTTGTTCCCTTTAAAAAAAAAGGCTTGCTTTATTTTGGGGAAATTCTTATTCTATATTACTTCTTAATATAGCTGCATTTTGAAAATAGAATAATTTTGAAAATAAATGCTGAAAATGTATTTGAGTTTTCCTCTGAATTTTCCTTTTAACTGAAACTGACTTCTTAATCTTATCCAAATGTTCAAACTGTTTTGTTCCTCTTGAGGATTTCTCAGTGGAGGAGAAAAGCCTTCCTGAGCTCTAAGAAAATGGGAATTCTGAAGGGCAATGAACACATGGAGGTTGCCAGGAAGGACGATGCATGTTGCTAGGGTATGGCAGAGTGTGAAGGTCCCATGGCACAAGGGGTCTGGGGGAAGAAATCTGGAAGCAGGGAAGTGTGTTCTTGAAGTCAAAAGATCCAATATTATAGGATATCTTATATAATATAATTCTTATAATCCTGCATAATGGGATAGGATATGTAATAAAAAATACAATAATAATAGGTTTATTCTTGTAATATTGGATATCTGATATCAGGATGCCTCCATCCTGATATCAATATGAAGCTATGGATTGTAATGAAATAAGAGTAATGAAATAATTATTTCCAGGCCTCTGATAGCTTGTCATCCTCTCTACCTCTTCACTGTTAGGACTAGAATTTGCAAGGAGTACAAAAAGAATGTAGGAGAGTGCAACATCTGACTCAGCTCAGCTCAGGCACAGCAGTGTGATCTAGCCAGAAAGAGCAAAGCTAAAGGTCACCTGTACCCATCTGCATGTTCAGCTCTTCAGACTTTTGACTATGTCTTTGTCTTTTTCAAACTTCAGACTGAACAAAGCAAAATCTTGAAGTGAACTAACGGTTTGATCAGCCCAGTTTCTTGAATGAGGGAAACATTCTTCCTAAACGGACAAAACAAGTATCTCAGCATTGGCTGAAATAGGTTTTTATGAAGTGAGAGTGGGGAGGGAGGCAGCAGAAAAATTGTCATCCGAGCACACAAATGTGTTACCTGTATTTTGCCAGAACAGCCGGCCTCATGCAGAAGCCCCTTCCTTTCCCTGATCGTTGGGTTTTGGGATGAAACCCCAACAGTGGCTGCAAGCTTGGAGATGGCATTCCAGCTGGAAGAGGCTATTGCTCTCAGTCATGAGTGGGATCATTACCCAGTGCAGTTTCAGATAGGCTTTTTCCTCACTGCAGGAACATTTAAAGATGAGAGAGGCAAGTGCAAGCACGGAAACCCATTATAACACATAGTGGCACTAAGCCTTTCAGTAATGGAATGTACGTGTTATATCTTGTTGATGTCCAACACTGGGGTCTGTAGCAGTTCTTAGCAACAGCTGCCACACTGGAATCTCTCAGAAACAGACAATTCACTACAATGCTGTAGCTGTGTGGAATGGCACCCACCTTTCCACAGCTGTGGGACTGAAAATGGATGCAGGGAAAAGAGAAGGACTTGGGAATAGTGCATACCCAGAAGAGCTCCATCACCATGGCTCTTACAACATCTTCTCAAATTCCCTGCATAAAGTTTGAGTGGGATAAGCCCCTTCCCTTCACTGCAGGGCTTTTCCTTTAAGATGTAGCTTACACCTGTAAGCCAAGGGAAGGGAATCACAGGCAGCTAAAGCCGTGAGATTTACACATCTTGCCTTCCAGATTGCTGTCAAGATGAAGGTCACCCATTATGCCCATGAGCAGTCTTGACAATTCTTTCATGCTTTTTGATGGTTTAGTACAACAGCAGGAGAGGCCAAATGAGCTGTTCGTGGGATGTATGTAATGCTCCTAATCTGTGCTGGAAATGGGAATATTGAATGAGCTGCTTATGATAGATGTAGAGGTGCTTTCTATTAACTATGTAGCCAGTCTTTACAAGTGGGGTATACACTGTCCATATTTCTAGCCATTCAATTAATCAGTACAATGAATGCAATTTAGATAGGTAATGAAAAGTCCTCTATTTAACCTTAAACTGGCACATAATTTTACCTGTCAACAGTCTTCAGTACAGAAGGTTGTTTCTGAAATTCCCGGCTCTAAAAGTTACTGAGCTACTTACAAAAATGTACTTAACTGCCAGTGAGTCAGCATTCAGTGGTCTGAAACTCATTTCCAGGAATTACGTGATTTACAAGACTCAACTTCCAAACTTGGCCACTCACATAGAAAGAGAAAGAATAAAGAAATTCTGAAATAAAAACCCCACATGCTTTTCAAATGCAAAGCACAATAAGAAAATTGTCAGTCTCTTGAGACATATCTGCGCCTGTCATTTAAAATTAGAGGATAGTAGAGAAATACTCCATCTCAGTAATTTTCTCTTTGGAGTCACAGTTTCTCGACTGATGTCAAGTCCAAAGATACCACTGGAGTAGAAAAAGGAAATGTTCATGAAATTTAACAGTACAAATGAAGACAATTCTTGTTCTTTTGGATCCCTTAAATGTGGAATGACAATGTTTGGTATACTACCAGCATCATAACAACTTATGGTATCTGCTTCAGGCGGTGCTTTTTGTGCATTTCTGAAGATGATTTCCAACTATTGCCAGTGATATTCAGGTAGAAGTGAAAAAATTTGCAGGTCCCCTTTTAGGGAATGAGGGAGATAATTCATTTAGAGTGTTAAGATGATTCATTTAGAGTGTTAAGATGAGGAAAGTGACCCTTCCTAGGTGACCCTCAACCACCACTCAGGATTCACTGGTAACAATCTCCTAAGGAGAATAACTTTCCCTTCCGGCGGTACCTTCAGCAGCTGACTGTGTGCTCCTGCAAAAAGTTGCTGTACTATCTCATTTTCTTAATTTCCTGGCTCTATGTCCTACTTTTCAGACAGTTAATTTTCCTTTTCATTAGGGATCTTATGGTAAAGGTGTAATTTGTACTTCTAAGAGCTAAAGCAGTCACAGACCTATTAATCATACAGGAATGCAGCCTTACAAGACCCCATGGCTGGAAGTCCGCTCTCCTGACTGAAAGACGAGACAAGGCAGAGGCTCATGGCTGCACTTTGCTGAAAGGCAGAGCATCCACCCCTTGCATCAGAGCCTTAGTTAACTGAGTTATATTGTTCCCCTCAGTGTGGTATGTTTTTAATTGGAGTGAGGTACATACCAGAAAAAAAATTAAGCAACTTTGTGGCAAGCCTTATATTTTTTGTTTAATATTTTTAGAGTGGCCTTTAGTACATTTATTTCCTATTTTGCTGCAGAAGTTACCATCCTCTTCACTGTGACTGGTAATGCCACTGAAGACTATGGAATTATACAAAAAGCAATAGTAGCTCTTAGGTATACTGAATTTGCCTCTTGATTATGGAAAAATTTGTTACTCTGAAAATTCCCAGTGTCATATAGTCTGAAGTATCTTGCATTGCTATCAGCCCATTTTCAGACCTGGTTATGCCATGGGAACAATCTGGCTTTATCTTGTGAGAGCAGATGATGTCTTCAAGTTTGTGGATATAGGTAAAGTCCCCGTAATCATTATATAATAGTTCTGGCTTGTGTATATGATCTACCTGCACTTGAAAATTTGTCTGAAAACAGATTTTTTTCATCTCTTTTGTAGAAATCTGACGTTTGCAGCAGGAAAGTCGTTATTCTCCCTAAGGACTGTCTATTTTGTGGTTCCATCGTGTTCACAAATTCATCATATATTTCTTTTGCTTATTCAAATCAAAATCAATTATTTTGGGACAAATTAAAAACCTCGTCTGTGCAAGGTACGAGGACATATAAAATAATTTTGAACAACTTGTTTGGGTTTTATCAGAACATAAGAGGAGTTGTTTTCCAAGGTTGATGCCAAGCCATTAAATAAAGAGGAATATTTCAATGCTCTGGTGGTAGTATGCCATTGGGGATTTTATTTCAGACTCCAGTATTCCAATCCAAATATTTGTGTTCTATCTGCAAGCCAACAGGTGACATGCCAAGGTTTTTCTGCACAGATGGTAAAGACTTTCAGTGTGTTATGGATGGAAAAAAAGAGAACCTTATCATGTAGAATTTAGTCAATTCTCAAAGCAGCAAAATTGTCTATTATGGTAGCAACATCTTAAGGCAAAATGGGTTTAGAAATGTTCATGGACAGTACTCTATTGGAATAGTGTGACATCAGCCAGAGGCCTGACAGTGCTCTCCATTTGCTTGTTGTCCAAAGCAAACCATGTCATCATTTTGTAATACATGACTTCTAGGGCTTTCCCCAGGCTGAGTTAAGAAGCAAAGAAAAATGCATTTGAAAAGAACAAGTATTAAAAATTACTTAGTTCACACTCATGATATAGATGGGTGTTAGGTATGGAGGATCTCTACTTTTTAGCTAGTTTTCTGATCCTCAGTTTAGACTTCAACAGTATGCTGTAAAGAGTGGGCTACTTAGAAGTAACAATGAAACACCACATACAAACATATAACGAAAATATTAGCTCTCTGAAGATATTGTACTGGAAATACTCCAAAATAGGCAAACAAAATCTGTTTAAGTAGGTAAATGTATACACATAAATAATGTGTGATCTTTACTACATATAAAACAACAATGTTCTTGAAATCCCAAATAATCAAATGATAATCAGTGAAAAATCCCAGGCTGCTCTATCAGACCTCTGTTTCTTAACACAGTTGGAGGAAAACTTGGTATTTCAATAGACATTACATATACAGTTGACAGAGCACTTGAAAAAGGCAGCTGCAAATTATTTCTTCTCATGACCTCAATAGACCATTTACACTTTATCTGGAGAAGAGAATTTGAGTAGTTGCCCTAGACGCGATTACTGAGTTCAAAGAAAACATTTTAACCAGGACACCTTTTCATCTACTTTTGTTTTGATGAGGGTTATTTGTGTTCTTATTAAATCATCTCATAGCAATCAAGTGAGGAAAGACAGGAGGGTAAACAAGTTGGAAATTAAAATAGAAACCATTAAGGAAAGTGTCCATACTTTGATTTGCTGGGAGAGACTTGCCTCTGCAAAATCAGAGGGTTCAGCTGACTTCATTGGACCCTGAGTGGGCAGCCACTGAGCCATACACTTTCAATTCTGGAAGAATTCACTTCTAGACATACTGAAAAAAGGTGAAAATCTGGGGTGAGAAGTTCTCTGCCAGGGACCAGCTCTGGAATGAAGCAGTGCCTTCTGTATGAAGGTATTGCCATGGTTTCGCTCCTGGACTGGGAGGAGGGAGGTGCAGTTTCAGCACCAGTTCCTTGGGGTTTTTTAGTGTGTCAGAATTTTATGGAAGAAATTGTTCCATCTTCTCACCTAAAAAAAGCCCCTAGTAAATGAACAATATTTGTAAATGATGCTCTGAGAAGATGCATGGCACCCTTTTGTTTTATATAAATCTTATTTTAATATTGGATATTTTGATGTAGCCTGGCCTTATTTTCCCCAGAAGGTGTATCTAATGCATAAATTACTTCCCATGGTGAAGCAGCAGTTTTGCTAACAATGGATCATATGAAAGATCCTTTTAACACCAGTACAAATGATTACATATTTTAGCAATTTTTCAGGGCTGCTTGTGTCTAATCTTTTGCTATTACATTGTGAGACTTACTGTTACAACAAATCATCTGAATTAGTCTTGCAATGGCAATTATAGCTATCGACCAGATGCTCAATTGCACACCAGAGGGTTACTGAGGAACAGGTACAAAAGGTACAACAGCTCAAAGAGCCAACTCTACTTGTAGAGTTAAGGTAAAACACTGTGGTTGCAAACCACTACAATACTAAAAAAATTTGAAAGCTTTTGTGTAAAAAAGATTTTAAAACCACAAAATAGTTGTTAAATGAATTTCTGATATAAAAATTAAAAAAAATTAAAAAACCAACCCTTCTTGAAATACAATTTGCTGTCCCAGTTGTCTCTCACAAATGTTATTATCCCATTTCTCACTTTTTATGCTCACTGGGGTTCTCCTGAGAGTAGTGAGCAACATGCCATTTTGGAACTGCTTCACCCAGGGCATACGTTGCTTAATTATTAAAACAAAGCTGTTGCGTAGCTCTAAATGCCGTTGCTGCCTCTTAGAAACTGATGTGATTTGCATTTGCATTCCTTTTAATAAATTAGGTATTTAATTACATTATAAATGTAACCTCTAATTGAAGCACCTCCTCCCAGTGGGCATAACTCCACGATGATTTCTCACAAGCAGCCTAGAAGTGGATGCATGCTGCTGCAGGAGTGGGAATCTCACTAATAAGCACTTAAACATTCTTGAGTATTTTTGCATCTTAATGGATGTTCCCCCAGGACATCTCTTAAGACGGTATTTGTTTTGCTGTAGTGTGTTGCCTTTTGCTTATCCTCCACTGCTTTGTGTATCTGCACTTCTCTCTTAGATAGCTTTTATTTTTCATGCCCGGATACCCACTGGTATCTCCATAGTATATAACGGTGGATGCGAGTTACTCTCCGTGGGTATATTGTGCCCAAGGTGGTACTGTCTTCTTCTAAACCTGTTTAAGTGTCTAAATATTCCTCAGATTTTTGATATCTGTAGTGCTGCTGAAGTTATTACTTGAGCTCTGATATCTCAGTTTGCTCTGTTTAGTAATGTTTGAACCAAATGTAGAAGAGCAGTTCTCTGCTGAGGATGCCATGTAAAGCTTCATCAGATGCTGGGTTCCTGTATCATTCTGATTGTTAAAGATTCAACATTTTTAATTTATTGATTTACCGTAATATGTTAAAGGTTTAACAGCTTTAGATATGTTTATTTACTTTAGCTTTTTGGCTAAGGTATAATCTAAGCAGCTATTTTCTTATCTCTAATTTGTTGTCACATCAGTAAGAAATTTTATTTTCTGGTTTTGTCGGTAAGTTACTTCATACTATTTCTGCTCAATTTAACTCCGAAGACGGTTGAATCAGTGCATTCAAATAAAACCTGCCCATATTTCTTATATCTAGAGGTTGTTGTGAAATCAATACATTTAACTGTTGTTACAGTTTGATTGCAGGTCATCAAGGTGTTGGGCAGGACCAGATACAAATGGCAATAATATGTGTGGGGTGATTGAAGAGCAGCTTTACACATTCCCTGATTCGTGTTTCCAAGACTATCCCTGGACTTGCCTCCTGTTTGTGGCTATTTTTCCTGCCAGCTTCCAAGGGGAAATGAAAACCTGGTGCTCAAGCCTTAACAAACAGGGAGGGCATGATCATGGCAGTGAGGAGTTTTGAGCCCAGCCCTGTAACAGCGGTGCAGTTCAGTTGCTGAAGCAGTGATGAAGGTTCTGAGGAACAGCAAAAGATGGTAATAATTGTTCAGATCTTAGGCAGTTTAAAGCAATCACTCTGTCACTCTCAAATAGTACAAGAATTTTGACACCACATTAAATCCTGAAGTTTATTTACTATATTACCTTACTCCTATCCATAGACAATACCAGGCACTAGAGAGAGGATCCAGGAAATAATAATAATAAAAAAATCCATTTGTGGATTGCTTACAGTTTAGTATCTTCACAACTCCCTTAGAAATTTTCCTTTTAATAATCATTACTTCAGCTCTCACTTCATTACCAGTCTACATTTTCTGCATGCTTTTGAACTGTGGTCTTCATTCTACCTAACAGTGGCTAAACAAAGAGTATTGGGGACGTATTCCTTTGGCTTTAATTTACTGTCTTTCACCATGCTTCTCCTGGTTCTCAGAAAGATGGTCAGGCACTTGCCATCTAAATAGCCTCATATTTAAATTCAAAACAATGCAGTTTGCAGTATTAGGAGAGATAATGTAAATTAGAACTGGGTGACCTTAGAAAAGTCTTATTTCTCACAGAGAATTTGAACAAGGTCTTATTGAGGAAGGACAAATCATAACCATTTCTGGTAACTCTCTGTATTCTGTAGACAACACAAGAACCTTCTTGGTTTCTCTGGGAGGCATCCAAAGATTTATTCAAACACTTATATATATATATAGCTGATAGACCATAATATTCTTCCCTCCTAAAACCTCTCATTTTGAAAGATAAAGCCTGGATTTCATATCTGAGATAAGCAGCCCGTTTAATGAGTTTAGAACTCTACTATTAGTGGGAGGATGAATTCTATTTGTTTCTCTGAAGTACGACAGCTCCTTTTCACATAAAGCTGAGAATGCAATGCCATTAATTTTTCTTTATATAAATTGTGTTACTAAATACCTCATTAAATTCCTTAGGAGAATAAATGAAGAAATATGGGAATACCATTTCTGGAGGAGAAACTGCACAAAAACAGTCTGGCTGAAAAATGTACATTTGTAAACACTGCTTCTCATTCTCAACTGCGTAGCTTCATTGACTTTGATTAATAAGAATCTGGTCTTCTCTCAGATAAATACAAATATACTCTTCCTTTTGTCTGAAAGTTGTTCTTTCTGATAGCAAATGCAGAAAGGAGGACAGCTAAAGCAAGACTTCCTGGCTAAGACTTTTAAAAGAGGCTATGTTATTTTCAAAAATATTAAAACATAAACTGTGCAAATGGGGCTGTGAAAGAGGGGCATCTATCCTCATCTTGGTAATCTTGCTTAGTCATCTTTCTTGGGACATGGTATTATCTAAGGCTAGCACTTCTATTAATAAACAGATGGTTTTGATACTTCATCCTGTGTCTGGTAACATGTATTTTGTGCTGTCTGCAGCATCAGCAATCCCATTTGCATCTACTCTAAGAAGACAATTAAAAAGAGAGGAACAAGAGGGATCACTTAATTTTTGGCCAGCATACTTTATTGTAGCTAAGGGTTTTGCATTCATGAGGCTGAGGATTATACGGCCTTCTTGGGGTGACAGCAGCATTCTCTGAACTTTCAGGGTTACAAAGGTGGTTTTGCTAGAGATGTGGGCACAACCTGCTACAGGGCTATGGAGTAGCACTGTAAGGTCTTTCTCGCTCCTTGTCTGCTACTACTAACTACTTAACCTTGTCTTGGTCAAGAAATGCCAGTGTTGTTCAATCAACAGTGTAGGGCTTGCTTTTTGGGTGTACCTGCTGAAGAGTTTGGTATTTCTCAAGATGTTTGTGGTGGCTTTTTATTGGTGGTCCCTATGGACATTCAGTGGAGAGCAAATTTCTTTTCCTCTGCATCACCAGCCCATGTCAGCATTGTAGGTGTTGTTGCTCTTTGCATCTTTTTCATCTATCTGACATTGCATATCTCTGCCTATTCAAATTAAATTTTCTGGTAAATCCCTGTGCTGACAGAGAATAACATTACAGAATTCAGCACAGCTGTGGGGTCATAGTGTAATATTCATTTGGAAGACAGACATGAGCTGCAAGGTAGGAAGCTCCCAATCAATACTGCAGGGGAAAATAAGCAGTCTGTACAATATGTGCTGGGAAAGGAGAAACCATTACCTAATGCTAGCCATGGAAAGCTCAGAGATAGCCATGATACTTCAGGCTGTTGGCAGGATGCCTTCTCTCAGCTGATCTCTGCCTAAGGCAGATGGCAGGGGGGCCTTGTGTTCTTTTTGTGGATTAAAAAAAAAAAGACTAAATCTTCATGCTCTACTCAACTCCCTATGAGTTTGCTCCATGTGTTTTTGCTACATGACATATGGCTTTATTATGAGACTCACCTTCAGTTTGGGAAGTGTCTTTTCACTGCCTGGGACTTGTTTTACACCCTCCTGCCATCTGTATCTGTGGCAGTTAAAATTGTGTTGGTCTGGAGCATGTTCAGTGTTTGTTGGTGAAAAACCTCAGAGCTGAAGATGGTCTATGTCATTAGTAAAAGCCAAAATGAATGTTAGTGAGAGATTAGTTACTGCTTTGCTGAGCAGTCACAGTGGTTTCCTGATGGTAATTTTTTTTTTTTTTTTCACAGAAAATAAGAATCTTCAAAGCTGGGTGACTAGTGTTACACCTGATTTCAGTAAAGACTAGTTGAATGCACTGTGCCTTTTCTAAAGCAGTTTTGATAGACTTCTCTTTGTTCTTCACTTTAATTCAAATAAAAAAAGGCATTTACTTGTGCTAATTAATTTATTTGTGTTAATGAACATTTCTGACTCATCCTTCCATATTGCACTAAATTTGAGGTGCATTGCAAATCCAGTGTGTTTTAACATCCCAACAAAAAAAAAAAAAAACATTTGGGGGCTGTGGGTGGTTATATGACTGCCATAAATAAAGGCAATTAGGAAACTGAAAACACTGATTGCACACCACTGGTTAGAGGAAAGTCCTTGTTTTCAGCCTGAGATGTGGCTCAGCTGTGTTTGTGGCACTGGCTATTTACAGCCATTGAAAATCAAATTCAGATTTATAAATAGTTAACAGAAATATTGCATCAGTTGAACAAAAAAAAATCTTTATTTTTTTCCAGAAGTGATGTTATGAGCCACCAAAGACTGAGGAAGTTTTTGATAGAATGTCAGAAGGAAGGAGTGGAGGAAAAACATCTCTGTCTGGAGTAGAAAGTCATGCAGCCATGAGGAGATGGACATAGAGTCATCCAGCCAGGATGTGGTTTTTTGTTGCCATTGAGGATCTATTAGACCAGAGCAGCAGGACAACAACCTCTCCTTGATTCAGGAGGTGAGAAGAAGGACAACAGAGGTGTACTTTGGATGTCCTGGGGGGAAAGACAATTTTGTTGTAGCTGTTCCCAGGAGCTTCCCCAAAGCCCCTGCCAATAGCAGATGAGTTTTTGAACATGGCTGAGGCAAAGTTCCCAAGATGGGTATGAAAATATTGAGCTTGCCAGGAGCATCATCACCTCCCTCTGTCCCAAAAGGGAGATGGTTTGCAGGGCTGCAAAAGGATTTGGTGGGTTCTTCATGCCTTTTCTACCCCTCTCAGGTACCAAGTCACAGGTAAATGAAGTGTCTCTGAAGGTCCAGCCTATGCAAATGTGAGTCTTGTGCAGTTGATGAGAGAGGGAAAAAACACCCAACAAACCAGTTACTGCTCTCAGTTAGCATTTTTGTTGGTCATTTTTGACCTTTTTTGCCCACATGCCTTGGTACCAGACTACAATAAGTTACCCTTACTCTTGGCAGGTGTCTGCAGTGATTAGATGGAGGCTAAAGCTCGGTTCTGGGCCCAGCAAGTCGCCTGCAGGTAGCAAGTTATGGTGGGCAGCTGTACTGTACCTTTCTTACAATACACTTTCAGACTGGAGAACAAGAAAGGTTTGAACTAGGTGAAAGAGGGGAAAGTGTGCACGTGAAGGCAAGGTGGAGCTACAGGAGGGCCAAAGGTTGGGACATGCCCGTGAAGACAGGGTTTCTGTTGGCTATTGCCTCCCAATGCTCACCTGTTCTGGGAGGGGAAATACCACAGTGAGAAAAGACAAATGATGTCAGGATACCTGTCTTGAGAAGAACAAAAAACTCTCAAACATGGACAGGTTAGGAGAAAGCTCTCTTTGCCTTGCCATCTTCAGCATGTGGGATTCTGAGAGAGTGTGAGTAGCAGCATAAGCCTGCAAAGCCATGCAAGGTGTACAGTAGACTTTAAACCCAACTGTTTGCAACAAAGCCAAACATTATGAACCAAATGATGCTTGCTAGCATCCTGCACTCTGGGCAGGCTTCCAAGCTGAGTCGGAAGTGAGCTGGAAAATTGCCAGGCAAGTACAAAGTGCAGATGTGCCAACGCGAACCTCAGTGCTCTACTGTGCAAGGAACTTAGCAGGGTCTTGAACATGCACTCAGGAGGTGCTGTATTCACCACCTGCTACAAAAAGCTTTGCTCTGTGCACATACTCACAGGCACCAAATGATGGTTTCCTTCCACTGTGGCTGACCAATCCTGATTTCATACCAAGGCTCTCCACTTTGTGGCAGGATCCTGAAGAGAATTCCCTCCTCCAGCCCTTCTTCCTGGGTTAACTGGTCAGTACAGAGAAGCCCTTTGCCCTTTCTGACAAAGGGACTCCTGCTTTGTGGTTTGGTTCTATTAAAACTGATTAAAATACTTTGTGCATGTGGGTTTTCTCTGGTGGAAAAGGCATCTCTCTCCATTGGGTAGCCTGCTTATATTGAGCATCATCATCTGGGTGAGTCTACCTGGATGTTCACTTGGGGATGTAAACCAGCAGCTTTTATTTCCAAAGTGCTTTATATTTTTTGGAATTACTTCCATCTGTGAGGCTTTAAAATGACATCAAATTTAAATGGTGGCATTTTGCATTTATTTTGTCCAAATGTAAATGTTTAGGCTGTTAGGCAGCAGAGAGTCAGGCCCAGAATGAAACTTTTAATACTTATCTGTTATTGAAGAAAATCCCCTGAGGAAATACAATCATAACTTCATCTGTCTCTAAAATTTCCACTTTCCCTTTAATCATATTTCTTGCATACTTCCTCTCTTTTCCCCAAAATGAGTATGTTCTTAGCTTTTTTTTGTTTTGTTTTGTTCCTATATTTTTTTTCCAGTTAGTTCAGTAGAAAAATTGGCAAAGAAACTGTGTTTGGATGAATCTGTTGCAGGGAAAGAAATCAATCCATTGCTACCTCTAGAAATCAAGTCATGCAAGGTTACCTTATGCATCCAGCTGGCAGAATTTCAAACTTCTTTTTACCAGGAGTTGCAGCATTTGAATTTACAATTTTCTGAGAACGTTACTTTTGACTTGCACTCTGCAAAGTGGGTGAATGCATTTCTATTTATGGAACAAATTAGATGTTTGCTTTACTATTGATTAGCTAACTTATGAATCTACTTTAGGGAGGTAAAATACACTGTCAGCACTTGAGGTTCAACAGTGTAATTAATAAATGTTTAGGTTTTCCCTGATTTTTTGAAATCACCTTATTTGTTTGAATATTTAGTTAATTGGTAAGGCTGTGTTTGTGTAAATTACTAAGGGAAAATGCTTATGATGCTTCAAGTTGTATAAATAGAGGGTTATGGAATGTTTTCTGTCCTTAGAAGCAGCTCAAAGCCTTTGTCATGGTTGCTTTGTAACTTCAAGTCTTGATTTCCATTTAACTTTCATTGCCTTTATTGCCATATAGCCTTTGGGTCATCAGCATGAACCTGCTTTCATTTTATTGTTATATTAAAGGATATGGAAATGAAAGATGAAACTAGCCCACTTCAGGTCCTGAAAAATCAGGTTCTGATTTTTTCCAGAATTTTTCGTATAGTAGAAAGTGAGTGTATTTCCAGAACATAAACTCGAAGATAGAAGCAAAACCAGCAAGGGGACTGTTGCATACAGATGCTTTGTGTGTTTGAGCCGTTTGGGGATTGAATGACTCAGTTCATAGTCACCATGGGATTACTTTTTCATGGCTTTTTCTCAGACGAGCATGCGCAAGTAAACCAGAATTGTTACTGATGTTTGAAAAGGTGAGAACTCTTATCCATGTGTTGGTAACTACTTGCACTGGTGTGAATCCCAACCATTTTTATCATGTGATAAATTTAAACATTTATCATAGAACAAATTCAATTTAACATTACCCAAAATTTACTTATGAACTTAAGATCTATTAGAACTTACTCGTTCTCTGCATGAAGGTAGAGTTGTTTTCTAATTAAAATATAGAGATAATTTTTATCTGTAGGAATATAAGGGCACACTTATGTGTCATTAGATCTTCGCACTGGTAATAAACAAAGCCATGGCTTGCATGCAATATAAGGTGGGCAGGCTGCTTTGGAAAAAATAAGTATTACATAAATTTTGCCATTAGTTGAGGTGGTCTGGGGGTTTTGAGCCTGAAAATATTAGGCACTAAATTACTGCGACAGTGGACCTTTATTTGACTTGCACAGGCAGCTGAAAAACTGTTGGATCATGGCCCGGTATGTAGAAGTTACTCAGCTGGAACAGGGGGTTTATCACTCCCTTCCAGAAAGAGAGATCTGTACCATCAATGGCCTTTTGGAGATTGCTATCCGATGTCTTGTGCTAGAGAAGTCATTAGACTGTTCAAACTTGTATCTGTGCTTGGCTGACACAGACTTTCTTTTAATCAGAGAGACATAATTGTAACTTCTCCATGGGCGGAAGAAAATCTGGGCTCTGAACTTGCATTCTATGTGTTTGCATTTATCTCATGCACCTCCTATTTCTTGTCAAGGGAGATAATGGAGTGGAGAACCAGTGGGTGGAAAAGTTCAAAAACACTGCTGCACAGCTTCAAATGCCTCTTCCTGGCTGTGTTGAATATATGGTCCCCTGGACATAAAAGAAAAATACAGCCTAAATCTTTTTCAGTAGTCATTAAGCAAAAAGGTACCTTCACCTCTATTGATGTAAATAACTCCTCTGCAAGATGTTGGATTAAATACAAGGCACACAAACAGACTCTGGGTTTTTGTGAGGTTTTTTTTAGCCCACAGACTAAAGTTGTTGCTAAATCTTTTCTATCAAGAAAAATGTCAGATGCCCATAACTCTAAAGTGCAAGGACAGTGACATGCAAGCAATGAATGCCTTTTAGATACCAAATATGTTTGCATAACTGTAAAAATTTGGTGAGCAGATGTAAACACATTGAATTTCGATAAAATCAGATCTTCAAAACCACTGTTTATTACCAGGTTGCTCTTGAAGAGCTGGATTATGATGACTGTTAGGAGTCTCTGTGAGGAACCTCTGGCAAGCAGTTGCTCACATGAGTTGCTGCAATGATTTCAGTGTACTGGCTTTCTCCCCAGCGTACGGCAAGTTCATAACCTGGTCCAAATCTTTAGTTATAAATCAGTGTGCAGGTAAGCAATATTTTCTCTGAGGACCGGCAGATGATAGGATAAAGAATTTAGCAGTAATTGCATGCATGTGCTTACCACATGGTTAGAGAAGGGTAATCTAAACTGGCAGAGCTCTGTTGAGGTTGTGCTGCATTTAAAACAAAATCAAAACATGCATAGGAAAAACTACCACAGCCCAGCTGATGCATGGTAGGTCTTTAACCTTTTCTTGGCATGAAAGAGTCTTTTTTAATAGGACAATCCATTTTCAAAAAGTAGTGGAATTTCAAGCAGAAAAGCACAGAGCCTGGTACAATAAATAGCTTCAGAGTGGGAGGATATCTGAGAAGTGTGCTTGGGATGTAAAAATACATCTAGAAACATGGAGAAATCCTTTCAAGAGCTGTTGGAAAAGAACAGGGGAAAGTCTAAGTTGTTTAGGGTCATCACAAACTACAACAGTGCCATTTTCCTAGTACCTGGAACACATGCTTTTCTCTGAAAAATCTTGTGTATTGTGTGTTGCTGTTGAAGGGCAGAGGGCAACTGAGTCCATCACTGTGTGCTTCATCAGCAGAGGTCATGAAAAAATTGTGAAAGTTGTCTACGAACAGTCACTTGCTTTTAACATTCTTGCTAGTCAAATTTAGGGAAGAAATTAGAAGTGCTGTTTTATATTAGTCCAGCTAAAGATTGATTCTGTCTTTGTTTCAGGTCAAGGTTTTTCATATATTCAGGTATTTTTAATTCCTTTCATGGTAAATTACGTGAAAGTTAACAGAGAAAGAAATCCATCTGTGTGATTGCCTTATGCAAGTGTCTCTCAGGTCCTTCTGTGAGAGTGTGATCTTCCATTGGGAAATATTTAGAGCATGAAGACAGAGAAACTGCAAACCACTAGTGTAAGAGATGGTTATTTTAAAACCTCTGAATACCATCTATGCGTTGGAAACAGTTATTATGCAGTGAATTCTCAAAATTCTTTTGGAGGAGTGTCAAGGGGAGCATCTGCAGAAAAAAAAAATATCAGCCTGAGATGTTGTTGAACTTTTCACAACCCTATATTTTGCCTGTATTTCTTCTAAGTTGTATTTTTCTTTGTCTGTATTTTTCTTTCTTAGGAAGACCTTGGTTATTTCTGGGATTCCTAAACTCACTGCTCCTCCAGTCATAGCTTACTGCAGGTGATTCAGTCTCTGGAGAGTTGTGCATTCACTACTTTGCAGACATTGACACTGGCACAATTCTGCAAAAGAGCTAAGGAGCAACTTCCACAAAGAAATGAACAATAAGATGTGGGAGAGGAAAGGAAGAGCAGATTAACAAGGTGATACAGCCAAGAAGTTTTGAAACACTTTAAAATAATATTTTGGAGATAATCTCAGGCCTCCAGCAATTCCTTATATACCTTCAGATTTGTATAGCTCTGTCTCTTAACTCTTATTTTTGGGACATGACTCTTCCGTAGTCTCAAGGCTCATCTGAGAATTTGACAAAGCAAAATGATGACAGTTATGATGAAACTCCTTTACATTCTTTCTAGAATTTGATGAAATTACAGGATTTTTGTGTTAGCTTTTAAAAATCCATTGGTTTATTTTTCCTGTTTCCATTTTTAGAAAGGTAATGGTGGATGCATGATTACATGTATACTTTTGTGTTCTCCGTTCATGCTCCTTACATGAAGGGTGTTAGCTTCATTAACAGTGATTGTTTTCCAGAAAGAAGACTTATGTTTCTTGGTTTTTTTCCAAGTTAGGGATCTCAGAGAAAACTTAAAGTAGAAGTGTCAGATACACAGAATCACACAATAATTTAGGTCAGAGGAGACGTGTGCAGTCATCTACTCCAACACTCTGCTCAGAGTAAAAGACTTAGGTCAGTGACCTCATGGTTTCATGAATTTTGAATATTTCCAAGGCTGGATATTCCACAGTCTCTCTCACTGCTTGTTTTCTCACTTAATCTCCTTTCTTGTAAGTTTTCCCTCTAAGTATCTAACTGGAGTACTTGCAGAATACACCATCTATGGAGTCTTTCTGCTGTGCCTTTTGCAATCGGATATGTCTGTCACGTATTGGCCTCATAAGCCACCAGCGTGCCTGTAGCGAATGTGGATAGTGCCTTCCCAAATCTTCGTTTGCGAAGCCTAGCCATGATCTAACTGGAGTTTCCCTTTTTTTGCACCTTGTCACAGTCACCTCCTGTCCTGTTGTTATGCATCTTGGGAAGGATCTGGCTCTCTCTTCACACAACAACTAGGGCTGCTCCTGGCCAGGCTGAAGAGGGTGAGTTATCTCAGCCTTACCTCACACATCATACTCTAGCCCAAGGCTGCCTGTGGTGGAGTCTGCTCCAGTTTGTGGAACTTCCTCGTGTACTGGGAGCCCAAAGATGGACACAGACTGCCAGATGTGGCCTGATCGATGCCAAATAGACAGCAAGAACAAATTGTTTGAGAATGTTGCATGATCCAAAACATGAGTGCATAAACAAATAAACAGATAGCATCCTTTTAATTACTTTTTGAACAAAACGTACACATGAATGTTTCTAAGGAAGAAAATTATGTGGCTTTATTTAGTGGTTTCCACAGTTTGTGTTATAATATTTTTATTTCATAACAGGAGTAAGGCATTTCATGATTAAAAACTAATTAAAAGTGGAAATTACGATCAAAATAATTTAGAATTTGTACTTTGCAAATAAAACACAACAAAATGAACACTGAAGTAGGAAAAACAGCAGTGGATGTGGAAGAAGGGCGAGTTTGCATGTTTGGCATTATCACTTATGTCACAGCACAGTCTTACTTCCCCAAATTCCAGTATGTATGAAATGGAGATAAAAATATGTGGGGTTTTTGCTTACTTTTAATCATAGGAATATTACACTTCACTGCTAATATTTTTCACCAAGGGCTAATGTAACCATTAACACTTGCAATTGTCAGCCTTTATGAGCAAACTGCTGGTCAGGAGTGTGAGGGTTGGAGCCACTTTTTAAGGGTTGCCAGTTGATTGCCTCACTTGATAGAGGGTAGTAGCGAAGATATATCCAGGAGTTGGCACCTGTGATTGTCTGTAGATCCTTCTAGTGATAGGAAATCTCACCAATCTCCTACTGTCAAACATTTCTAATTTGGAAGCCTGAAACTAGATGTGTAATTCCAAAGGTGTGAGCTCTGAAACTACAGTCAGTGGAGTAAATGTCATAGCCACAGCTGATAGTGTTGATTGATGACACTGCCTTGGATCCAGCTGTCCCTATTAAAAGAGACATTATTAAAGAATATGGGCTGATAAAATGCATACTAATTGAAGCTTCCCAGGAAGTCAGCATGGGGGGGAAATTCAGTGCACTACAGTAGATTTGCAAATCTCTGCCTACCTTCCTGTCTCCTGTGTCTAGAACTGTATTGGTCTTCAATTTGTCTTTTTTTTCCTGTGTGTTTTCCTCTGCTTTCATAGCTACATCAAGCCTTATGCCATTGCACAGGCATAGAGAGGCTGACTGCTCTATTTCGGGACTCACAGGAAAGGATTTCTGGGCAAATCATGCGACTGGCAGAAACACACCCCTGCTGCACTTGCTGCTTCTGTTCAGGGCAAAGCCTGCCTGGAGTCCTGTAGGTACAATGCAAAGTTGTGTGAGCTTCTGTTTCAATCCTCACATATCAGAAAAAAAGTTAAATGTGAGAAGAACTTCATCATGACAGAAATGGCTTCAATTTTTGTAGCAGAAGAAGATTCACAAGGCAAGATCCAAGTTCAAATTAATCTAAATCTGATCATGAAAGACTGATGGAGGACTTCTGGTCAGAAAGGCAGCCTGTACCCTGCCTATGGCCAGCATCCTGTTCGCAGAGGTGGTCCAGAGGAAAGGCACGGCAGAGTCCACCATGTTTTCATGTTCAGTTTGACAGGTGTCACTGGAAATTACCCTCGTCAGTCTGATAGGATTCCTGTGGCTAACAAAAATGGGAACAATTCAATACTATAAAGTATTTATACGTCCCTAAGGCACCTTTACAGATGTCCTTGGCAACATCAGTTTCCAGCCTGTTAATAGCTTTAAAAGCTAAAAGCAGAACTGCAGACCTTTTCTAGGCACTAAAAAGCAGAAAATGCTGACAGACAAGTGGTGAGTAGGCAGATCTCTCTCTGCCCACCTCTGATAACAATCAAGGTGCTGTATTGTGCATTAGCTTCAGGGAATGGATTAGCCCTTTTGGCAGCCCACTATAAAGCACTTTGCAGTAATCTCATTTTGAGATCTCAAAGCCATGAATCATTAAGGTCAAGTTTAAATAGAGCTTTGAGGGCCAGATTCTTATCTTGCCTATACCACCATGGATAGAGGGCTAGTGCTGTAAGAGCCAACGTTTTTACACAAATGTGCATCATCAGTCTGCAGGTAATCAGAAGTGGGACCTCAGGGTGAAAAATTAGCATGTTAGTAAAAATTAGTTGAGGGAGGAAGCATGGCTTTTTATATACAACAGTAAAGAATCAATTATTTCTAACACTGAATGTGGAACTTTGTTATGATAAAGTGAATGGTCCGTTTTCTACTAAATATTTAAAGTCCTTATTGATTAGGTTCCTACTTTTCCACTGAGTTCACTGGCCCTCTTCTATGACCAAATTACAAGCATTTCACAGCCAGACATGAACACATGCATCCTCCCATCACATAAATCCACACCTATCTGGCTTGGGATGAGGTCTCTTACTTCCCCTAACTTCTTATCAGTACTTGAAAGAGGTGGCAGATAAGAGAGGTGGCAGATAAGAGAGGTGGCAGATAGGAAAGATGGCAGACAGGAAAGGTGGCAGACAGTAGGCTGCTAGATTGTTTTATCCAGATGGCTTTATCAAGTCGATGTCCTGCTCTCCACTCACACCTGAGGGACCCCAGAAAGGATTGAACAAGCCAAATACTTTAGCTTCCTCAAACCTGCTCTAGGTGGTGGGACACGTTAATACATTTTTGAGGCAGCAGGTTCTGCAGCATCTCTCTTCTCAGCCCTACCTTTCCATTTAAATTGTTTGCATTTTTCCTATTTGCAGGTTCCTGGGAAGTAGAACAGATTTGTTCCACTGCTATTGCAAGGGTTTCCTGAAGAGCTGCACACAGCTTTTCCTCTGCACACTGCTCACTTAACCTGTCCATCCTTTTTTGAAAGTTTGCTTTGGAAAGAATGTGCTTAAAAGCTGCCTGGATCTCAAGAGCTTCCAATGCAGAGGATGTAACCAGTGTCTTGAAACCTGAAATGGAACAAGTCTCTGCTCTACCCAGTGACCTGGAAAAAAACCAATGTAGCTCAGAGGAGTTTGCAGGGGTCAGGTAGTCTGTACCCTGCCTTGCAGCAAGCTCAGCTCATCCTATAACATTACTGACAAATGTGAGTCTACCCTATTCTTAAAAAATCTTCTGTGGTAGAGATTCTGCTACCTTCTGAAGGAAACTGCTCTATACTCTTGTCCTCAGTTGCCTATTGATAGGTAACAACAGCCCTGAGAAGTCAGACAGCTCTGAACCTAGGATCCTCTATGTGACTTTTCTGTTGCCATAAAGAGAGTTTTTGTCTGCACTGGAATATTCTTTTTTTGAAGATATGTGGGGGTGGAGAAGACCAGAGCTCTTGCTTCTCATGTCAAGTATATTCTCTGACTTCAACAGCGATATGAAGGGGGTCCCCCAATGATTCTAAGCCCAAAATACATGCAAGGCAAACATATGGAAGGTGAATTTCTGCAGCTACCAGTCAAGCTCAGACTCCTAGGATTGTTAGGCATCTGGCTGCACGGCAAGGAGTCTGTCAGCCCTGTGAAATGCATTTTCTAGGCTCTGCCATGGGTAATGCAGGCAAGGTGGTGGAAGGGCAGGTGCATTTACCTTGGAAGCCTGAATTAAATCAGTATGTCCCTGCTAAGTATGCAAATTACTGAATTGGCATATTCATAGAATCATTAGGGTTAGAGAAGACCTCCAAGATCATCAAGCCCAACCTTCCTATAGGTTCCTGTAGGGTAAAAGGTCCTATTAAGAATTGCTAACCAGCCTTTGAGAAAACCAACTTTCAACCATGTGTTTATCAAATATGTTAATCCTTTCCCCTTGGATACTTCGACAGATGCTTTTGTATGTATTTTGTGGGTCACAACACAGATGCCAAATTCTTTTAGGTCATTCTTCAAGAGTATTTCTGTTTGTATTTTCTTATAGCAGGCCTCCCTATGGACAGACTCCCACTTCAGCTTGAAAGATTGCCAGACAAGAGCCTTTCTGCAAGTGGGCTTTGTAGGAAGTGATCTAAGAAATGGGGGAAAGTACTGAACTTTGTATGTGTGTACAGTTTTGTGATAGTATATCCCTTATTGCCTGCAATAGAATCAGCTTTTAGTGTGATTAATACTGCACTGCCAATGAAACAAATGGTCTACACACAGACATTCAGGGGAACAGCTCATTTAGTGGGTTCACAGGTATTGGGTTCACTCCCCAGAGACTTGAGAGAAGAAGTTAGACCTTTTTAGTTTGTCTATTTTACACCCACAACACCAATATTTACATTATACGCATTCTCTGAGGTTTCTGTTAATGTCTTCATAGTGGCTGACAATGCTTTTGCAAAAGTTAAGAGGAGAGCTATAGGAAAAGCTTTTGCCTGTGGAAACAAACACTGCAGCAAGTAGCTCTGCTACTCAGCTGCCATTCAAGCCCAGGATTATGAGGAGCGTTTGCAGTGAAATGCACACTGAATGCAAAAGCACTTTCTTTTCTGCTTACACTTTGTTCTTTTCTCAACACTTGGAATTTAAATGCTTCAATCAGTGACCAGGTTCTTTTTTGTTTCGCTGGAAAATCTTAATCTTCCCCCTAGAAGCCTACAACATCTACAAAACCACAAGTGCTTTCTTTACAAAAGATGGGAGGCAGAGCTATTCTGTCTGATGCTCAGGCAAGAGGAAGTACAAACAAATGCTGCTCAATTACACAAAATGAATTGAAAGTGAAGTCAGGAGACATCTTAGTAGAGTGTAGACAACTCAAGATGGAGACAGGACTCTACTATGCAATTGTCACAAGATGTTCCCTCTCCACGGAAGTGGAAAGAGTCAGAGATGCAGCTGTCAGGCACGCTCGTCTTCATCTTCCCTACCTTCGCTCCAGTGTAGAAAACATGCCATTAAAATATACACATACACGAGTTCTTCAGCAAAGTCTCTTTGTGTTCATTTATTTAAGACCTCTTTTAAGTAATTCAACTCTTTTCTGGAGCTTATTCGGGGTCTCTACTCCAGCATGTCACATAGCGCCAGCAAGGAATATTTGGGTGATGGTTTTTGGCTGTTCATATGGAAGGGGCAGATAAGCAAAAGGATCAGCAAAAAATACTCTGAAGTTAAGATCAAGAAAAGGTCAAGAAGAACAGGTGTAGGTGGACCGTGAAAATGATTGCAAGAACTCAGGGTAGATTTCAGAACCCCAGCTAAATAAATCACAGACAAGTTGATGCCTCTGTCTGAGCAAGGTGTTTAAAAGCCTGTTAAAGTTGATGGAGGTGCGAGGGCTGTGCAGCTGGACAGACACAGGTGTTGAGGGAAAGCACTTGCTCTGGAGCTTCTCTGCCATAAAAAGACTGGTGTGTTTCAGTCTGAGCCATCTCATATGGTAGTTGAATTCTTGCCGTTCTTGCCTCATTCTGCTTTTCCTCCACTTTCCAGTTTTCTTTTGGTATAGTTTAATAAGTGCATGGCTGAAATAGATTGGAGGCCTACAAAGACAACTACTGTTGTCAGTTGACTACACAGCCACATCGCCAATCTTTAAAAGTTTGCAGACTGTGTGTCCTCTTTTAGTTACAATCTGAGTCATGTTGTGAGGCAAAGATGTTTTCCATATACGGTACTCCACTGGAAAAATTTGCTTTTCACCAGCCTCTTTGCTTACTTGTCTGTAACTGAGCATGCACACTTGCACGTTGTAACTGTTTGTACATCACCTTTCAATGTGAACCTTAATGAGAAACACCTCTTAGGCATTTAGGGTGTGGAGAATGGATCCACTCAGTACCTAAAATCAGGCTTATATTAGGGGAATACCTGCTTTGCTTACCAGAAACAAAGTGCTACATAGTCCTGGAAGATGCATCCCTCACCAGGAGATGCTCTCAAAGTAATTGCAAGATCCTTTTATATATCCCAAGATTGGTTTTTTCCCAGTCTTCTCTAATCTAAACAACTGCATTTCTTTCATCTGCCCCTGACAAGCCATGTTTCCCTGGGCTCTGATTATCCTTGTCACTCTCTGATTGCTATGCCAATTGCTCCTGTTTTTTCTCTAATTATCGTATTCCAGATAAGAGGCTGGATTACTGCTGAGTCCATGCCAGAGCTGGAGGGAAGGTGAGGATTGCTTCTCATCTTGCATAAAACCCACCTGCTCCTACTTGCTGGAAGGAGGTAGGTAGATATAGGGCAGCTGTGAGACACTGCAAACTGAAGAGTTTACAGGTCTGAAACTTTCCTCCAAAACTTAATTTAACCCAGTGGTTTTCCATCATCTATTTGTGCAGCTGATTACTCCTTTTCACTTGTCCTTGCTGAATTGCATTCTATTTATTTTAGACTGCTCCTCCAGCTGATGAAGATATTTCTTTCCTTTTAATTCTACACTCAGAGAGCTCACAACTCACATTGAACTTCAGATTATATACAAATTTCATAAGAAGCACTCCCTGCTCTTGTATGAGTCATTAATGGAAATACTGAGAAATGCCAGAAACAAGATGGATTTTTGCAGGAAGCCACAGGACATCCTTCTAGTTTGACAGTGAACACTGATAGCTTTTGGCATTAGGTTTTCAGGCAATTGTATATAGCTTATAACAATTTCAGCTAGGGTAGTCATTTAGAAAACACCTCTAGGAGAGTATTCAAGCTACTTTAAAACCCTTACTGTTAGATTGCCTCCTATTTACCCAAATACTGCTCAGGAGAGCAGTCAGGGACTTTTTGCCGCTACTGGCAGTAGCAAACTTAGAAAATCAAGCCTGAGATCCCCTCATTTACAAGATACTCTTCTATCTGGTTTAAAAAAAAAAAAGTCAGATTAGAAGGCTTTTTGTGGTGTTTTAAGTAAAAATACAGCATATAATATCTATTTCCTTTGAGTGTTTTGGACCGATTGTAGCATAAAATGCATTATTTGACATCAGCTGGCTTTCGGAAATTCACGTTGTTGTTGCCCACTTTTTAGGGGCTTGCAAAATAGTTTTTTTGTTGCAGCATTTAGAGTGTTGGAGTTAGGTGACTAGGCTAACATTCTGACATTCTACCTTCCTCCATTCTTTTTTTAAAAAATGGGTATGCCACATCCTGTTTCCAAAGGTTTCTGTTTTCACTTGTCCCTTATAATTCTCAAAAGTAATACTTGTGAACTGCCTGAGATTGCACCACTCAGTTCTCGATACCTGTCAGTGAGTTCCACCGGGTCAGCCTGAGCCATGAAATGCCATTCAGAGAAGTGTAGTATAATTCAGGCTAAAAAATAAATTCTGGAGGTCATCTCTTGCAATCCCGGTTTACAGAGACAACTTGAATTTATCTAAGTGTTTCCTGGGGTTTTTTTATTATTATTTTTTTCTCTTATTCGACCTTAAGTTCCCTCCTTTTTGTTGCTAAGGTTGATTGTTGATTGTTGTAGTCATTTGATTACAGGGAAGACAAAACCAAAGACTACCAATCAGTTGTGCATTAGCTTTCCAGTCTCACAGGGTGATGAACTGGGTCCTTTTCTCTTTGTTTGAAGACAAAATTCATTGAATGTTCCCCTGTTTCTGTCTGCATATTTGCCAAAGAAGCAAATTAACTACCTTTTGGCCATTTTACCTCTACATAATCCAGTAACTATCTCACATTCCTCCTGACTAAGTTGAACTAGCAAAATAATATTTTCATAACATCATAGATTAAAAGCATTTAGAAGTGCAATTTCACAGTGATCATTGTCATTCCTGTTTCACTCTATATTTGTTTCTTGAAGGAGAAATTATTAAACAATTCGCACTCTTTTCAATGCAAAGACAGCTACCACTTCCCTTACATAATTCATTAGAAACCTTACTGCTTGTTATTACTAATTTCTTCCTTTCTGCATTGTGCTTGTTATTGCTAATTTCTCCCTTTCTACATTGTTACTCAAACCAGTCCTCAAAAATGTGTCAAAAACATGCCCCTTAAAACAAGTCTGACCATAAAACCCAAGTAATTTTTCACTGGGGTAGCTTCAAAAATAGAAATGCATACCAATATTTATCTAGATTTGTTTTTGTTGCCCTGCTAGCTCTTAGTCTGTTTAAATCTACAGTGTAGAGGTCATTTTCCTAGAATTACTGAAAACAAAAAAACCTGTTCCTGTCTTTCATCAGATAAGAGCTATTTCAAGGCCTATCACCTTTTGACACAGACACTGTAATCGCCAATCTTATTTGTATTAACCTTTTGAATATGGTAGAAAAGCATGTTGCAGTGTAGGTTTTGGAAGCTCTTTCTCAGGCTTATTCTCTTCCAGAAAGAAATCAATATAATTTCTAATGATTTTGTTTTGAATGAAGTCTCTGGGCACTAACCTTATTAATGAAATGTATTATCACTCGCATTGATTTTTGCCTGGGAAAGAAGGCTGGCACACAATCTGCACTGTTCTGGATGTCTCCTGGGAATGACACCACTCTGACCTCAAAACTGCTGATACACACACCCATAGGAGCTAGTTAACACTTCTACTGGCACGGAGCTGGAACAGCTGACATGAGCCACTGGCAAAAGTCTTAGAGCTGGATTTTAAAGTGCATTTACATATCTAAGTGTTTGTGCAAACGTTGATACTTATTTGGCTGTGGTTTCTAAACCCCAAAGAATATGTCTACAATAATCACTGTGATGTACAAGTGAATTTGAAGTAAACTAGCATACAAAGATAGTGTTTTGAGTCCTGAAAGCAATAGAACTGTGTTAGAATTGCACTGTATGGGAGTAAATAATACTGCTTCTTGACATGGCAGTTGCCTTGATACGAGCCTTTGCTGATGGGGTGGTGGCTCCTGAAGCTGTAGACATTCTTCGAGTGCTGGGCTGAGTGCTCTGGTCTGCTGTACTGCCCACTGTGAATTAATTCATTGAGTCAGTGGGTCAGATCATGATTACAGATATTTCAGTTTTGGAGCACTGGAGACTTACAACTTAGCTCTTGAAGAAAACACATAGTTGCTTTCTGCTTTTGTCAATAAGGCTTAACTTGTGGTTAAAAGCATCTTTAAAAGATGCTGTTTTTTGGGAAGTGTTATTAAAAACCCCACATGAATTAGGACTTCACGTACCCCTGAAATATTGAATGGTTGCAAATGTATAAAAAGAACACTGTCCATTCAGGAGATGTGGCATGTTAGTGTGCTTCAAATATCTTACTTCAGAATAGTTAGGTGTTCAGTGATACATTTTCATGTATCTCACAGAAAAACACAAAAGCTTTTCCATTTAAACAGATCGCTTTCTGTTACACAGGCATTCAAAGTAATTTACCTGTACATCTATAGAGCAAGTGCAATAAATACATTTGTCTTCTATTTGGATTCAGGCCTACAGAATAATTTTCTCTTTTCAGCTAAGGGAAAATATGAAAGATGACTAGGAGTGAACGTTGCAATATTACATTGTACTGAATTCATTCAATGCAATTTTCTAAGGGAAAATACTGCGACATCAATATCCAGCCCCATGCCTTGGATTGTCATGTAGTCATGTATATAATTGTATTTTTTTCCTGAAAAAGATGAGAATGCAGCTACATTCAAATGTTAATAATTATTCATGAAACTATTTTTTTCCTTTTTCTTTCTTCTTTTTCCTTTTTGCTTCTTTCTTCCTTCACCTTTGTCCTCTCTTATCCCTTCTCCTCTCTCATATCTCCTTTTTTTTCCTAAAACACAAAGTAAGCAGGAACCTGATAACTACCAGTAAAGCATGGAATAAAAGGAAGGAGTTTCACAGAAAATATAATTTCCAAATGGTCATGTATGCTGAAGACTTCAGTTTGGAAAACACACCACAGAGACAGGAGAGCAAGTGGGTGGCTTTAAAGTGATGACACTTTGCTTGTAAAGTACATGAACACAATTGCATATGTATTTAAACAAACTCATATATTTGTTCTATATTATATCTCTTTTTTCCCTACTTAGTCACTGCTTCCTAGTAGTCAAAAGTGACAAATTTTTGACTGTTAATAAGAGCATCAAACAAAGTCCCATGAAAGTCCCATGAAACAAAATATCTTAAGCCATTAAACTCCAATATTCATTACTGTTGAAGAAACCTCAATTACCTACATCTATAACTGAGTGAACATACCTGAATGCACTATCATGATCATCCTTGTAAAATAGGCACTCAATGCAATGGTGTCTGCAAATGAACTCCAGAGTTTTACTCAAAACTCTGAAAATTATATTAATTGATTGCAGATTTTCCCCACTATTTTTGAGAATATAGTCCATTTTGGAAAAAGTAGCTGTAACAATCTTAAGGCTTCAGGAACTAAGTTGGAGTGCCATGCTATCATCAAACTTTTAATTAGAGAAATTAAGGTTGAATCTCTGCCAAAAAGAAAAAAAAAAAACATACAAACTGTATTGTAGCTATGGCAAAGAAAATATTGGCTTTGTCAGATATCTCCACTGTGAGGAAAATGGCCTGTTTCTTCAGTTGAAGAAGCCTTTAGAAAGACCCTTAAAAATGAGGCCAAGTTCTTCAACTACAAGGCAGGAATAATGCTTGCTGATTTTAAAGAGTGCTGCTCATATTGTACAGTTGGAAAAAAATGCTAGGATTAAAATAAAAAGAGATAAATTAGCTTTTTTGTCTAATAGTGCTGGACCATCAGTTGATGTCCATGTGTGAAATGGTACAAACTTTTAAACTATTCATCCAACTATTCAAAACAACTTTTAATACTTTTCAGTGTTTGATTTCAGATTTCACCTTTACACTTTACGCTGTGCCATGCCTCAGGTTTCATAGAGCTGGTACTGAAGTTTTGGAGGAAGAGGAAGCTGGCTCTTCGATTCTAGCTTCTGCTTTCCAAAACATGGCAGATTTGTGTCTTGGAATAAGGCAAAGGTGCACCGTGTCCACACAAAGATTTCCAACTTTTTTCTTTAAGAAACTCTTGCATGTTCTCAGAAGTCAGATTTTAATGATAGAATATGATTCCTGATTTGTATGAAATGTTTCCTCTCCTGTGTAGTTGTGATGTAGATTGGATGTGTTACCATTTCAGGTTATACCCATCTCTATTCAACAAAGAATGCAGAGCTCATGCATTTTTTCCCCCTTAGGAATACTAGACTTTTCATTATTCTTTGGATTCAGGTATTAGTCCTAAAGTCTTTTACTGCCCAAGAGTATCTTGAGTTTCTAATCTGTTGTTGGATTGCCGAGATACTTTTTTAGTTACCTGTGAAAGAAACTTCTTATTTGAATGGTCTACAGTCAGCTCTGGTTGCTGGCACTAGTGACATCCTTGACAAGTGCTGAGAATGTCACAGTCTATATAAAAGCATTTTGGAAAAATTGACAGACATAAAAGACATTGTAGTTAAATAGAATGGAAGTGAAAAGATTTTTTATCAAAAAGAAAAAAAACCCACAAACCCAAAACCTCCCCCCCCCAAAAAAAAAACCAAACCAAAACCAAATACCTACATTAGAATAGTTGCATGAATGCATTTTAGTATAATAGTTTGATAAATAGACTGAAATGTGTACTTATTTGTTCTCCAATATTAAAAAAAAAAGTTTTCTTCAGAAACATTGATATAGATCATTACAAATGAGATGCTGAAACAAGTCCCAATGAGATAAATTTACCAGGCAGGTAAAGTGTCCATCTACTATGTTGCTGAGGTTCAGTGATGTGCTCTCCCCTCTATCTCTTATCTACATAAGCTGTTATTTAGGAATAGCTGTTGCCTTTTAAATTAATGAATTTTTTCTTTATCAAAAACTATCAAATTTAAACAAGTCCTTGTTAATCACTGAAGCATCAAGCTTTCCACTTAGTAATGTGTAACCCTAACTCAGACAAAAACATACACCAGAACAAGATTAAATGTAGCAGAAACAAGCTCAGGTATTTCTGAATCATAGAACATTTTGTATTGGAGATGTTCTAAAACCCACCAGTAGCAGGTAAGTGTGTGCCTCAGTCCAGATGCAGTTTATCTCCTCAGCTGTATGGCCTGCTACGCACATTTGATTTTTACGTTTTCTTTTCGTAAGAGTTTACCTCCAGTCCAAGGTCTTGCCCTTACCTTCAAGAGGCTCCAGGCAGGATTCATCAGACCAGCTGCAGACTCCTACATCTGAGTGAGTCATGACAGCCTCACTACACTGCCAGTGAAGAGAAATAGGTGCTTGATGACAGAAATCGCATCCTGAGGTCAATGCCTAAAATAGAGTAGACAAATCTTGCCCAGCAGTGATTATTTCTTTCTGTGGACTATATTTGGGTAAGATGAATTCCACCCGCACACAACTGAACTCTCCACAGCAAAGGGAAAAAGTGGTCTGTGGACTCTAAACACCAGTTGGATTGTTACAGAAAACACTCTACTGCAGATATTTCCCCTGCTGGGACTGACTAAGTGAACAGAGAAGTGACAAACATGTCATAAGACATAATGAATGTTGGAGGAGGTGCTGGCTACAAGGAAAGCTGGATGTGAACTTACATAGGACATGGTAATGTAGCCATACATGAGCCGAACTGCTCTTCCCAATTTGGTAATCTGCCATGCAGCTCTTACTTTATCTAAGAAAAAATGTACTCCTGTTCAATGTAAAGACTATATTTAACAAGTCTGTGACACTGGCATCCTACTCCTCTTCTGGGAACAATTAAAATATTTCATATTAAATCAGTGCATATGTTGTTCCTGGTTATCTCTGAGATCACTTAGTACTCCATATGAGCTGAAAATAAATGCTTGGGACATTGCAATTGCTGCTTTTTACAGTGCAAAGTCCACTGAGGAGTGAGCATTTTCAAATTAAATCTCTTGCTTTTAGAATTTGGTTCTCTGTCAAGTCTAGCAGAGAGTGTTTTCTGATTTCTTTGGCAGTGATTATTTTCTCTATACTATTGCTTGTCAGGAAGAGATGGATATTTCTAGGTCTCCTTAGCAGAATATTGAAAGCCAGTACATAGGGAATTTCTTTCCTTAACTAAACAGCTTCTGGCTACAAAATAGGATATTACTATTCTTTCCACATCAGTTAAGAGCCCTTTGTAATAGTATGCTGCTGTTTATGAAGACATGTCTGTCAATTTAATAATTATGCAGATATCAGCTTTCCTTCAGTGGGTCAGAAATAACGTACTCGTTATCTAATGCTTTATTGCTTTGCAGACTGATTGAAACACCATAGTTGACTCCAACTTCTCTGATTTCATTACCATTAACATAATTTTCTGTTTAAGTTTGCTTTTTTTTTAATAGCAATTGGTACTTAGGGGGTTTTATCATTGTTGTGCAATCTATGCCAATACTAGGAATTCCATGTCTTTTTACTATGACACCAGTCAACATGGCTTTGGATGAATGATAATCACGAGTTCAATAGATTATTGATTATGAAAAGGTTTTCAATGTAAAGTGGTTTACCTGATTCTCTTCTAATTCAAAGTGGCAACACTTGATGTAAATTTCAGTGACTTAAAAAATTACTTTGATCTCTGTCAGAAATGAGTGGTTTTGGCCACTTTAAGAATCACCATCAATATGATTGGCAAAAAGTAGGTTTTAATAGGAATTTATGAAAGTGTGACCTTAACAGAGTTCAACAATAAGGTTCACTCTGTTACTTACTACATAGATGAAGCATGCATAGGAAAACTGAGTTAGAATCAATTTAGAATTATTTAATTGGGGACCAGGGATGCAAAGGGGTAAGGGGGCAAAGGATACAGATAAATAAAATAAAGGTGAAAAAGGGTTTAGTGGCACTTAATAATTGACTAATTTAACATTTAAAAAAATGTTAAAATGGAATTTACTACAATTATAGCAGTGATGTAATTGTAGAGTTACTATAATACCACTCATACCATAACCAATTCACACGCACACAGGCAAAGAGATGTACATCTCAAAGAGATGCATATCTGTGTGTAAAGGTACCTATGAAAAATTCCCTTTGAGTACTGTCACATATGTTAAATTTCTTTGTGTTTCTCCACAGGCATGGGTTGCACCTCAAGGAACATGTCTGTGGGGTGTCAGCCTAAGCATTGTCATCAGCAATGGTCTTTTAAATATCTCAAGGTTCAGGGTTTGGGAGCTCCAGGAGGCATCTCACTCAGAGGGAGGTGCTGATGCAGCCTGTGGTCTAGGAGAGCTCAAAGGGCCTCACTTAGGACAGCTGTTTATAGGGTCTCAAGATGATGGTTTTAGTCATCTATAAAGTCTCTATCCTCAAGTTGGTAATTGCTGGAGTTTACAAAAGATTTGGAATCTGTTTCCAAAACAGTATCATTCCGTTTGGGCTACAATTCAGGTAGGGAAGGCTGTAAGGGGATGACTGATTATCCTTTGTTCCCCATCTTGGTCACACAGTAGATGTTCCTTTACGGTCAATGTTATTCCTACTTTTATCATGCAAGAGCTCCCAATACAGCTGGGATGCTTCACCACCCAGCTGGTGTGGTAAAGAGGCACTTCACCACTCAGCTGGTTTGGTCAAGGCTTTTTAGGAGCTCCTGAGATCACAGAGCAGGCCTAAGGAGGAAGAGGAGGAAGGATGAACCTCCACAATCCACCCACTTGTTCAAAACAACCTGAAACTACTCAAAGGGAGAGGAGAACTGGGAAGTTTCTGAGGAGTAGACTTGATTTGTTTGGATGGATTTTTTGAAGTTAATACAGCTGTGAGGCTTCCCCAGTCTTCCTTGGCTTACTCTAAGACAGTATATTTGCCCAACAGAGCACAGTAACATTTGGATTTTTTTCACTTGTTTCCAGAGAGACCTGGTCCGACATGCATAGAATAGAATCCTTGCTGGAGTCTGGCTGAGACACCTTTCCTTGGAAACATGGACAGTGATGGAGTCCCTCTTGGATAAAAAAGCTTAGGCCCTAGATAAAATGAAGCAGCGAGATCTCTCTTCTTCCCAAAAGAGGTTCCTAGACTTGCCAGAATAAATTCAACATCTTGATGGGAAAATGGACACAGAAAGGACTCAGCATTCATTGAAATTGAACTTGCACACATCTCTTGGTCTACCATTCCCTCTTGTAAGCAACTCTTTTTGGGTTGACGACAATTTTGAAGGCTATTTTAGGACAGCTCAAAAATGTACAAATCAGAGTTCAGCTACTTAACTCCACACTCAGCTCTCTCTTCAAGAACTTCTCTTGTGAGTGCCTGACTAGTTATGGTATTCTCAGGAAAATTAGTGGCTTATAAGATGGTCAACATTTTGTGTATAAGCCAGAAAGTTGCATCATCATGGTGTCTTCATCCCTATGATGTCATCTTTATTTGTGAAGACATGGAATGACATAATCTACTCAGATAAAAGCTTTCTTGCCCAAGAATAACAGAAGTTTAATTTTAATTTTTTTTCAAAAATTTCTATGAGCACACAAATTTCTGTCAGCTGCATCTCTTCTTATAGCTGAACTTCAATTAAACACATTCTGGATGCCCAACAATTAAAGCATCAAGTTGAGCTTAATGTCTAATTGGAGACAATTTTCTCAGTAAGTAGAAAGGGCCACTGCCTTCAGTCATGTTAGTTTTCAGTAACAGAGACAGGTAAACTAATCCTTTCTTTCCAGCCAGAGTACTCTGAAAATAGGCCAGGTCCCACTGGGAAAAAAAGGTGCTCCTAGAAAAGTCTGTAATTAGAGAACTTCAACTGCTCTACACAAATACCTCATTAAAGTTCCACTATGATCAAGCCTGCTGATGCATACGACAGACATAAACATCTCTGCCGAAAGCTGTATTTTCTGTGATTCATTCCTTGAAACAAATATTGCAGAGACTAATTAGATCTTTAATCCAAACATATAGCCATTCTTCTTCATTGATAACCCAATCAAATGCCTATCATAACTGAGAGAATATTTTCCACAAATTTAGAAGAACACAATAATTTGGATCAGGCCCTGAGGAAAGCTCATGCAGAACCTGCAGAAAAACTCTTCAAAGCACTTTGTTCATTCATCTCAGATGTAGCAATAGCCTCCAGCTGTGACTGGTCACTGACTCAGTCAGGGCCGAGTTGCCTTTTGTTCATGCACTGATGTTAAGTCTGATACTTCAGAAAGCAAGGTCAGAGTGATGAAGCATGGGGGAAAGAAGAGCAAACACGGTAATTTGTTCCATTTTCTTTCTAATTTATTCACAGTGTTCTGAATTGTCTGCCTTTTTGCAATACAGCTGACTTCAAGTGAAAGTCAAATTATCTCTCCTGAAATGTAGATTACAGTGATTAAGCACTAAAATCCTAATTTTTGACAATGATTCCTGATTTTACACTTCCCATCCCACAAAAACCTACCCACTGAACGAAGCAGTGGTTTCTGATAGATACAAGACCACAAGGTTGCCCTTGTTAGCTTGCTGCTTCTATGTGATTCACAGTGAGGTTTTAGAAGTAGATTTTTAGAAGTCAATTTTTGTCTTCTAAGAGTGATGGTGTCAATTCCTGCCAGTACCTTGTATCTAGGCTTTGTGTCTTTCAGGAAGAAAGGGAAGCAGAATAGCAATCTCCCTCCCTGTACTTTGGCTAAATAACCAGTAATGCTTGAGAAAGTTTGTTTTTCATTAGGCAAGTCCTTAGAGACCAATGACAAACAGTTAAATGGAATATAGCCTGTTCATACTATATTTTTTTCCTAACTGATTCAGCACCAGTTTGGAAAGAATCTTGACCTTATTAAGATGAAATGGGGAAGATGAGAGGGAAAGGTAAAAATCTGAAGTTTTACTTTAAGATATTCATAGGGATAACATATGATTTTGACGTCAATTAAAGCAATCAAAAGAAATTTAGAGAGAAGAATCTACAATTCAAGAGGAGAAACAGACAAAAAACTTGTGAGATTTTTATTTTGCACAGGAAACAATTCTGCATTCTAGTTTTAATACAGTTATTTCTACACTGTCTCTAGGATTTTTCTTCTAGGGATTTACCAGAGAGTTTTCATGTTCAAAGCTTGTTTTGAAGCTCTCTGCACTGCAGCTTTCTGTTACAGATCCTGGGCACTGACAGATGCTCTGATTCTTCTTGGTGCAGTGCCAGCAGTGGCAGCAGGTAGTGAACTACCCTGCGTGCCGCCGGCCCAGATGGCATGTCCACACATTAATTGGTTCTCAAGAGTCAGTCCTCCTGAGTCCACCCATTTGTTGCTTTCATTGACTACTGCCTCATCTCATTAATCAATGTTAACTTCTGCAAACTTCTGTAAAGCAGGTCTGCAGAACGGTAGCAAGTAAAACCAGAAATATGGCTCCTTGTAGCGTTGAAATTCAAAACTTAAAGGTTTGCAGATTAAGGATAACTTCCTGACTTTTGCAGCTAACACACTGGAGACTGAACTGCTGTCTCAGAAAATGGTCATAGAGCACTGAGGTACTGAAACCCAAACAACTGACAGAGAGACTCGGGTCTCTTCTCCCAAACATGCTCTCTCTCCATCCTTGCTGCGCAGATTGAGTTCCTGCCATCTTAACTTGCAGTTTAGAAGAATGTCCCTCTTCTCTAGAAATACTTTGGGTGGAGAGGAGCAGTAACTGGTCATTTCACTCTTTCCAGACAAAAGTGGGAAGAGTTATGAAGAAGCAACATGTCTGAAGCTCAGAGCCTCGTAGGAGCCTGACACTTTCCTTCTGCTTGTGCCCAGCTTGATGAACTTACACCTCTGAAGCTGCAGAACAAGCCCTGTGTGGTAAGGTCATCATTCATATGATGTATAGCATGCTGAAAATCTATATAAAATCTTTAATAAAATCTTTAATAAAAGTAAAATTGTTATAAGATACAGCTAAATGAGAAAGTATTGGGATATTGAAGGACAAAAATACTGACACAGTCAATTAATGTGTCAAAAATACTGACACAGACATAGTCAATTAAAAATGAAGTAAAATCAGGTACAGAGTACAATCCAACTTTTTTTTTTTTTAAGTCACTCCAAATTTCAATACTCATTACCACATTACCAGGAAGTTTTGCTGACACAATACAGAATTTTACATAATGTGTTTTCTCATGTACTAATGCTGTATCCACAATCTTCTTTAGCTCTGGGAAAGTGCTGGTAGACGTTTAAAGGGAATGATTAAACCCTAGAGAGTTATTCACATTACCATCAAATTAAAGGATTTTCTATGTTCACAGTTTCTCTGTCTTACAGCAAGACCTTTTTCTGGAAATTAAGGGACATCTCCTGTAGTTCTCAAAGTTGTATCATAGACTCCCTGGAGGAAGAACTTATGAAATAAAAAAAAAACATAGAGAAGATAATGAGACAGAAAGGGCAAAAGTGGAGTAGAGGAGGGAAGACCATACATCTGCTCAGCTGGGACAAGTGTATGGTTGAATGAAGCAGGTCTGAGAGAGAAAAGAAATGACTGTCAAAGCAAAAAACTGTTTTCATATTTTGCCAAACAAGTGGGTGTTCACAACAGACTAACGAGAGTGTAAGTGATTTTGTAGGTGGTCCTAGGAAGTGGAAGAGAGCCTGGGGATGGTGATGAGGGAAGCAGATGTGCAGAAGGTTTGGGAATTTATTGCAATCTGGGTAAACATGCAGACATATGAGTGTGAATTTAGATTTTCTCAGGCTTCTTAAGGATAAGTCCCCCATGGTACTGTGGTGGTAGGCAGCTATGATAGAATAGTCTTTGGAGACTCATTTGTAAAGAAGGAAGTACCTGGACAATTTTACAATGTAAAGAGACCAGAACTAGAACCCACCTGGGAGATGGAGAATTTCTAGTCCCACGCTGATTTGTTTTAGTAGGTAATTACCCTCACTTGAAAATCTCAAATCCTCATTTCTGCCTTGAGTTTTCCAAACTTCCCTTTCAGCTGCCAGTCACTGAATTACATTGTGCTTTTAGCTGATGCCCTACAGATCCTACCAGTACTATTACATGATCTTGAGTGATTTTTTTTTGATTGGTCTGGTCTTGACATACTAGTCTCTCATGCAGTGGACGTAAGAAAATATTTCCTTCCTCAGTTCATTTGTGTGTCTTTTGGAGGCATTTGGATTATCTTTTACCCCTAAAAAATACTAAAACATTTTTATATTTCTAAAAGGTGTACAGACCCTTAGAATAAAGTGGGGTGAGGTAGAGAGAAACTGATTATTGTTTCTTAACATATTATAAAACATGAGAGCAGATGCTATGAAAACTGGGACTAAGGTTGGCCCATTCACATTCTGTTTTGCTTCTACCCCCTACTTCTAAAATCTGCACCTGGTATGAGAAAACTTAGTGTAAATTTGAATAAATGAGAATTCACATCTCAGCTCATATTATGGTTCATGAACAAAATATAGATCACAATGAGAAAATGAAAACTCCTAAAATCCTGATTTGCTGTGGATTGCTTTTGTCCTTCAGGACACAAAGCATGGCAAGTTGAGTGTATTTATTTGCTGAAAGCCATCTGTTGAAAAAAATTGGATGTTGAACTGTAATTCTAGGTTATTACTGCAATTCTACAAAGGAAGGAAGTGGGATTTGACTACTTATTTTTCAGCTACTCTAGACTAAATGAGGATGACAAGCACTGGGAAAATAAGCATGATTTCAAACACTGGTGCTCTCTTATGGGAAAGAAACAGAAATAATTGATGTCTATTCATTAGGATGGACACGTGTATTAGAGAAGATGTGGCTGAACAACAGGATTGACTTTAGTCAGATTTTTTTCTCTCAGTGTATAAAAATATAAGTAATGAACAAAATAGAACTACAGTGAAGGCAACGCCACAGACCAACCCCCAGGTGAGTTACTCCTATACCCAAGTTTTTTTGAGAACTAGACCATGGCAAGTTGCCAGAGCTATTTCTGTGGTCCCTGGGCTTGTCCTTCACTGGGACAAGACTGTTCACTGAGGTGAAGGTAGGAATACAATCCTCTTCGGTAAAGCATCATCATGTTTTTCATTATAAGTGTGACTGTGTCTCTGGCTATTGCTCCAAGCCTGCCTTGATTATCTTTCATGTTCTTTCATACTGCCTAAGTCTTCAAGACCTCTGAAGGTTAACATTACTTAATGGGCAGTGTGGTTACTGCTCCACTGCAGAGCAAGGCATGCTATCCAGTTATTTAAAGGGCAGAAATAAGTATATATATTTGCATAAAGGTACAGACCCTCTTAACACCGTGAGGGGTTGCTGTCTTGGCAGCCAAACCCCAGTAAGAGATGGGTGCCCTCTGGGCCCTTACAGCACCTTTCCAAATGGTGAAGGGGCAGACCAACATGCTGATGGGCAAGTCAGTGTAACCAATATAACCTCTAAAGCAGGAGCGTTTTTGTCCTTGTGGGTTTGACCTAAAGCAGGAGCTTTACTCCTGCTTTATGTCAAAGACACAAAGACAAAAAAATTGAATTTAATAGGGCTCTTGGCTGCAGTGCCAGGGGTGCAGCTCTTGGCACACACAGATTTCCTCGGCACAGCAGCATCTTAGCTTATAAACCACAGAATTTCGTGATTGATGCCTCAAATAAAATCAGTCTTCCTCATTACAAGCCTCCCCATAAAGCTGCTTTTTCAATCATTTCCCATCAAAGAAAAAATAAAATTTACTCATTTTATTTTCCAGTCCTTCCTGTTAACCATGTTGCCATGGATGGAAGAAGAGGCCATTGGGAGAGCATTGTCTGCTCTGTATCCATAAAGCTGCTGTATTACCTTACCTGTGTTCACACAGCCCAGTGCTGCTCTGCTGTGTTGTGACCAGCCCCTGGGGCTACTGATACACCCACTTAAGGAAAGTGGTTTTCCTACTCCACCTATGGCATGTTCTGGCACTCCCACTGCTGTGGGTGTTAAAAAGCAGAGAAAGAACCTAACTGCAGCCTGGGTCAGGAACCTGAAGTCAGTGGTGCCTTATCACAGCAGGCAGCACCAACGAACTATTGGACAAACTTCCACTGTTGCCTGTGTAAGAAAGGAGTTAAAGCACCTCTTTCATGAACACAAGTTAAAACCCACATAACAAGGGATTTAAGCTGACCTTTTTAAGCAGAACCACGTCTACAAACATCTGAATTTAAAAATGGCATACAAAGTACTCATTTTAGTTCCTTTGCTGCCTTCCCACTCACACACAAGCTAAAAAACTTAATCATGCACTCAGGCAGTACAGGTACAAATTGGGACTTTATATTTTAAAAACTGCCATAAATACATTATGCAGGTGGACGAACAAGCACTCTTACAGAGTGATTGCTAATTATGTTTTCCAGGGAGTTTATTTCTGCAGAAAGGTGGCAATTCATTCACCTCAATCTCTGTTGGTCTTTAATTTCAGTAATCATTACAATCAGATTTATTTTTGATCTTTTTCTGATTTAGATGACTAAGCGGCATGTACATAGCATGCATTTTTTTTTTAACTATTGGTCTGGAGCCATTTTTGAAACTTTAATTTTTACCTGAAAAGGAACACAGACTATATGTTCTTTGTGGACAAAACCATCAAATGGGGAAACCTCTTTATCGTTTCCCTGAACCAATACACCAGATAAAACTCCATTTTTTAAGCTGTCATGGGAAAGGATATTCATAAAAGCTCAATTTAACTGAATTTCTTTTTTGTCGCAAATTCTGACATTTGGAAACTTGTTTTCATTCTGAACTGGAATGATTTGTAATGCCTTGGAAATCATGAAAAGGTCTGGGCCATTTTAAAAAGCATCATTCCCCATTTCTAGGAAATCTTGTATTACATAGTTGAAATAAAGTAATTTCAATGTCAAAGTCAAAGTGTCATTAACTTTTTGGTAATGCTTTTTCTATGCAAATCACTGCTGAAAAGAGTAAACATCCCAGAGTCATGCTGAATGTCTTCTCTTTAATTTTCTTTTCATGTGGTCCCAAGGGGAGACAGTGGTGCGCTGAGGAAAATTGAGCATTGCAGAAGCTGCTGCTTTTCCCTCCCACAAAATTTTCTAGCACAGAGCTAGAGAAGTGATGGCTTTTCCCATGATAATAAGATACTTTTTTATTCTCTACCACTAGGAAAGTGATACCTCTGTAGTGATGATGTGCCACTGAAGTAGGTGTCACATGGGTTCAAAAATCTTGAGGAGCAGGAGAGGACACTGATAGAGGGAGGGAAAGCACAGGCTGCAGTAGCAGGTCCCAAATAGGGAAAGTGACAGTGAGAAATGAAGGGAGAACCAGTGTAGCATATAGCAATGACACCTCAAAGGAAAGAAAGCAAGAAAAAACAGCTTCTGTCCCCCCCAAAAAAAAAAAGGTTTTTGGTTGACATTAATTGAGGGTATTTCTTGGAAGTAATAGATAGTTTCCTTCCTTTCAGGAAACCTGAACATCTCCATTAATCTCTTACTGCTGGAGAAGAAGCTGAATTGTCTGGATTATTCTCACACCCAAAGTGACCACTGTAGAGTTTGCTCTTGTAACCTCCTACAGAAGCAACCCCTCTGAGATGTCTGTCCTCTTGTCAAGAACATGTCAGAACTGATGGCTGATTTCAGCCTGATTTGGTGTCTCAAAGGCAACAGAGTACCACCAATTTTTGTAGAAGTGGGTAACACAAGAGGAGGACGGACCTGGGGTTATAGACTTTCCAAAATTTATTCCTATAAATTCTGATCATTATTCTCATGTAACTCATCATTCTCTTTCTTGTTCTTCTTCACCAAGGCGACTTTGCAAGGTGACATTACCTTTGCTTCCAAATGATACAGAGCATGAGGCAGAATCTTTTAGTGAACAGTTCAAGAAAAGACTGTCAGTCCCATCTTCTGTCCCTTTACATTGCCTCAGCAGCTGGACCTAAACTAGAATGTGTCATGAAGCAACTTATAATGGATGTTGAGAAGACAGAAATCAGAATGTAGTTACTCTTTGTGGTCTCTCTGTATCTGATGTGGGCTGCATGTGTAAAGAGGATCATGGCAGAAGAATGGAAGCCCAGCTTCTACCCGTCATGCAAAGCAGAGCTGCTGCACAACCTCATCCTGATACAGGGGGGAGACCAGACATGTCTGACTGTTCTCCTCCATTAGATCTACCTCTGCCCATAGTGATAGCTTCTCTTGTACCAGCTTTCTGCCTCCAATAATATAAAGCCACAGTTCCTGTGCTTGAAACTGTCGAAGCCCTTTTTACTAGCTCCGGTTTAACTACTTTTTTTGCAGGTATATTGTCTTTCACAGCCAGTCCTCTTTTCCACATCTGCTTCTAACTACAGGGCAGGCTGGCTGCTTTTTCTGAGTTTGAAAAGGTTTTAGCTTGTAGCCTGCTTTTTTCATCCGAGACTTAGGTCCAAGACTCTTCTGATGTCAGCCATTAGCATCTTCCAGCACAGTATCCTCCATGGATACTTGCTTTCTTGTTTCCCCTATTCGTCTTTAAATAACTCTGGCTGATAATTCTAGCTGAAAGTGCATTTTTCCCTTGTTTTCCAGTTCATCTGTCCACAAAAAATCCAATAACTTTTGTCAATTTTTTTTTTAATCTAATGTCAAAAATTACTCTTTAACATGCTAGAATAAACCCAAGCATATCTCACATTGTAACCAACTATGTTGACATTTTTCTCTCTGTATTTCTGGTTTTTTTCAGGTTTGCCTTAATCCTAGAAAATTTTGAAGTTTTCTCTTCCTCTTCTTATGCAACTTTTAGTACTGTCACGTCAGGCTCCTGCCATGAAAACCGGTAATGGAAGTATTTCTTTTTAAAAAAAAAACCTCATTCATTAATCATGGTGACATCTCATATTAACTGGTTAATGCATAAAGGCCTTTGGGCATTTATGAATCTGTCATTTCAGAAGAAATAAAATGAAGCAATAGTATTTCAGGCAACTAAAGAATAATTCACCAAGGGCAAATTTAACCTTATGAAACTGTTCCCAAAATATTCATTCTATACACAGAACAATACACTTTTTAGAAGTAAAAATCAAAACACAAATTTACATATGAAAGCCTGGCTGCTTTCTAGGCAGAATGTCAGTTCTGTATTGAATCCTTATTCTGAAGGCATCTTCCTTGCAATCAAACAACCCTTTGAACAAAATAAGAAAACACACTTGTTAAATTTCTCAGATTCTTTTTAAGGTACTATATATATTTACTTTATAGAAAGCAATATATCATATGAGTGACTCTAATATTTTTATGATACTCCAACTGTGTGATACCATACCCAACAAGGAGTCCCTCAGATTTTTATGGGGTTTTGTAATACTTAATTTGAGTAAATTTTGTGATTTGAGTGATTATTACTAGCCTGTAAGCATAAGAGATAAGCTTTTGAATCTCATTTGAAGTTTGTCACTGTCATTAGATGAAATTCCATCTGACACATTCAATACACAAATATAACAAAAAGTACTAAAATATTTTTTGTCTCTAAAGAAGCCAGTTATACTGGGAAAAGGCTATATTGGAGAAATAAGAGAAATTATCTGGAAATATTCAAGAGAGATGGAAATGTAGAATGTTCAAAGGAAGAAGGCAATTAGCAAAGTAAAGAAAAAAAAATAGGCTAGAAGAGTGGCTTTACAGGAATATACCTGAGATGTAATCTGGCTGCGCTTCATGCTAGGACCACCAGGTCCTGTTGTAAAGTTACTTTTCTCAGACGTAGAAAGTATTTTGTCACTATTTTTTTTTTTTTTTTTGAGAAGGCAAAATAACTTTTTTGAAGAAGTTTTCAAGTAACTGTGCAGTAGCAATGCGCAGGGGTGGAAATGAACTTGTGACCTCCTAACGGTGTGACCCACATGCAACCTTCTTAGAATTGTTTGTTGCCTCTGCTGTACATTTTTGTGCAGTCTCTGATACGTGTCCAGGTGCATGTTAAAGAGTTCAGTATAGATGGTATTACAAGTCAAATTAATTATTTAGTCTGTGTGAGTCTTGAATTCATTACCTTGTATCTCCACTGAGCACAAGGGCATGGCTACATGAATAAATTACTGTGAGATAAGAGGCTGTGCACTTAAAAAATATCAGCTGCTCCATAGAGCTTGTCCATTTGCACACTTTTACTCTTGAAAAATATGAAGACATTTAGCTTAACTTGTTTCTCAAGGTTTATGGTTGGACTTGAGAGTCTTAAGAGTCTTTTCTAACCAAAGTGAATCTATGATTCTATGATTCAAAGCATGTAAACCACCTTGCAGAAGAGTTCCTGGGAGTGGTTACTATGAGGCAGCTGACAAGCTCTATACCCACACTGGCTTTGATGTTTTCATAACTTTGCAGTGACTCCCAAAATATGGAAATGAGAAGAACTGTACACTCCTGTCACCCCACTGAATTATGTTTTACTTCATTTACAGCTGATCCATCAAGGAACTGAATATTATTTAAGAGTAGAACATTTTCCAACAAATACTCAGGGTATTCACAATCGACACTTTAAACTGTGGTTAACAAAGCTAAAAATTACATGGGAAGGTCATTTAACCCATTCCCTACCTAAAGACAAGATCAATAATGTATTTATCATTCTTTACAGAAGTTGCCTAACCTTTAAAATGACCTTCAGTGTGAAAACTCTGTGAGTTCCTTTCATGTAGTTTCTTTCACAGAGTTTCTTTCACTTTCACAGAGTGAGTTGAAAATCCTATAAATCAGAGTTGCAATTAGCAAATTTTCATAGAGACTAAATATTCTTTTTCCTAACTTCCACAGATATGAATAACACAATCTGTTGTTCCCCACTCTGTCCACTTGATCATTTTCTTTATCTTTAGAACCTCGCCCTTGCTGAATTTCACATACGTTAAATTTCATCCCAGTTGTGGGTGATTACTTCACAACTTGTCAAGGTCATTATTAAGTTGTTATCCCATCCTGCAGCCTAAACACAGTCATTTCTAGCTTTGTATTATCTGCAATTTACTGGACTAACTGAACATTCATCATCCAGATTATAAAGTTAAACATTATGCAGACTTTTGGAGAACCCTGCTTGATAAGTCTTTCCATTTTGTCAGTGAATCCGATGAATTACTCTCTGGAAATGAGTAGCCAAACTCTTTTTTAGGATTTTCATTTAGAACACTGAGAGTCTCTCCTAAGGCAAAGTTAATAGACCTACCAAAACCTAGATATACAGTTCCTACTTTGTCTTTCCACCCACAAAAAGTGATGATCCTGTCATACAAGGAAATTTTTTTTGGTAGAATAAAAAAAAATACACTCAACAACTCTGTTATATGTCCTTTGTTTCCTTGTTAAGAAACAGTTGGCTAATCAATACTTTCTTTGCAGCTCTTCTTTTTGAAGGTAGACATGATCTTTGGCTTTATAGAGTGTTTCAGTGCTATAGCTATTGCTACTGGAGTCTTATAAGCATCATTAGTTATTCTGAAATTCCAGCCAAATCCAGGCAACAAGATGTTGCCATGTGCCTTGGAGAATGAAATACTCAACTTCTGTGTTTCACTGAGCAGCTCAGTGAATAGGAATACTGAAAATTAATCCATTCCTCTTGATTTACATCGAGCAAACTGGAAACAAAATCTGTCTCTATTTGGATGTTGCCTTTACTCCTCTGATAAGAAAGCATTACATAAGTGTTAAGATCAAATTAAAATAGAAAAATCTCTTCTGTCCTTCCCGTGATGGTTCTTTCCGTGGCAACGTGCTCCTTTCCTGGCTATGATTAATTTCTTTTATTCATTAGTTACAGACTAGTTCAGCTCATTCCTTTTGCACACACACAGCCAAAAAGTCAATCCCCCATCAGCATATTAAGTAGAGAGTCTAGTCCACAGCTGTCTGCACGAACCTTATAGCAGAGTTGGAAGCATACAGGGGAGACACTTATAATCCTTGGTTCTCAGAGCCAACTATGGCTAAAAGTGGACTTCAGATCCCTTGTGGGCTTTCTCTAATGTGAGCAATTAATACTGGGTATTTTGTGTCTCTGATCAGTGACTTATCTTCCATGGCACTCTTGTTCAGAAAATACAGACCATAAAACCAAGAGCTGATTGTGGCATATTTGGGTCACTTCAGGGTCAGTTTTGGCAACTGCATTCTCTGAGGGAAATCTGAATCTGAGTAACTACCTCTTTTACATTCTTGTTATTTCCAGCACTCTGTAACAGAACAGAATGTCTGATCTTAATTTTTTTTTTATTCTTTTAACTTAGCAAATACATTATATTTTTGCCTTATTTATTATTTTATATTGTTTTTAATCAAGCTAAGTCAAAAGACAATACTGCATTCCCCATGTTATTGAAATTCTTATTGTTTTCTTAAATTTTCATCTTCCCTCCTTCATACGCCTTAACATCTGAAATTCTCAAGGTGTTCCTTCAACATATTTCAGCCCATGAGAACTCCAGTACAGCTAACCTGCAATGTTACAAGTCCTTTGTTCTTTCATGGTATATTGCTTGCTTTTCCCTGTGTTAGAGTGGTGAATGTACTTACCTTTTATCAGCCCCCTGGTCTGAACTGTATGAGAATTTCTCATAAAGCTGATTCCTCTACACGTATTTTAAAATGCTCACTCCTCTCCCCAAGGGCTGTTTCAAATGGCCCTCCTTACAGACAGTCCCATATCTTTACAATCGATGGGCTGTTTTATTCGACAGAGCTGAACAAGTGCACTGATAAATACCACTAAACCCATGCTATGATCTACAAGAGTGTTGTATTCCAGTTAAATTCATGGGCTTGAAGATGAATGAAAACAGCGGCCATTATACAAAAAGACAGAAGGATTCATATGGCTTTTGGGACCAGTTTAATTTTAAAGGCTGTTTCAAATGTGTCTCGTGCAGAAATTTTGCTGTCTCTGCCTCTGCAATCAACACCATCCTTTCAGACCTGGCTGGAGTTGTACTCAGCTGCAGCAAAGTACAAGTCTCTTCCCACAGCTGAAGGTCATGAAAACATTCAGGGAGTGCTCCTCTCAATGTCTTTCCTCATGGGTTGTGATTGTAATGCACTTGCACCCCATACAAGTGGTACATGTACGGTTATGTTCGTTTAGATCATTCTTTTTCAGATAGAGGTCTTTAGTTGATATTTCATAGAATTATAGAATCCCAAAATGGTTTGGGTTGGAAGGGACCTTAAATATGATCTAGTTACAACTCTGCTTGCGCTGGGAACCTTCCACTAGGCCCGGTTGTCAGAGCTGCATTCAGCCTGAGCTTGAATACTTTCAGGGATGGGTTAGTGCAAAACTGCTTTGTAACTCAAGGCCCTCGTTTACCTGTCCTTCCAATATGAGTATGTAAAGATTACAAGATGACATTATTGTCTTGTGTAAATACATTAAGGAGATACAGGTGGCCCTTAAAAGTAGTAACGTTGCAATTGTGTGAAGGAAAGGCTATTTAAGCTGAAGGCCATGTAAGTATTAAGGGGTTGATGCGGTCAACGACAGTTAATGGTGAAGGTTATACAAGTGTGATGCTAGAGTTACTTGCCAACAGATATACTTGGAGGCAGAAACCAAACTGGATTCCAAATGGAACGTGAGACACTTCTGAAACTGTTTATGTGGTGATTTTCTGCAATAGTGGGAAACTGGTTTTTCTGACTAAGAAGATTTCTCCCAGATCTGTGCTTTTCGTTCCTAAATCCTTAGTGACGCCAGAGAATGCAATGTATTTAGGAAACAATGGGACAGTGCCCCACACTTCTGAAAGTTTGAAGTTAGCTCAGTTTTGAGAAGGACATGATCTCCATTTCTGGAGAACCTTTGCAGCCTTGTTTTTTCTGTGTTTCTACATTTTTATCTTTACAAAATACAAATAAATAAATAAGAAAACTTTCTAAGGGGACTGGGAATTTTGGCTCTGCTTTTCATTTCAAAAGCAGGAGCTGGTTATTTTGCAGTTTTTTGCATTGGTGTCCATCGAAGAATAGTATTGTAGACAGGGGGAAGAGTTCATTGGGTCAGGGAGGAGAAGTGATGGTAACTGTGGTGGTATCACATGGCTGCCCACTAACCTGCACACCCAAACACAGGCCATGTATGCTGGTGAATCCTGACAGCAAAGGTTTAACCAGCCTGACCTGGGTCGCTGAAGCTATTATGGAGGCATTGAGTGGAAAGACAATATGATATCCTGATATGCATTCATTTGATATTTCAATTGATATTTGATAACTTGGGAAAAAATCCAGAAGGTGGGAAAGCAATCAATTTTGAGGAAGGTGAGGTAGTGATATTTGAAGATGTGTTTCTCAAACAGGAGAGACATAGATCTGATATTGACATCATCTATGACAATAATTTCTTCTCAACCCAAGATGGAACTGAAATAAGCATGTCTAAGAAGTGGTCAGAGATAAATCTGTCTTTACAAGGCAGTAATGTAGAGTCAATCAGTAACAATCTCCTAGGGTTCCTCAAGAGGCAAGTTCTCGCTGAACTGCATAAAATAGAATGTGATGTCATGAGGCTACTGTGAAACTTGGACTATTTCAGCAGAGATTTATGTGGCTGTTGAGGCAACCTCAGGATTGCAATAAAACAACTGTATTGCTGGGCCAGGGGAATCTCAAGCAAATTATCGCCCTGTATCTTATATAATTGATTTTAGCGGCTTAAGGAAGTGAATGAGGGCTCTTCTGATTGCTTTTCTAATACAGTTTCTTGAGGAATGTTTTACTGGTGAACTTAGCAACTGGCATTTTCTGTCTCATATGCAACAATGAAATTAGTGCCCTGTAATTTCAAAGTGTATCATCAGTCAAGTAAATCAGGGATGAACTGCTCCAGTTTGTTGTCATGCTTACAATAAGAAATTATTTTTTGAAGTGGGAATCATCCTATTTTATTTTAGCTGTTGTTCATCTCCTGTTACATTTGGGAAAATGTTATGAGAAATTATATTTACTTCTTCGAGAGCAATAGATTTTTCTGTAATTGCTTGGCAAGTAAACAGCATTTCATTATTTCTGTACTTTGTGTCATTACATCATGTTAATCCTCTTACAGAAGTAGAAATAATCATGAATTCAACACTGGAAAATAATGTGTGCTGAAAAACTATTCCTTTTGAAATATTATATCAGGTTATTATAGTGTGAAGGGAGCTCTGCTTACAGTGGGCCTGACTTTTCAAAGAGAGCCAAATTTTTTCAGATCAGATTTCAGACCTAAAAAAAAGTAGGGTTTTAAAACTAAGAAGTGTCTAAATTTTCCTTCAAGTACCAATAGATTGTCAAAGGACTTGAAGTGTTGAACTCTTTTAAAGAACCTGAACATTCATTTTATTTCATACTCTTAAATTGTCTCTAGACTGTACAGTCTTTATGGTTTAATCAATTTTGTCTCACACCTGTGAATTGCTATTTTCATAGAGATTCATTGCTATAAAACTGTCCTGATACAAGGCTTAATGCCTTTGAAATTACATTATTTTGTGAACAGATGTGCCTGAATAACAGGCCTGGAAGTGGAGGACTTGGTTTCTAAAGTATTCGTTTTCATTGTGTCATTTTCTTTAACAAAATCTTCCAAGGAGTGACAAATTCAGAGATAAACAGTAATTAATAATTCACCATGGCCAGAGGGAAGGAACAGGAGCTTGCACTTCATTGCACAGATCTAACAACAAACACATAACTTGGACAAAAAATTGAAGGAATTGGTCACTGGCTGATTCTTCCTCAATTCAATCTCAATTTGGAATGGGTCTGTAAGCATAAATGCATGTCTTCACAGTGCAGTATAAAGAATAGTATTTCTGCAATACAATGTAGAGTCTATTCTTCAATGCACATTGGTATTTTATCTCACTAAAATGAGATTCTTTTTAATCATCTCATGGGTAATAGAGAAAAAAACCAGTGTAAATTCCAGTCCCTTTCATGTCTTTCCTATCATCTTGAGTCTCCCTGTGATTTTTTTTTTTTATATGTAGGAGGCCCATTCTACTTCATGGAGCAAGGAGAACAACTATTGCAACAATTTAATTATTGCATATGCATGTATGGTGTCAATCTCCCATATTCAGGCTTTCTTCAGTTCCCACTAAGGTTTAGTTTGCTTTCAAAACCCACTTCTTCCTTTCCTTGCCTGTGCCTTCGCTCTTGCCTGTTGAGCTTAAAGGTGTGAACCTCCCTCTTCTCCAGGATGGACTAAAACTAATACTTTTCTAAAGTATGGAGTTCGAATCCATCCAAAATGTTCTACTTTGGTCGTATCACACCTAGAATTGTCTTTTCTGCCTTTCACATTAAATCCAGGTTTAGTGGTCTCATTTTCTAGATCCTTCCCAAGCACAACAGAAAATTATATCACAACAAGACAGATCTGCAGTGATATTGCAGCAGGCTACTCTCCAATTCCAGTGGTTCAAATTGTCTTTTTTGTCTTTAAGACCTATCAAAGAAGTTTTCTTCTATGAATTTTTAAGGTCTCCTCTTGAATGAAGACAAAATTTTAGCAGTTATGATAACTCCTCTGTTACAAGGAGCTACAAAACTTCCTTTGCTATTGCTTCAGATGACTTTCATCCTGCCATCTGCTCTTTTTATTTAGGTTTACTTTATCTTTTTTACATACATATTCTATTTGCTTTTTTCTTCCCCTCTGAAATATATTCTCCTGCTGCATTTCTTCCTTGGTTGTGTCTTTTAAAAGTATAGGTTCCTGGTCTATTTTATCTAGTTCTCATGCATAAACTCTTTGCTTTTCCTTATCCTTTTCACTTTCTTGAAATTAACTATTTTCAATTTGTTATATACAGTACAGATAGGTCCCTATGCAAACCTTAACCACTTGTTTACTTTGATTTGAGAAACTATATATGAAAAAATTGTCTACAACTGAAAATGTTGACTGATACTCTTGAACTAATCTATCCACATTAAACTATAAACTATATGGGCTAGGTACCAGGTGCTAATTTTCCTTTGGAGTACACCTACATTAAGTACTGAATAATAAGTAACTGAATATGCAATTAACATTTAAAAGTCACAGCCATTATGTAGAAAATTTTCCTAGATAACAGGTAAAGTAGTAGTCATAGAGTTCCACAAAGGCAGAATCAGCTTGTATATATCTTGTATATCAGCAGTAGTTTAAAATTCTGAACAATCAGAAGGGTTTTTTTAAGATAAGGCATCTATTTCTGGTGTTAATCTGGAATTAAGCTGGTGTTTAATGGCAAGAATTTAGTACTTTTGGCTTTTGATGGAAAGTCAGAAACATGCTGGGAAAGTGCAAAAAGATCAGCTTAGCTCAGATTCTTTGGCAGCAATTTTAGAGTGAATTGTGCACCAAACAGGGGCAAGGATTAAATTTGCATGAAATACAGCATTTCTTATTGTTCCTAAAATATTTTTAGATATATATGTAGAAAGGACTGTGCCATTTGCTGGACCATAGATAGATTATTTTGAGGGTTCTGAACTCACACTATTCAACATCTCCCTGTATTTAGTAAACAATCTTTCTCCCTTTTTTCTCTTTTTTTTTTTTCATAAACATGCTATTTCTTGCTCCATACCCTTTTATTTTTCCCTGAAAGCATGCATTATTTATTTTTATTTGTAAAAATGCATCTTATCTTACAGTGTGTTGAATTATAGATACACTGGAAGGTTAGGTGAGCTGCCTCAAGCCACTATGAAATCTTATCTATTCTCACCATTTTCAGGAAAAAACTATGCTCTGTTAAGGTGGTTTTGGTTGAAGTCTAAAGTCAGCATACAGAACATGAATATAACTAAAAAGTATTGCTAGTGAATAGGGCCTCAGGTGTCTCTGACACCAAGAAGAAGAAAGGGTGGAAAATACATATTCTCAGTCACAGGACAGCAATTTAAAGTAGTTTGGGTCTTTTTCAGGAATGAGGACATGAGACCTATGGTGAACAAATCTTAAAATCAGACTAACTTTAATTGTTTGAGAAAGCAAGAGGGTCTATCACTCCTAAATGAACTTGTCTGTTGTGTTGGCTCAGGTAGCAGCTTTTTCTCACAGTCTCTCTTTGAGACTCATGCTCCATGAAAACTGTGGATAAAATCTCCATAGGGCATACCAAGTCTTTGGGTGCTGTATAGGCCTTGTTTAGGTTTCTCGTGTTTTGTTTGGCTTTTTTTTCATCTTGGTGGGGTTTTTTTCATTTGTACTCTTTTTGCTTGGTATGCAGTGATAAGTAAATTGTAAACTTGCAGGTTAAGAAGTGTGCTGGGAATCAAATATTTTCCATGATGAGGAAGTAAATTTGATTCTGTTAGAATTACCATTAATAAACCACAAAATACTTCAGAGTTTTTCTCAGGCTGTACAACACCAGGGAGGTGATGGGATTGCTGCTGAAATTCCTTACATGAATTCTGTGGAGCTTGGTATGAAGGGTGTCATGAAAGTGCTTTAAACTGTGATTTGTATAGTAGAAACACATTGACTACGTATAAAAACCATGAGAATCTCTCTAGCAAAGTGACATTTTCAAAGTGGAAGAACAAATAAGTAAGCAGACATGACAAGGTCATTTTGACATCTTGTAAAGCTGTTCTTAGTCAGGAATTTCCAAACTTGCTATACTGTGGATAATATCTTAAAAACCATGAAATCTGTGGGCTTATCTCTTTGTAAACATGCAGTAACTTATAGCAACTATTGCAGTGACAATTGTATATAATTTTCTTAATTATTTTTAGGATACAGTGGTGACACATTTTTTAAAAAAGTATAATGTACATTTTTTTCTATTCTCAGTCCCACTGCACCATTCATGTCTTTCCTCCCATAAGTGTTTCTCTGCCATGTTGGTTACTTTTGATTCTTCTAACTGTTTCTGCATTTTGAGTACCAAATTTCTCTCTGTTAATGTAACAGTGGTTTCTGCTGGTACTTCCTACTACCTCTTAAGTGTCCACAGGGAAGAAATCTTGTTTCTCTTTCATCTCAGAACAGAAGGACATCATAACAAAAAAGGACCACAAAGATCATCACATTTTTACCCTGAATCTGCAGGAAGCCCTGCACTGGGCAAGTAAGTAAAAAAGATGTACTGAACATCCAGTCCTTCTGCTCTACTTTCCAGAGGGTGCAAAGTGTTTTCAACATTTTACAACATCCCTTAAATAGAAATCCCTGACCAATCGGCCTAGTAGGCTTTGTTTCAGAAAGTTGTAACCCTTAGACTGAGAGGGAACAGTCATTTAATTGTCATAGATGAAGTTTGCTTTGTAGGGCAGGAAACCTGACACCTATCATTTTTAAATCAGTGAAAGCAAGACCCCTTGGGCAGACCTGTGGATGGATTACCCATTTCAGTTGATGACATTGATGACGTTTAAATTCACTGTCACACACTGGACAACAGAAGCCTGGCCCAGCAAAGCTGCCTAATAAGTGTTTTGCCATCAAACAAGAGGCTTTGCATCACTTGATGGTGGTAGGAGGGAAGGTTTCTCAGCATCATACAGGAAAGGATCAGGAAGGGATTTTCCTGTGATTTGCTGACTACCACTCTCACCATGTACTGCTTTCAGCTTGCCTCCTTTCTTCTTTTGGAACTGTCTCTAGACAGCAAGGGAGATTATATTTTGACTACAATGAATACCACTTTATCCATTACTAAATAAATATTTTTAGCACTATTTACAACCTTCATTATTTTCAAATTCCTCCAATACCAATTTTACAGGCACGTTGACTAAAAGCTGATTATAATCCAAAAACCTCTTTACCATTACTTTAAACTAAGAAGAAATAATAAAATAAAATAAAGAGGAATATTTAAAAGTATTTATTACTTTCAGCCAAACAATATATATGTCAGTATTGGTATTTTTCAGAACAAATGTCAACCCATTTGCAGTTTTTGTTCTGTTTATCAGTGGTCTCTGCTAAAGCTTGGGAGTGTGCAACAAACTGTGCACCTTTACGAATCTGCCTCGGACTTTGAGCAGCGTTGATTCAGAGGCATTATCCTGCTAAGGAAAATATACAAATCAAAATGTGAGCCTTTGCACCTGTGTTTGGCCATCACTTTCCTATTTTTTCTGTAAGAAAGGATACTGTAGTATTGCCTTATTTGCATTCATCTTTGTCCTTATTTCACATTTTAAAAGTGACTAGTTAATTTAGGATGTTTCTAGAAAAACAGAAAAAAATATGTTAAAGTTTAAAGATTTTATTTGAAAATGATGCTGTCAATGATATGCAGGATAGACACCTTTACATTCATTATTTAAAAAAACGTACACCCCCCACCATGCTGTCCTGAAGTCAGGAGCTGACGTGTTCAAATTCCATTTAATTTTTTGCATTTATTTTTTTGTTCTACTTATTGTTTTAATTTCATCGTTCACCAACAAAAACACTCTAAAATTAATTCTTCATGTTTTAAAATTATTTTTCTGCTTGTTCCTGTCATCACTGTACTTCTGCAAATCTCCATTTGCAGAATATATTGAGAAGCCAATATGAGTTTGACAGAAAAAGGCATCACTGGAGGAAAAGGGAATAAATTTTAACCTTTACTAGGATGGTCCTTCTTTATTGTATTGAGGGTTAAGCCTTTATAGCTGACTTCTCAGTTCATTTGTAATAACATGAGTTGCAAATGTGCAAAATGTCCTCAAATCTTCCTATTACTGTTAAAAGTCTTTGGGTTCCTGGGGCAGAGGTTTTAGTCTGAGGTGTTGCATTGTTTAGACATCCAAGAGTAGCTGCAAATGGTGTTTCACATGGATTCCTGTGCTTCTAATACCATTGTACCTGACCTCTGAAGCCAGTGGGAGTTTTACATGGCTAAAGAAAGTGTCATGATGCCATTAGTTACAAAAAATGCACATTCCTAGTTTGAGTAAGAGATGGATTCCAAGGCAGCATGAGCTAAGGAACTGAATAGTGAACTAATCATTCTGAAAAGCCTGATCAGTTCTCCCTGGTTTTATTGTGAAACAATAAACATACAGTTATTTCCAGTCTTTTAATGTTTGGATCTATTATGCTTATAGAGAATCATAGAATCATTAAAATTGGAAAAGATCTTTAAGATCATTGAGTCCAATCATTAACACAGCCAAGTTCACTACCAAACCATGTTCCTAAATGCCACATCTACGCATCTTTTAAATACCTCCAGGGATGGTGACTCAAACACTTCCCTGGGCACCCTTCTGGCAAATAAATTTTTCCTCATATCTGATCTAAACCTCCCCTGATGCAACTTGAGGCCATTTCCTATTGTCCTGTCACTTGTTACCTGGGAGAAAAGACCAATCCCCACCTAACTGGTCCTCCTTGCAGATAGTTGTAGACAGCAGTAAGGTACCCCCTGAGCCTCCCTTTCTCCAGGCTGAACTGCCCCAGTTCCCTCAGATGCTCCTCATAAGACTTGAACTCCAGACCCTTCACCAGCTTCATTGTCTTTCTGCTGGCACCCTCCGGCTCCTCAGCGTTCTCCTTGCAGTGAGGGGCCCAAAACTGAACACAGGATTTGGTGTGAGGCCAAGCACAGTGTGATGATCACTTCCCTCGTCCTGTTGGCCACACTATTTCTGATACAGGTCACGATGCCATTGGCCTTCTTGGCCACCTGGGCACACTGATGGCTCATGTTCAGCCACTGTCAACCAGCATGCCCAGGTCCTTCTCCACTGGGAGCTTTCCAGTCACTCCAGTCGCAAGCCTGTAGCGTTGCACAAGACTGTATGTCGGGCTAAAAAAGAAGCTACAGCGTTTAATAGGTGATTATTTAGATTTACTAGGAAAACAAAATAATGGATTTTCCTGGAAATCTAGTCCCCAATAAAGTTCTTAGGGAAGGTTCAAGTACTGGTCATCTGTTGAACTATTTACACTGAACAAGATCAGACTCTTATAAGTTAATACCCTGAAAAAAAGCCTATAATTTCCAACAGGCAGTGAGACACAATTTTCTTGAATTATGCCTTCACTAAAAGCCACTCTGTCCACTACCCTGTGGTTACATTTCTGCTAAAACAGAAGTCCATATGTATGTGTCCCTGGGGTCCAAAACTGTAGTCCCAGGAACTGAGACAAGATTTCAGCACTCTTGAGACCGAAGAAGTTTCAAGCTATACAGAGAACCCTAATGCCATTTAATAAAAACTCTGCCTGATTATTTTTCAGTGGTTTGTTTCAATACAGGTATTCTTTTGTTTTGAAGAAATAAATTATTATGTGAGAAAATTATTAAGTGCAAAAACTGGAACCATTTTATTTAATAAGAGAATTAGGTGCTCAGACATTAAATGTTGCACTGTCCTAGGTTTGAGTTTGCATTTCTTTGCCTTTCAAGTTAAAAAAAGAAAAAAAAATCCATTATAATGTTGGATTTGCTCATTTCTATTCAAATTTAAGCCTGGCAGGACCATTGTGGTCACCTATTCTGATTTCCTGCATGAAAAAACAAAAATAAAATGCAGGCAACTGAACATTATCAAGTATTTCTTGTTATCAAGCTCACAGACAGCAGAGACTTTATTTTTCAAGGAATGAGGTGTAATCTGGACCCTAATATTAAAAGCTGAATGCATGAACTAGACCAAAAAAAAGAAGATTATATTTACTGTGCCTTTTGCAAAGCCAAATGACTAACTCATTACTTCCACTCTAAAGTTTTCAGCTTTGAAATGTTCATTTGTTCTGTCTAACCTGTGTATAAATGATATTTCTCTGACAGCTGAAAAATGTTTTGTCAGGCAAAAACTCTCACTATTCTCCTCCCAGGGTATTTTTCCTGCTGAGTAAGAGGAAGAGAAAAGACGGAAATTATTCCACTGTTGCTGATTTTTATTAGATTTCTTTAGCTGAGGAAAAAAATCTGCACGTAGAATACTCCATGTAATCTACAGGGGCTGCTTGTTTTCATAAACATGATTATGCTTCACTTATCTTTTTTTATTAAACCTGATGGTTAAATAGATATGTGCATTGAATTAAGAGTAAAACTGGAGTATCACAGAACCTTGCTTGTAAGCACCTAGTCCACAGACAGCATCTAGAGTTAGGTGGGAAACATCTTTATATGTGTGATTTGCACACATACATGTATACACACACACATACATACATATATATATATATATATATATATATATAAAATTTGCAATTTTCTTATATAATCTACGGAAAACCTCTGTGTGGTCTGAAAACCCCATGCAGCTGGTAAGAAGCTTCTTAATGTTAGATATTGTGAAACATCAGATAGGAATGTCACTGAAATCCTTTCTTTCTTCAAATCTTAGCTTGATGCAGAGGTTTTCAGCCACCTGAAATACAGGCTGATCTCCCTAACATGTAAATAATAACCCTTGATGTTATTTGCAAGAACTAAGGAAGTGTTGAAGGTTTTCTGTTTGGGCTTTTTTTCACCCCTTAGGATGTCTTTTTTATTATTGTCTATAGTTATCTTACAGAAGATACGAACATTTATTGTCCTTCTTCAGTCTAAAGGAGGAAAAACCTCACAGCTACAGCCATCCAGAATGGCCATAGAAAAGGTACAATCATGGGATGGGGTATTTTCCATCGCTCTATGAATGCTGTGCCATAAAATAGGATTGAGGGGAAAGAAGTCAAAAATGGCTTGATAGTTGGTCTTCCATATAAAACACTAAGAGTCTTTACTTCAAGTTTTCTCTTCCAACTTATTTCCAGGGTAAGTTTCTTTCCGTTTTTATTCAAAGACTCTTCAATGCATTTTAAATCCAGGCCAGCAGAACCAATGTGTCTTTATCATGAGAAGACAGCAGTACAGTTCCTCATCTCTTTCAAGCATGCAATCTCATTGCCCTCTTCACACTGTTACTCAGTTCCAACAAAAAGCAGAGAATAACACATGAATTCAGACATCATCCTTCTTGGCCTCCAGATCTTGGTGTATTTTACTGCTTCTGGCTGTATTTTGAGGAGAAAGCAGCTGCAACACAGTTTTAGCTGCTGTTACTGGCTGTGCTGGACGTGTCCCTCTCGTGTTGGATGTCAGGGAGGATGAAAGCACAACTTAGGTGCCATCCAGCAGCAGACAGAATCTCATCAGTTATTTTTGGGAACCATGTGTTTTGCAAATAAATACTTACTTCTACTCTTCTTGGTCACATAGCTCTTGCAAGACCAGAAAATTTATTTTCTTGGGTTTCTGGAGGTACCAAACACCTTGTGTGGTGGAAATCTTGCTGCATAAGGAATTTCTGTAACATTTTAAAAAATGTTCAAAATACGATAAAGTAACATTCCTTTACGATTTCTCTTGCCTCCTGCTTGGAAGGAAATGGCAAACGGATGTGCTCCTGCTACAGGCTTACCCAAGACACTAAATGAAAGGACAAGTTTTAATAAACTAATTTGTTTCTCTTCCCTTGAAATTGGAATAAATCAGTGGGTTCAATTTTTCTCTAAAGAAATACGAGTCTATGTAGTATTAGATTATGAATTAAGTATTAAGAATGATAATAAGCTATTTGAGAGCACATAGCATGTGACATCCAGCTACACAGCATTAACCTTGCCTCAGTGAAGCTCAGAGAAGAAACATGCAAAAAAATAACAAATTGGTTGAAAATCCACTTCAATGATAGACACATTAAACCTCTCCAATCAGCCGCTATATACCATCAACTTTTCCTGTTGGCAAGCCAAAAGGAAGGTTGGCTTCCCTGTGTGTTTATGCCAGACTCAGATGGGTTCCTCAGAAGAGCTGGGACAGGGCCCTGAGCACCTCCAAGGGCAAGTGTACATTTCTAATTGTGCTCTTTAATGGACTTGATACATCAGAACCTATAAGATATAAGAAACTAGAAGAAACTACAGAAACTACTGGTTTTTTTGGGGTTTTTTTGGTTGGTTGGTTGGTCTGGTTTGGTTTTGTGTTTTGTTTTTTTTTTTTAATAAAGAGGATTGATGCATTTCAGAGTGTTCATGTTTGCCAGTAGTGGTCATCCTTGAGCTGAAGCCCCAGTTTCTTTCTGAGGAGCAGTGGACAGTGCGCTTCTTATTCCAAGACAAGGTTGAAAACACAGTCAGGACTTGCATCCTGGTCTTTCCCAGTTACAGAAAAATGTTTTTCCTGTGACCATCCAGGGTAGTGTCAGACACAAAAATAAAGAAGATTGAAAACCTTTCCTTGACTGCTGTAATTTGGCACAGAGGAACCTCACTGAAACTAAACCTGCCCAGTAAGTGTATTGTGGTCTTGTCCCTTTAAAGCATGCATGGTTCAAGTGTGTCTAGTTTTGGGCACCACAATATAAGAAAGATGTTAAGCTATTAGTGAGAGTCCAGAGGAGAGTAATGAGGATGGTGTAAGGCCTCGAGGGGAAGCTGCATGAGGAGCAACTGAGGTCACTAGGTCTGTTCAACCTGGAAAAAATGGGAGACCTCATTGCAGTAACAACTTCCTCATGAGGGGAAGAGGAGGAGAAGGCACTGATCTCCTCTCGGTGGTGACCAGTGACAGGACACGAGCGAATGACCTGAAGTTGTGTCAGAGGAGGCTGGATATTAGAAAAAGGTTCTTCACCCAGAGGGTGACTGGGCACTGGAACAGCTCCCCAGGGAAGTGGTCACAGCACCAAGTCTGGCAGAGTTCAAGAAACATTTGGAAGGCATTCTTGGGCACATGGTGTGACTCTTGGGGATGGTCCTGTGCAGGACCAGAGTTGGACTTGATGATCCTTGTGGGTCCCTTCCAACTCAGCATATTCTCTGATTCTGTGATAATTTCTACCACTTATTCTTTCATCAAGAATTTTTTTTAATTTTCTTTCTATAGAGAGCATAGGAACTGTACAGAATAAATGATTCTTGGGGCCCCTTGCACTACAAATGGATGCTCCAAATTCCATCTTGACAGGATACGCATTAGTTTTAATTTTATCTTTATATTAATTTTGTGTTGGCTTCACTTAGTTTTTCATTTTATTAGAGTACACTGGAAAGCAGGAATTCATTTTTCACTGAAAAATGTATTTGTGTCTCAAATATAAACAGATTCTGCTGAAGCTCATACTTCTGCATGATGCAGCCATGCTAAGCTTCTGCCAAGAGATGTTGCCCACGCCTGATCTCAACGTGAGTCTCTCTGTCTGGCTGTTTCTGCTGTAAATAAAGTTACTCATTGGTGAATATCCCAGGAAAACTCGCTGTTCATACACACAGAGAATACAGATCCTCAGAGAAAAAGAAAAACATAGAATAGAAACAGGTGATGACCAGGATGAACTAGATGAACTGAGTATGAAATAATAGAACTGAATTTCTTTTCATTCCAGGACAATATCCAGTTCATTATTGAACTGTAAAACTGTATGAAAGAACCAAAAAATACAATTTTAACAGAAAAATGAAAACCAACAAACACCCTATCAATAGTTATTGGAGCAGTGCAATGTTCTCTTGGGTTAACAGGTTGGCTTATATATCTTGCTTGTGGATATTGATGAATGCTATTATCTGAAAAAAAGGAAGCCAGCAAACTTTATTGATTGTGAAGTATTTTTCTAACTTCAGCTGAAGAAAAGAGTTCACACATATAAGCCATGACAGTGAAGTCAAAAGAGCTACTTGGATGCCTGGGGTCATACAGTGCTATCTTGAGGAGCAGGATTTATTTTTCTGAGTTTTACATTAGACTCTAAAAAAATAAAGCCCAGCTCATGATTTCCCACCAGTAAGTAGACTTATTCAGGTCTACTTGTTCACTCTGGCTTAATTAGGAATCTAGGCTGTGCAGGCTGGGAGTGGGAAGAGTTATGCTCCTGCAGACTATGGTCCAGAGCACCTCGTTTAATTGCCTAATGATTGCCTAACATACATGTACTGAATATTCTCTCAGAGAAAACTGCCTACCAGAGAGGGTTGGACACATCTGAAATCAGGAGCTAAGAATAGCAGCTTTACCTCTACGACTTTTTTGCTCAGCTCAGCACTGGTATTGAGAACAGCTGAGTTTGGTGGGAAAGAGAAATAAATGGACTCCATGTCTTTTGTGTTTTGAAGATCTTATTGTTAATTTTGTTTACCTCTTGTCAGTAAGGCCTTGTAGCCTCCATTCTTCTGTGTTTGTGTCCCACAATATGCCACCAAACACACAGTATTAATTTTCAGACTCAGAATACAGATTCTTCATCCCCCGAAAATGAAGCTTAAGTTCATCTGAAAGGGTCACCAGAAAAAGCCCTTTTCTATTATCCTTTCCTCTTACAGTCTGGTCTGTGATGACTCCGATTTCACCCTGGTTTATGAGCTGCCAATACACCAAGCAGCTTATTCAGACTTCTCCCTGCCTACCTGTCAGCTTCCTGCTAAGAGATATTGGCTTGACATTGGCTCGACTGACAGCACCCCACATGGATTTCACTTGTGCTGGAAGATCTGAAAGGCAGTGTTTGCAAACCAGTAAGGCTTCCTTAGTCTGTGTTTCTCTTTAAAGGTCCTCAACCTTGATAGGAAACCAGCTCATAGGAACCCAGTGGGCTTCCGAATGGGTCTCTGACCTGCACAACAGCAGTTTCCCCTCCAGCTTTGCTGATGCAGTCTCTGCATCCTGAAATTTAAATTTTGATTTGCCACATGCAGCTGTCTCTATTACAGCATCAGCTCATTCATCCTCAGCAAGTGGGTGGACTTTGTTTCTCTGTTCTGTTAATAGTAAAACTGCATTTAGCCACTCTATATTCCTATTACTCATAACTGTTCTTAATAAGGCAGTCACCATTTTCTTTTTTGTTTCACTGGTTTTAATGAAAAAAAATTTTACAGTGGGACTTAAACCTGACACTGATCACTATTGGAAAAAAAGTTAATGACCACAAAAGGCAAAAGTATTCCTTTGATTCAAAAAGCACCTGAACTTACTGCTTGTAAGTCTGTTATTTTTGTGAATTTTATAAAAACCCTATCATTTGGAGTCAATGGATAATAAAGGGGGTTAATCCTTATACCAAGACCAAGGCATTGTAATCTTTCTGGGAAGTTTACTTTCATCAGCATTTCTTAACAGGTCTGATGAGGTAGAGGAAGATTTGACTCCCAAACTTACTGAAATCAAAGTGAATGTTCCTAGTGATGCCTGAGAAATGTAAATTACTAATATAGTGAAGCTGTTTCAAAACTATGGTGTAGTTTGTTTCAATAATTCAAACTCCATGGATAACACAAGTGAAGCAGTCACATTTCCTCCCCAGCACTCCGTCTCCAGGGTATTTTCTACCCCTGCCATAGCAAAACTCTTCCTCCAGATCTTTAGGGTTTCCCCAAAGTCAGTGTTCAACCATAAGGTCTTTCTTGGTGAAAGTAAATCAATCCGCATGGTATCAAACTAAGGCAACTCTCTTCACAAGGACATTTCCTCCCATTGTTCTGTGGGAGAATCTTTATAAACTGCAGTTCTGGTGATTTATATTCCAAGATACATTTATATTTGTGGTTCTCTTATACTACAGGATCTCTAAGACCTCCCTGCCCTTCTTTTCTTCACTTTGTGTTCCCAAACATGAGGAGCCCCTGATGAAGGGGCATCACAGCCCAGCCACTGGTGAGGCACATGAGCCACTAACTCTGTTCTTCCTTCTTATAGTCCATTGATTAAAGTGCATTTGTGCAAATACATCTGGATCTGCAACACAGGTTTCACAGTCAAAGCAAGCAGAAAGACAGATAGCTGAGGGAAAGTAAAATCTTACACGGTCAGAGCAAAACCCTTTATTGGTGTCTTTCACCTTAAAGAAGAACCGAGATGTCATTGCATCTGCCATGACATTTGAAGTTCTTCTGTGAAGGTCTAATCAATAGACCCACAAAAATGCCAGTGTTCAGGTTATAAAGGATAAATTGGAAAGGTTCAAATAATGCTCTGTCATTCAGCTCAGTGTTTTGTAAAGTGTTTGTGATAATATGGAGTTGTGAGTTTCATTTAAAATTTATATTAGTGTGCATTTCAAGGTGACTGCACTTTTTATTCTGAAAACTTTTTCTACATTACTTTATTCAGCTCTATAAACACTTATGGAAAGCACACTCTAAAAATAAAATCCTTTTGCGCTTCCCTCATTTAAATTGCTTTCAGGAAAATGCTGATATCAGGAAAGAGGCACCCACATCCATATGTTTACATTTATAGTAATTCTCAGTCACTTTTCTAATGTTAACTAGGAAATTATGTTATTTGAAAAACCTGTAATTACTAACAGAGCAGCAGTCTGTCTTCATATTCACTGCTCTTATTAATGTTTATGGCACCTGCAAATATGGCATTCATGGCTGAGGCACACAGCTCAGGCAGACAATATAAATAAGGAGAGATTTGCTTTTTTCTCCAGACAATCACAGGTCAGAGTGACCACCACTGGGCTCTCTGTATAATTTGGATGAGAAGAGGTGTCATACAATGAAAATTGTTTTCCTGCTACAGAACCACATATTGTCTGCCTGCAGCAGAGCTCCCCAGCTCAGGAACAGGATTAGTGCCAGGGAGAGGTTACCCTGCTCCAGACACTTCTCAGGGGACATTTTTTCCCAGTCATTCATGTTTACAGATGTGTCTACGTGGGGTAAATCCACTCCCCTGAGCGGTCACTGGTGGAAGCCATGAGGTGCCAGCTGAAGCAACTCTTCAGGGTGCAGGAAGGGGTGTGAGGGGTGATGCCCTACCAAGAGCTTGGTGGATGTGGGAATAATATGCAACTGCAACAGTTCTGTCATTGGGGATTGAATTGGTTCAATAGTGGAACAAACCAAAAATCTTCATCTGTTTCAAAAATACATTCTTGTCAATCAACTTTTTCTAGAAAAATGGTCTCCCCCACTCTTCTCAGAAAGAAACAGAGACCCTATCATGAAATGCAAGTGTTTTCTACAAAGAAATACATCTTTGTCCTTCTCAAGCTAACTGTTAATCAATTTTTTTATACTGAAAGTTTAGTAATCTAACAAATGCCTTGGGCATCATAGGTATTTAGATCTTATGGATCTCCCTCCTTATGTAGTATGTCCCACCTGGTCATTTACCAGCATGAGAGTCAAAAGGTCTCTAATGCTCTGTGTAAGTGGTTTCCATGGTAGTTGCTGAGATCTCTCTTTAGGGTCCACTGTATATAATAAATAAGAGCCACTTTGTGCACTTGAGAACCATCAAATGTCATGTGCTGCAATTAAAACGTTTGCTGAGAATCAACAAAACATTCAAGTTTGAAATGTAATTATACTGTTGGGGGGAAAAAAGTTGTCCTCATCACTGCTAACTCTAGAAACAGTATTCAACATACATTTTGTATTGACTAGATGGTGTCTATTGTGTCTCAGTGAGAGATGGCTTTTTACAGTGCTGCAGAGCTGCTTGTTCTTGCTGTACAGTTCGTGAGTACATCAGAAACACAAGGTAGTCACCTAATTACAGAGCAGGTACAGTGTTATTAGTGACGCGTGGTTCAAAATGGATCCATAATTATGTATGAAGATCACTCCAAGAAACACTTAATTGCATCACTTATTGCTAACAACTTACATCTACCAGCATGCTGCCGAGTGATAACAGCAGTTCTTCCCCACACACTCCTGGGTCGTATAATGTGTTAAATCTCTGCCAGGGATTGAGGAACAGAGTGTGGTTGTATCAAGGACTCAGATATAGCTCTTCAGAGGAATACATTTTGTCTAAAGCTGAGTGGAACTGCTTACCTGTTTTTTTATTGCTCCATAAATGTCCTCTCTTAAAAGCAAAATTTCATGCAATTATTCTTGATATTCTTTGGATTTTTTCCTCAGTTGTCTAATGTGTAGGGTATGAAACAAGTTATAAACCACTGCACTTATAAAAGAGACTGTATCTTCTCAACAAGGGTTTTGAAAATTCTATGGAAAATTCATGCAGTTGTGTGTTCAAATTCACATATTCTTATGGTTTGCTGCTATTTCTCAGCAAAACTTTTTCTTAAAGAAACTAAAAAGGTCATATTTTCAACTTACCATTTCTGTAAAATAATCATGAACAAAGGAGATCCATATTTAAATTTGTCACATTTTGAAAAATTTCCTGAAATTCTTAGTTCAAGCTTCAGCTCTATGAACTGCATTGAGAAGTCTGTTATGTGAACTCTTGAGGCATTAATATAAATATATTTATAGATCAGTTTGAGGCTGATTTCTAAATTAATAATTTACAGCTTGGTTTTTTTAATTTAAAACTAAAATAAATTAAAATATATTAATCCGATATACAGTTTGTTTAAATTTGCTCTTAAGAAATAAGAATTCTTGTGATTGAAGAAGAAAATATTGGATATGCATTTTTAGATATTCTTTTTTATCATCTTTCCTCAGCTCAGTATTTGCAAACCCATGATAATGAAGACAGACCTGTATGACAAGGTTAACTTGAGTTTTCACTTTCAAAAGCAGGAGATAGAGACCAAGCTGTATATCTGAATTATTTAGAAATGCTAACTTTCTCTTTTCTTGAATTTAAGCCAATGCTGTACACATGATCTAGTTTTTCCTCATTTTTGTTATGTGTTTGCAATCATCTAGAACCAATTCTTCTTACCTTTTTTTTTTCTTTTCCTGTGAAAATTGTGGGGGAAAAAGGCAAAGCTTTTGCCTTTCAGTTTTCCAGTAAAAGGAAATTGGGCAACCTTCTTGCTGGGAACAAAATTAATTAAAAATTTCGGTTACTTTTCTTAAACAATGATGATTCAGATCTGATCTGACCATTTTGTCTCTAAGTCCTCACAAGGTGAGGTTGAGGAGTCATGTACAATGGTCCACTCCTTGGATGCTAGCTCCAGCAGGCAGGTGTCAAGCTGTGGAAAATACCTGAGCAGTGGCATCTCTTCCCTAAGGAAGTCAACATCCAAGACTGAAGCCTTTGCTTATTGCCTCTGGGCCTGCCGTAGGGATGTCCTGTCTTCCACATTTCCTCTTGCTTGACTGTTTCCTTTATTTTTAATTCATATCTCTATCTATGTAATGAATATAATGTCCACCTTCTGGAAATGGGAAACTTCATGAATTCTTTGGGATATGTGCATATATAAAAGCATAAACACACATTTATATTTACAACATAGATATACATTCACAATCTTTCCCATAACCTCACTTCTCTGTTTATTCTGGAAGTTAAACTGTGTCTTTAAACAACGTCCTGGGGAATGAAAACAAACAAAGAGAACCTGATGGCTGTCCAGATGCCTTCTCAAAGAATCTCAGCAGTGGGGAGAAACTCCCCGCACAGCTGACAAAATAGATGATCCAATGGTGAGAGCTGCATACTTAGATCTTACATCTGGGAAAGTACTGTGGATCATGAAACACCACATGCTGCAACCCAGTGTCTATTCTGAGGGTCTAGGCATGGGTGGTATGGGACACCCACAGGTTTTCTCCCAGACTGGAGTCAGCAGCCTGGAAAAAGAGACAGATATTTCAGTAAGATTTTGCAGGCAATTAGCCTAAGTCAGGGAAAAGCTGCCTGTAGCTTCTTATCAAATGTATTACTGAAAAAAGGTGGTGGGAAAAAATTTGAATCACATTTTAAAATTATTGAATAGCAATATGTGGGAAAAATATTTCTTTTGAGCTGCAGACTTTCTTCTAATATAGTAGTGACAGAGGTTAATAACAGAGGTTTGTGTGTCTCTGCAGCAATGCCCCTGAAAATGTGTGATGTCAAGATTGAAAAAAACCAAAAGGAAAGGAGAGGATCCTCAGTTCATGCCACTTTACAGAGGTGAGGCTTTTGTTGCACACCAGAGCCCTTGTATATCAGTGACCTAAAGAAAAAAACACTGGTGGTTGAGTTAAGAGAGTGGGAATTGCGTTCTAAGGAGGATTAGAAACGCACTGTGAAATAGCAGACAAATGTATAAATCTCTGTGACTGTAAAGGGCCCTTTTCAGCATGATGTCGTGGCCATGTGTTTCTTGGCATTTTCACAAGTGAAAAAGTGCTGTTTCCTGAACTGCCAATTGATGGGTTCCCTAGTGTTAATGCTAGTGTGCTTGGGACTTTACAGCTAACTTGGTGGCTTTCCAATCGGTAAAAATGTTTTTATTACTGTATTATATAATCCGCATTCTGTCACCTTAAGTCATCTTGAATCTATGATTCTATGACCTTACATGGTATTGATTTAATAAATAGACTCGTTTTTTTAATTCTGCCAACTTGTCCTGGCTTTTCTGCTCTTGGCACCCAAATCAGTTGCTTTGCTTCCTACACCTTGCCCTGGCTGTCCACTGCTTACAGTATGGATGAGACAAGCTCCTATTTTCAATATGAGGGCCAGGTTTTACAATACCCCAGAGCATTTGTTATCTGCCTTACACGGTGAGTCAAGTTTTGCCCTAAATGCCTGGATGGGGGATGCTCTGGGAGCTGCAGTGCTGCTAGGGCAGGACTGGGGGATGCTCTGTGCTCAGACACTTTGTGGTCAGGGGGCAGGGCAGCACCCCAGCTTGTGGGAGGAAAGAGGAGTTTGATTTCTGTTTAAAGGTAAGTTCACTAGGCATGGTAAAATGCATTTTTCAAAAGCATTTAAGATGGTCATGTCCGGCAGATATCCATGTGGGGGTCATTGTTTCCTTTGTCCTCCCTACCCACACTTTTTCCTGGCTCTGACAACTTTCAGAGTTCGTTCTCCAGACCAGGGAATGGAAGAGCAAACCCATGAAAATATTATTATTTTTTTTAACATGTTCAAAAAAATGCATAGTCTCTACTCCTGGAATTAGACTTGATTTTTCTTTTTCCTAACATTTTATGTTTTATGAAAGAAATGCTCTCATGGTACTTGTCTCTAATTTCCCGTATATTGACTTTTGGTCAGTTTCAACCAAAAATAAAAGAGAAGTCTTGACCATAGTTAAGTTCTTAGTATTTCTATTAAAGAGGGTAAGGAGAGATAACCTAAATTAATGTCTCCAGTGAGGAAAGATAGGCAGAAGGTAACTCTACCGTGGACTGTAGGTCAACCAGCATAGGTATACTTCCCTGCATGGCTGGGAGCAAAGATATGCTTTCTTACATGCTTAGGCACAGCAAGAGGTTCTCTGACTACTGTGGACTTATATCCAACTGGCTTGGGTCTATTTGCACATCCTCAGACTCATGTGCTTTGGCATTATCAACACAACCCCAAGAACTTTTAATATCAACATATAAGAAAAGAACAAATATTAAAATCTGGTGTAAGGAACTAAACATCAGTAGTAAATTTGAGGGGGAAAATGTCATATTAGAGAAGTAGGAACATTTTAGCTGTACATATTTATTTTCTCTGTTCGCATGCCCTTTTTCAAACAATTGCTTTTAAAAGTCTGCCATTCTTGCTTTTAAGTATGCATGATTCTTGCCAATGTCTTCTAGCTGCTCTAAAACTTTCAATCTGTGAACAGCTAATAGAAACCAACGATGCCAAAAGCTGGGCAGGCACAGAAGGTTGTGTTTATTATTACAGCAAGAATAATAGAGAGAGAGGGAGAAATAAAAGTAGTAAAGACCTGAATTATAAAAAATTATATGTTTTCTGTGGAGGTAACATTTTCCTGGGTGGATGATCACAAGTAAAAATGGGCAAAGAATTATACAGGAGAGTCCAGGCTTGTGAGGATAACGTATATACAGGAGAACTTCAAAAACATTTTTCTGGAGACCATAAAATATTTAAGTAACACAGTGAATACTAGTAGGGTGAAAGGTCAAGAATTCATGAGGGATGTAGATCAGACCATCAGCACTGAGATGAGTGAATGCTACTCTGTCCAGGTTTATGTGGTGTGCCATGTGTGCACCTTTGCAGTCACTGCCCATCTCATATATGAAGTGAATGTCCAGGAGGCTCCATAAATACACAGTTTCTATACCTGTCTCCTCAAACATGTTACAGTCAGAAAATGTTTCCTAATCTTAATAATGATTTTACCATGAAAGGGCCAGAGCCATGAAACCACAGTGTAACATAGGAGGAGAGGCAGAGACATCAAGGATGTCACCAGTGCCGTAGACACCTGCAACAACAGGAAATTTATTAGGTGAAGATAACCAGGAGAACAACCACAGTGTGTAGGTTCTTTTTCATACTACACAGCAAGGCAAAACCCCTGCTACACCTGGCATCTGACCCGAGGAGAAACTGCTGTTACCGTAAGGTTAACTGGTTTGGAAGAGACTAATTGGCAGACACCAGACTCCCTGCCCAGTTGCCAGAACCAGTATAATAATTATTGTCAAACAGTGTTTTGTCTATGTTATGACTACTCTGTTCCCTTTTTTGTTTATTTCTTCTGTATCTCTCAGATGTGGTCATCAACACTATTTCTGCAGGAAATTGTGCCTTCTTGTGCCTTGTTTACGCTGCTGAAACACACAGCTAAAGTGGTGACCCAGTGTTTCCCTTGAGATATGTTTTTATCTATAATGTTGACTGCAATGAGTAAGCTTCAGGAATTCTGCCTTAAAAGTATATCAGAAAGATGTGCTGTACTGATATATCTCAAGTCCACTGACTTCTCATAAAAATTCAGTTTCGTATATACTAAACTCTTTCAATGACTTTGGGGGTTTTTTTGGTTTTAATCCCAACCTTGGGTCCATTTCTGTGAGAAGCTAAAGCCCAGCATTTGAAAGTTTCGCAAAACAAATTTTTTTTTTTTTTTTTTTTTTTTGTATCTTGAGGAATGCAGTAAAGAATGTGATAAAAATGAGGACACAGCTTTAGAGAGAAAACATATAATACTGAAATACAACGGTTATTAAATGGTGTTGAGGAAAAAATTCCATGGAAAAATGCAATGAAAGGTCACTGTACTAAACACATATAAAATCCAGCAGCAATTAGCATATCAAACAGATATGGATACTCCTGTAGATGGGAAACACAAAGCCTCTAATTAAAGGTCGTGAATACAGATGACCAAAGAACAAACATTTCACAAGCATAAATTGAGACTTCAATCTTTGTTTCTGTTCTTATGAGTCTTGAAAGTAAATGTTATTATTTCTGGGTTTCTTTTAAAGGGAAATTGGAGGAAGAGAACTTTGAGTGTTGATCAGATCAGATCAGTGAGATATGAGATTAAACCTTGAATTTAATCAAGCAGAAGAGAATTTTAAATACCTCTCTCCTTTCCTATCTGAGACCTCAGCCCCAACAGAGCATGAAGATGATGATCTTTCTACCTAGGAAAGCTAAAGATAGAAAACCCTGACTACCTTCATGCTTGAAAATCTTATCAAAACAGATACAATCCTACCAACACCTTTGGTTTAGTGTGTTGATACTTTCTAGTGGTCACAGAGTCACACAATCACAGAACAGCTGAGGTTGGAAGGGAGCTCTGGAGATCATCTGCTGCAACTACCCTGCTCAAATAAAGCCACCTAAAGCCAGTTGCCTAGGACCACATACAGGCAGATTTTTGACATCTCCAAAGATGGGGACTCCACAACCACCCCAGGCAACCTGTGTCAGTGTTTACAATGTCACAATAAAAAAATATTTCATGACATTCAGAGGGAATCTTTCATGTCTCAGTTTGTGCCTCTTATCTTGGTGTCACTGGGCACTAATGAAAAGATCCTGGCTCCCTGTGCACCCTCACTTCAAGTATTTATGTATATTGATAAGGTTCCCTAAGCTACCTTCTCTTCAGGCTGAACAGTCCCAGATCTCTCAGACTTGCCTAATAGGGAAGGTGCTCCACTCCCTTTAACATCTTTGTGGCCCTTTGTTAGACTCTCTCCAGGCTGTCCATGTCTCTCTTGCAGTGGGGAGCCCAGAACTGGACACAGGGTTTCAGGTGTGGTCTCACCAATGATGAGTAGAAGGGAAGGATATTTTGTCTAATGCAGCTCAGGAAGCAGAAGGGGTACGTTGTTGGTTCACGTTCAACTTGGTGTCCATTAGGACACACAGGTCTCCACCTGAATTTTTAAGCACACCTAGCATTTCCACAATATCTTCTCTGCTAACTAAGACAGTGGGAAGCTGAGTGTTTCTTCTCATTTATGTCAAAACCTCTTTCTGCTGCTCTGGGAAGTTAAAGAGATAGAAAGTGATTACTTGTACCTTCAGCTCAAAGCCCATCCTCTTCATGCTTCCAGCACGGTGCAAAGGCAACTTGGTGGTGAAACTGTAAGTGAAGTCCATTACTTTAATTGCATGCTAATATCAAACCACTGTATGGAGGTAGTTAGAGTAATTTTTAAGAGCCAGAGTGGCTTAAAAGTTCCTGTTGCTAAATTCTTTTCTTTTTATCTTGTCCTGCAAGAGCAGCAGTGGTTGTCAGCCAAATAGTTGTACCTTGTCAGAGCTCTGACCTTATATGCACTCTGTTATCAGGGGATTATTTCATTATTTTTACCCTGTTTTAACTCGTGCTGTTCAAAATTACCTGTGAAGTATAACCCCTACCAGCACACCAGTTCTGTGGGATTAGTGTGCAGTTTGCTTCATCTTCTCTGCAGGGACCACTGAAGTTATGACAATTTTTTCTGACACTACAGATGAGAGACAAAAGCACCTTTGATGAGATTTTTTTTTCCAAAACACGAACCCTAGTGATTATTATCTGTTTGCACTGCAGATGGGAAAAAAATCCATCAGGAATGGTTGCTTTTATTCCTCAGAGGATATGAGACATTATTTTGGGTTGAAGTGATTCCAGGATCCAGTGGATAGTCTGTTTTCTTCTTCTACCATGGCTGGGAAGGAGCTGAATATAGAAAGACTAGGAAGAATAAATCGCTCTGCAGATGTAGTTTCTTTTTTTGATACAAGCATAGTTTTTTTCCAAGTCACAACAGGACACCAATGTAAACTGGGTCCCTAAATGCCTTTGCAAATCAAAGTGAAACTGTAAGTGAAAGTTAATGTGTTCCATGCTTCAATATGCATGTCTCTGAAAATTTCCCTCACCACCCATTCTCATATAAATTTGTGAAGAGAAAATTGAGGATGTTACATATTTAGAGTTCAGTAAAGCACTTGGCAGTGTGTTTCATGAAATCTGACTGTTAAATTAATTCAGATTGGCTTGGATAGCAGCATACTCATGTGGGCTGAAAACTGCCTGGCAGATTGTAAACATGTGGCAGTGATAAAGAGTCCTCCTTCTACAGTGTTGAAGATGTGTGTCTAGTGACATATACTGTAGGGACTGCAACTAACCACATCCCATTATATTATGAGTATAAACATCTTCAATATTAGCTGGAAAGAGAGACACAGATCTGGAAAGACTAAAGTATATATATAGCTTTGCACATGTTTATTAACATTTTTGAGGTCTAGAGATGAGAATGGCAAAAAAGAGTAGAAATACAGGGCTAAGAGTTTACAAATGAGATTAATTTGGACAGGAAAAAACTAAACAAAGCAAAACAAAACAATAAAAAACCATGCAAGGAGCCAAATAATAAAAAAATGCAATGAGAGGCAAAAGACTGAAAGAGTGTGATGTTTTATTGACAATAATCAAGAAATGTACTATACGAAACCTAGCAACATGATACAAGAAAAAATAAGTGACTTCAGAATGTGTAAGGAAAGTCATGACATAAGGGATTAATTTTGTTTACTAACCATGCTGATCAAAAATATTTCACTATTATAGCTTGAAATCATCTTCTTTCTCCTATGGAATGTGAAAAATCAAAAGGCTCTTCTGCTGTGTGGTGGTGGGACAGCAGTTTGTACAGTGAAGCTCTGAGCCACCTCTTGGCATTGCGGAAATATGAGTAACACAGGTGCCTTTTCCCTATAGCTCCTAGATGAGTATATCCTTCCTAAACACTGTAGTGCTCCTATCACCCAAAATACATCCAAGGAAATTCAGAGAAGTAAAACAACCAAACAAATTGAACTATGCTTGAATGCTGTAGCCAAACCTGCAGAATTTTCTAAAAAACGAAGAGTTACCAAGTGTTTTCCTCCTTAAAAATACTTGGAGACATTTTATTTCATTACAGGCTCACTAAAATCCACAGAAAAACATAAGAATAAAAATAATTTTTTTTTATTTCAAAAATAAACATTATTGAGGATTTCCTTAGCATTCAAAATGCATATTTTGCAAACACAATCCCTGGACTAAGGAGCATGTAAATTAAGAATGATTCTGCAGTCATTTCACTGTAGTTTTACTCTGACACAACCTTATGATATGTCAGTTGTTTCATAGGAGCCTCCCAAGTGTTAGATCTTCAGCTTGTGGTAAATCTGAGCTCTTCTTCAATGAAAGAGGAATTATTTTAAAAATATTGCATAAACAAATGGGTACCATTGATAATTGGTAACTGTATAGCATGATGACATAAGAAAAGACATTCTATATATTTGCATTCCCATTAATCTTATTTCACCCTGTACAAAAACTTGTTGCTACATCCATATCTTGGAAGTTCTTTTGCAACTACAAAAGACGCAGACTTTTCCCATCAAAAACTGTGTTAAAAGCTGGCAGGTGTTTCAATGTGAGCTTTTATGGGGATGCTTCTGCTTCCCATTTCGAAGAGGTGAGAAATGTAGGTGTGATCTATGAAAATGTGAAGTCTTTCTGGTAGATGTCTTCACATACTCTGTTTCCATTGTCATAAAGGGAATGGACCACGTGGGTTCAAAACTAAGTTAATGAGAAATGCTATAGCCAATTAAGTATCATGTTCTATTATGGCCTTATTTATTATATTCTGACTGTTTGTTGCCCCATCTTCCATTCAAATCTCAACCATCTAGTTAGTAGAGGTATTAGGATATTTGCATACAGTTTCATAACAAACAGACATTCAATGCATTTAGCTTGACAAAATGGTTGTGAAGCAATTTTGGAACTGCACTTTATTCTGAAAAAAGCAAAAAGCAGTGTCTAGATTAGTCTACTAATTAATGCAGTATACATTCATATAGCAACGTAACTACTTCTACTAGTTTTTTTCAGATATGTGGGCAATAAACACATGCATTGGTCAAATTACCAATTTGCTTTTAGCCTGGACTAGCAAGGCAGGGAGGTTTTCTTTTTAATCGTGATCCATTAATGCTTAGCCAGCTGAAAAGAACTCTAAATATGACCCCCTTTGCTTTGCAGCACTAATGCTATAAATTGAGAATAATTAAAGGCAATCAATGATGAGAGATGGGATGCTGCAGTTTATTCTCAATGTGGCCCAATATATGCATTCTCAGAGGAGAAAAAAAAAAGACTTAAAATCCTGATTTTTTTTTGATTTTCTGTTACTTATATCATCCAAGGACATAGGAAAGGGCAAGTAAAAAAAAAGTATATACCAAACTGCAGAAAGATAAATAAAATGCAGATAAGCAACTAAACCGAACCAAAACCAACACAACTTTAAGGCGGACCACTTATACACTGCTTTTCCTAGTTAATACAGATTCTTCTTTGATATTCTGCATTTTGTTTATAAACATATTTTTATTTATTTTGTTCTCTTGGAGTTTTTTTTTTTTTTTTGCTACTTAAACTAAAGGAATATATTATCTGTTTAACCAGAAATGATGGTTTGTCCTTGTCTGTAAGGAAAGTAAGGTACATGCTTAGTCACACCAGTTTAATCTTCTTGAGTGCCTTTGGGAACAAGGAAACTGAGGCTTCAGCAGAACTGCTGGGCTAAGCTCTGCTGGAAAGCTGCACAGCCAGCTGAACCTGGAAGAAGAAGAGGGAATATATACAAGCCCATCATCTGGCTTTTAGAGAGGGAGAAATACCACTCTTGGCTCTGCATATTGTTTTGCTATTACCTGGCATCATCAGAAATTTAATCAGGTCAAAATATGCAAAACTGGTTTTGCCCCAAATTCAGGAAGGGATGGGAACAAAGTTTATGGGCTGGGAAGCTTCCACATGCCTCCATCATTCACTAAGAACATCTTTAAAATGTTAGCCTTGTAAAACAGTACACATGGTTTCATGAGTCGCAACTCTCGTTTGTGTTACAGGATTGCTCCTCATAGCCTGCAGAATTGTCTTGCATGTCACTTATATTCAAAAACATAATTTGAAAAAACTGAATGTAGAAATGGCCAGATTTCAATCATTACTTTAATACAAGTTTTGTTTGTTTTTTTTTTTCTTTTCTTCAACAGCATAATAAAGTTGTCAGGTTTTATTTGTGAGGTAGTTATTATACAAATCAATTTACATAAAAGGCAATTTTAAGTTGAGAATACCATCATATTATTATGTTTCCTGGAGAATACCAAGGGAAATTGGTTTTGGTTTGCAATATTTAACACTTTGATCAGTGACTTGGGAGATAACATAAGATCACTGATAAAAGCTTTCCCTCAAAAAAAATGGAGATAAATAACAAAGAAGAGGAGCAGTCTATAGCCTAGAGTGGTCCGGATCAGTCAGCTAAATAAAAAGAACTATGCAGTATATCCTTTAAAACAGCCAGTGTAAAATCATACCCATAGGGTCATTTAATTTAGCTTATGTTGATAAGAAGGACCCTTCTGAACTGGGAAGAAAATGACTCAACATGGATTTCTAGGTAACTTTGAAATCAGCCACAGATGCAAACAGATGTTTATATAAGCCTTGAGCATATATCAGAGTATTTTGCTCCATAATCAGTGAGGTTGGTATTACTTGTAAGTGCATCTGGAAGGCTGTGCTTGATTGTGATTTTCACTCTTAAAGACACATGCTGAAGTGGAGAGGGTTCAAATTAAGTACCGGAAATTGGTGGACTTAATCTGTCAGTTGACAGTAACAGAATTTAGGTAACTGGCTCTCTAAACTGGTGGGGAAATGTATAATTCATCCCCTGGTTGAAGCTAATTCTGAACACATGCAGTTCAGATTTGAACCATACCTTTGTTAGCAGTGAGAGTGATTAGCCAGCAGATTTCCTGCATAAGACTTGTCATCAAGTTGAATTTTTTTTTTTGCTGTAGTCCAAGCAAGATAATATCATAGCCGTTTCTGACAAAATGTCAGAATATATTATCACAGCTGTTACCTTTATTTTGTTTTATGATCTATAAATCCTCTTAATATACTTTGATTATTGATTTTTAACATTTTCTAATTTTAAAAAAACCCATAACTTCCTAGACTGTGCATAAATCCATTTAAATTTATCAGACACCTTGCTTTTGAATATAATTATGCAATGTAATTGAAGAGGAATAGTGCATACATAATTTCAAATAATATAGAGAATTTTACAAAATTAACTTAAATAGCTGTTCCTGGCACATTTTTTACTAGATATATCCATTCATAAGCAATGAGAAATGCTTCTCACAAGTACCCTGGTTACTGTGGCCCACAATTGGTTTTATCAACACATTGTCATGGATAGTGATTATTCCTATGCAGCAGAGCCTGTACTCCATGTAATTTACTTTCAGTTCACCATGATTTGTGTTTGAGGTCCATCCCTGCCCTGCATCCAATTCAGGGCTCAAAGGTTAATCCCTGAGCTCCAGCAAGTGGGGTGTACATACTACTCTGAGAAAAGCTGCATCCTCTCACCTGGTATGGTACCTCCTTCACGTCACTGACCTTGAGTGATCGGGCACATGGCCAAAGATGACAATATTTCATGCCCACAGAAGATGAGGTTTAATGAATTTGCACATTTTACATGTTGCTTGAATAGTACTGAGAAGTCTAATTATTTGTTGTTTCTGCTGGGGTAATGCATATGGGCCCCTGCAAGGGTGGTAATTCATAGGTAAAGACTAAAAGACAGAGATTTTAATCTCTCCTGCACACAGATTTGATGATATATATATGGAATGGGACACATCAAATTCTGCTAGTAAGCGGGAGTTGGAGGAAAGATGGAAAAAAACTGCAGAGTAACGAGGGTACAAATTTGTGAGACATTTCAAGACATTATATTTGTTTTTCTTCAATGTCAGAACAAAATGAAAGCTTTCCAAATGCTTCATTAAACCATAGACAAGAAAAGACTCCCTTCTGTCATGCAGGAATTTAGTTATTGGCCTCTGCATGCTCACAACCTGTTTGAATTAAAATAAGGCAGAATTTTTATCCCAGATTATTCTGGCAGATTAAGGAATTAAACCCAAACTTTTTCTGTCTTAGCCTTGTAACTGAATTAGCTCAACTAGTAAAGGAGCTTTTCCGACTCCTGGAACATTTTTTGTGGGGAATAAAAGCATTTTTCAGATTATTTTTTTCTTTTTTTTTTTTGGAGCTGCTGTGTCAAAAATATCAGAAGCTGAGTATGTATTGGAGTGGCAGGGAGATCTCACAGCAGCTCTACACACCAGTTGCCCAGAACAACTCGGCATATGAGAACAGAACAGAGTATTTTTACTTGCTTAACTCATTGCATGAAGCTAGATGATGGGCACAAAGCTCTGTTTAGCTGTTTCCAAGACTACTGCTATGTTAATGAAAATGATTACCCACGAAAGAGACAAAACTCTAAATGACCTTAAGAAGCACAAAAATTAACATAATTACCAAAAAAATAATAATTCAGAATAAATTGTTAATTTATAACATATCTCCAAAGAGATTGCAGAAGTTACAGAACTCAGGGACTTCATCAACATAAGGAGGAAAAAGCGTTCTGAGGAAAATTGATCTGCACTGGGCTCACAGGGTAAGAGTTATGGTGCTTCTGAGGACCTGTGTATAGCGAGGTACAACAGAGAGCTTCAGCTGTGGATGATCTCCCAGAGCCCTTGTGGAGAGAAGGAGCACATGGCATTTCTTGTCTCTCTATCTGTGGAAGGTCTACATGCACATCATACTATGGGACCCAGGTTTGAGGAAGCAGCATGAAAAAATGCTATGTGGCAAAGAAGTGAAAGTCCAGCCCAAGTGTTGACACAGACACAGAAAAGGTCAGGGCAAAGATACTGCACACACTGTTTTGAGTAGGAGAACCCTTCCTGCAGTCTTCTACACAGGTGGGCAGAGGTAGCTGTAGGAGGTGTAGGAGCAATGGCTTTAGAGGGCCATTATTTCCACCTGTGCTTTGGTTCTCTGTTCCTGTGAGTTTCTGAAGGCTTTACTGTACTGACTTTGATAGCATTTGTTTGGGGGCGGGGGGTCCTGGCAGGACTGGGGAGCAACTCCTCCCATATTCTCCAGATGAAAGCCCATCCCAAGTAAGGATGAGAGTGAGACCCAAGGAGGTGTCACTTCTATGCTTCTGGTGGGAGACTGAATCCCTCTTCCTGCATAATCGGAGGGGCTATGTGTTATTATTGTTCCTAAGCAACTCGCTTACTGTGGGAACCCCTGCTATGCCAGTGCTCAGAGTTTGCATTATACAGTGTCAATTTTGTCCTGGCAGTTTCTTGATTTTCTTTCTTCACCCTACTGAAAGGAGGCCTTTTTGGTGTTGGGTCTTTTTAATAGTCAGTGAAACACACAGTGAAAGGTGTGTGATAATAGAAGCTCTGAGATAGCTGTGCACTCATAATAACCTGTGTTCACATTTAAAAGCCTCAGCCCCAGAGTGTTTCTGTGAAAGCAGCATAGCGCAGGCCTATTTATTACCTGCCAATTCCATTTCTTAGACTGAAGTTGCCTCTGAGCCAGAGTATTTTCTGCAAAAACATGTTCCTGTGGATGGATGTGGGGGTGGGTGGATGGGTGGGTAGGCAGGATAAAGGGACGAGTGTGATGGGAGGACAGTGCCTAGATATTACAGAATTGCTGTAGAAAATATCTTGGCTATTTACTCCTCAAACCAGATGGTGCCAGTTGATTACCTCCACTGTACCTGTTAGTGAGGGTGTGAAGAAACCGCTCTGCAGTGAAAACTTAGGGAAAGGCAAACTATTGCTGAAGCAAGATCCTGCCACAGAAAGATTAATATGTGAAGGTTAAAGGGTGGGGGCAGGGTGAACCCTGTACAACACAGGGCTGTTACCCTGAGTTATGGGGACTCATCTGCTGCATGTCCATGGGCAGATAAGTTATGTCTATCCCATAGGAGGGGATTTGCAGAGCTGAGATGTGCTATGTCATAATGCCAAAGAAATTTCATGTTTGAGTTTAAACCAAGGTGACCTGTCCATCCCACAAGCCCTGCTCTCTCTGCTCCTTTGATTCAGCATCTGCTTAAACTGCTCCTGAGCAAACAGCTTAGGACGGAGCTCTCCTCTGTGTGCATACTCTCCTTCCTCTGCAACCATCCAAAGGGCTTTGTGCATCTCTGTCCCTGAGCAGCTCAGCACTAGTCCCTGTCAGATCAGTCCTTCCCCTGCACACAGTGGGGTTAATTTTTTCTTGATGTGCTTGCTGAGAGTGCTCTCTATAATAAATAACTATAATCAAAATGGCCTCATAGTAGAAGCTTCATACTGTTTCTACAGCTTTATATTTGATTGCTTTCATTTCCACTGCGTTGGTTTTCCCAGTGGCTTTAAGGGACTTATCTTGGATTTGCACTGACTCAGGGAAAGCAGAATCAAACAGTCTCTATAAGATGTGGGGGGAGATTTTGAGGCAGGAAAAGGAGAATTTCTACAGTACAGCAGAACACATGCTGTTTTTTTCATATGTTGGCTCCTGGAACTTCACTGCAACAGTAAATAAATTGCCTCAGCAGTTTGTGAAAAATGCCCTTTAATGTTTGCTGGCCCCTGGAAGTGCTAAACATTGTCACATTTGTTGAAAATGCCAGTAAAAGACTCCTGGGAATTTCATCCCCATGCCTGCAGCTTTGATAAGTTTTATAACAATCTGGTGTAGTACGGCACTGTTAGTAGGAATGACTGTGTTTGTGAGGTACTGAAAAATACCAAGAAAAGGCACTCTAATCTTTATTCCTATCAGATTAGAAATATATTGATATATCAAATGCTTAAAAAGTGGACAAAACAGATGAAAATTGAATGAAATAGATGAATATGTGCCCTTACACTGAGATTCAATAGTATTCTACTTGCCATTTTATTTTTTTCTGGAGTTCCAGAAGAATTGTACTTTTGCAAAATGTAAAATTCTGGTTATAGCCCAAGTCCTGAATATTTAACTAAATCAGGAGTAACTCTGTTGTAAAATTAGTCTGTGGAAAGAACTGATACAGTTTGTGTATTTTGAAGAACTTGTCACTAAGTTATTGAAGACAGGATTCAAATGCCCGTGCTATATGCTCGAGGGAATAGTATTCCACCATAAGTATTTCAGTCTGCATTGTAGTTGTAAAGCTGTTGGGTGTAACAATACAAACTTCACTGAAATCAACACATTTGGCTGCTAAGTAGAATAGCATCTTTTTGCTTTCACATTTTTGCATTGTACTCAAGGGAAAAAAAAAAAAAAAGAAAAGGAAAAAAAAAGAAAATCTGACCAGCTGTATTCCAAAGCCAAATTCTGCAATTTAGAATTCTGGTTCTACCTGCTTATGTTATTAAAGAAGAAGAGAAAACAAACGAGTGGGAGAAAGAGGAAGCAGTGACAGGTAGCCATACATATTCGTTTTCAGAACTGTATGTCAACTAAAACTGATTTGAATTCTGTGAATATTTTGGGTTTTTTCCTGTCATCTTCCAGTATTTGTGCTTCCATTTCCATTTAGAACATCAAGAAAGGAATCATAGAATCATTTAGGTTGGAAATGTCCCTTAAGATCATCAAGTCCAACTGCTAACCCAGGACTGCCAAGTCCCCACTAAGCCACGTCCCTAAGTGTCACATCTACATTTAAAAGACATTTAAAGGTTTTGTAAATACCTCCAGGGATGATGACAACCGTTTCCCTGGGCAGTTCAGAGATTGTCAATTCTTGACAATCCTTTCAAGGAAGAAGTTTTTCCTAATATCCAATCTAAATCTCACCTGGTGAACTTGAGGCCTCAAGTCCTGTCACTTGTTCCCTGGGAGGAGACATTGACACCCCCAACCCCCCCCCTCCCCTGTCTACAACTTCCCTTCAGGCAGTTGTAGAGAGTGGTAAGGTTTCTCATGAGTTTCCTTTTCTCCAGGCTAAACAGCCCCAGCTCCCTCAGCCACTCCTCATAAGAGTTGTGCTGCAGACCCTTCACCAGCTCTGTTGCCCTCCATCTTCCAAAACAAAGTATTATCTTCTGGAATTATTTTGAGATCAATTTTTGTAGACTGTAGGAATGTGTCTAGTTTGCATAAACACAAACACAAGTCAAAAGATTTTTGCAAGTGTCCAAATTGATACAACTACAACTGTTGAACTTTAAGACTCCCCATTGCAGTATTTAGGCAATTTTGAAGCAATTTTGGTCTGCAGAACAGTAGCGTGGTTGAGCTTCTTATTTCTTTTGCTCTTCTACCTTATGATAGATACACATACTTTTTACTGCTCCATTTTTTTCCCTGTAAAGTGGAGTTCTACTGAAGGAATGTGTGGACTTTACACATGTGGAGTTTGTCTTTATTCCATTTTAGGAAGAAAGGACAAAGTTATTCCATAGGTGGTAAATGTGCCTACTAGAATTCTGCCACAGGAACAGTCTTGTAGGATTGTATTATACTGATGAGTCTGGCTTTGCATCTTTTCTTTAGAGCCTAACAACCTGTTGGTTGTCACGGTACTACTACCTATTTGTTATTTGTCTTATTGTTCCAGGAAGAACAAAATCTGTATTAGTCTGCCAAATAAAGCCTAAATAAATCCTGCTTGCTCAAAGACCCTATAGTCCAAATCCTGATAAAATAAGTCTCTGAGAAGAAAGAGGGATCATATAATAAGAAAATAAGTTGCTGATGAGACTTGAAGAGCTGAAGGACACTGTCTTCACTAAAGCTTCATAAGCTAAAACTGATGTGACAGTAACAGCACACCTGTTGCCATTGTGGTAGTGAGAAGATATTTCTCGGTGCTTCTCAGGAACTATGAGTAGCAGAGCTGTTTACAGAACATACTGAAAAATCTCATGAGTATTAATCAGTCTTACTCACTTTTGGAATGGGTCACTTTTTAGCAAGTGGCCTAGAAGTGAAAAGCTTTCTTCTTAATATCACTTCCATGAGTCATCCCATTTCCCCCATATTGGTTAATATAATTCAATTTCCACTTCTTCACCTGTCATAAGAGAATCTGGGAAAAAGCGTTGCTTTTCTCTGTACTTGCAAATTAATTGATATAATTTGTTTGAGATCTCCTTCTTTCGTGGTGCTTTCTTAAATTTAGTACCAAATTAAATGTGTTCCTAGCCATTGTAGAATACATTGATTAGAACTGAATTATGCTCAGTTGTGATCTACGTTGAAATTTCCATGACACATCTCTCCTGGAGTGAAACTAAAAAGGAATTTGAATCTCCTCTATTCCTTTCCAATGAATACAGTCCATTTACCATTAAATCCAAGAAGTTGTGGTCAATATTTAGAACAGATGAATGTGTAGATTTAATGAATGATGCGGCTATTAGAAAAAAAGTCTCAAGTACTTACCTAATCTGTGTTAACTAAATAGCCTATGTCTATTAAAGGATAATTAATGACAAGAACATCTATTTCTTTTCTTTTCTAAATTTTATTGCAGTAGTCTCCACAGTCACCAGTTTCAGTCAAGACAGGATCCTTGATTATGACAGTAAATACTGTAAGATTTTGATTGAGAAAATGTGTGTGCTTAGTATGACTGCTGTGAATATTTGCATATTGTGAGCATTTACATATGTCAGCTTATATGCAAAAAGCTAACAGGAATATATGTGTTTTCAGGGGCTGTGGTGCCAATGCCCACCTTTGCAAACCCACTGTGGCAAGTTCAAGCCTTCTGGTCTCTCACAGGTGACGGTTTTCAACCTCATACACTGTAAGTGGACATTAGAACATCAGACTGAAAGGTGTCTGGTATTCATACTATGCTGTAGGTTGCTGCCTGTAAATGGAAAGGGTCAACAGAGGATTGACAACCCACAGGAAATCATGTGTATGTTTAACTTATCACCTTGACAAAGCTCCACAAAATATAAAAAGGGAGATCTTCCGATCTCATCCCTACTGGGTTTTTTAAGCCCAGAATATTGTTGCAATGGACCATAAAATTCAATGTACATGTGAAAAAGCAGAATCTTTTCTTTTCTTGACTTTTTGCCACCTTTTTGTTTTCTTGTCTTATGTTGATGTATTCTTTCTCTTTTAGTTTTTAGAAACGAATCATTCTTCATTTGAAAAGGCTGTATGAAAGGAATTGTACATGTATGTGTAGAAGAGAGAAAGAGATAGAAGTTGCCTTCTGTCTGGATCCAACAGTAAACAGCTTCTCAAGTAACTATCACAGTAAGAGAACAGCACATCTAGGTTGTTCCTGTGATGACACAAAATAGCATCTACCTCACCTGATATCATACACAGACAGCCTCTAATCCCAGATGACTAACATAAAAGCTTCATAACCTTGTGATACTATTAAATGAAAGGTAGGTCATATATAGGTTATGACGAGTTCGAACGGTAAGAATTGCTGTTGTCAGAGAGGGAGTAATCACAGAACCTTTTCTCTGTAATGATATAACCAGGTTATCCCACAATGGTTCATTTTTTCCCAACCCTTCCCAAACAGTGTTGGCTCTCTGATGATACAAATGCAACAATGGAACTCTTGGAGAACTGGTACTGTCATACTTCTATAGTTTTTTCTTCCTCAGATGCTTACACAGATATATATTGGATCTTTGTTTGTCAAGCATAATCATTGTCAAATGTATCTGCACTTTTTTAACTTTTGAAATGACATCTTTCTGATCAGAGAAAATGCTCATCTTCTTTCCATCATGAGGAATAATACAGTACTGGTTCTCTTCCAAAGAACAAATCTCATGTCTTGTGGCTTTGCTCTTTCCTTAAGACATATAATTTACCACAGTAAGCTTTTCAATTAGAGCCTGATCCAAAACTTATAACTGCTGTTGGGGAAAAAAAAACATAACCAAAAAAACAACAAAAAACAACATTGCCTTCAGGCTCTTTCAAGCAGTTTTATGTACAGTTATCCACACAATGGTCACACTTGCGTGACAAGGCTACATTGTAGGGACAATATATACAATACAGAATTTCCCTGGGATATTAATAGTAATTTTGGATAGTAGGAAAGCTACCTTTTCTTCTCCTTTTTCTTCATGTCAGTTCTGGCGATCAACTGTAAAATGTGACAGTGATTAGATATGGCAGCTTTTTCGTGTATCAGTGTTTTGATGTACCAAAACTTATTCCCTCTGTTTTTCTCTCTCTCTCTCTCTCTTTATTTATTTATTTACTTATTTTAAATCTAAGAGAAAGATTTATGGCATCTTTGGGAAATAGCCCTATGAACCACATTTCTGACTGCTGCAGAGGGGGAATTTCTGTCCTCTTTCATGTCTGTCTTTACAGCTTTTGCCACAATGTGATAACAGAAAGAACCTTTCCTACCATCGTACTATCGTGTTAACAGTGTGAATGGAAAATGGTAAAGAGAGAGATCTTAATTTTCCACAGAATGTGCAGCACTACCCAAATGCTCAGCCAGCTGGTGCATCCCAGCAGTCAAAGTGGAGTCTCTGGCCAAGTAACATCCCTCACTGCTGGCCAATGTGGTGACAGTGTGAATACCCAGAGGGCAATCTGCTGAAGGGGGAAAAGGGCAAGCAATCCCTCAGGTGGAGGGGGGCAAGCCTGCCAAGAGGCACAGACACCAACTTTTGTACGGGTTCCAGGAGCACTGGAAGCAGCTGGTGCACTCAGGGTGTGCCTGAGCAGAGCACAGGGATCAAACTACTAACTCCTCTTCAGGTCTGATCCTCCCTGAGCTGCACAGTAGCCAAAAGTTGGGGTCCCTGCCGCTTTCGCCTGCGATCTGGGAGTGGATCAGCCCGACGCCGCGATCCCTGGATGAGCCTCTGCCTCGCAGCCACTCGTCTGCGCATGAGTCGCTGCGGGAGGCTCCGCGGCTCGAGTATTTGAGGGGCTGGGCAGCGGGGGAAGATGCTCAGTGCCTGCGGAGGCCGAGCGCACGGCGGAGCGGAGCCGCGGTGGGGCATGGAGGGGGCTCCGGCGCGGGGGGGCCCTCGGACCGCGGCCTGAAGCCCCGGGCGGCGCGGCCGTCGGGGCATCGCCGCTCCAGCACCGCGGACAGCGCACGGAGAGCGCCGCGGAGCCGGATCCCGCCTCGGCTCCCGTCCCGCTCCCCCCGGCCCCGGCTCCCTGGGCTCCGGCCCCCGGGCGCCCTAAGAATCGCTCCTGCTCCGATTCTCGGGTACCTCCAGCTTCCATCTACCTCCCGATCCAGTCGCTGCGCACCCCGGTGCCCCTCTACCCTCGGCTCCCGCCCCGCTCCTCCCGGCCCCTGCTCCCCTGCTGCCTGACTCTGCTGTCAGAGAATCCCGCTCTCCCTGGGGTCCTCTCCCCTCTGCCCCGCTCCCCTCGCCCCTCTCTCTGCACCTTGGACCCCGCTGCCCGCCCCCTGCTCCTCTCCCTGCGCCCCGCGGCCCCCGGCGCTGCCCCCCGGCCCCTGCCCGGCCGCCGGCACCATGCGCGGGCGGCCGCGTTGGGCGGCAGGCGAGGCTGCGGTGCCGGCGCGGGTGCCCCCTTCCTCCTGCCCTCGCCCGCTCCAGGGGACCCGCTGAGAGATGGACTTGGCAGGCGTGCTGCTGGCGCTGCTCCTCGTGCTGGTGCTGGTTGTCTCTCTGCTCTCCAACCTCCTGGTGCTGCTATGCTTCGTCTACAGTACAGAGATCCGCAAGCAGGTCGCCGGGGTTTTCCTGGTGAACTTATCCTTCTGCAACCTGCTCCTCACCGTCCTGAACATGCCTTTTACGCTGCTGGGCATCCTGAGGAACCAGCAACCCCTCGGGGGCTGTATCTGCAAAGCGGTGGGTTTCCTGGAAACTTTCCTGACTTCCAACACGATGCTGAGCATGGCAGCACTCAGCATCGACAAATGGATTGCCGTGGTGTTCCCCTTAAGCTACACCAGCAAGATGCGGTATAAAGACGCTGTGATACTGATGGGCTACTCGTGGCTCCACTCCCTCACTTTCCCCTTGGTATCCTTGTTTTACTCATGGGTAGATTACAACAGCGTTTATGCCTCTTGCACCCTACACCTGAAGGAAGAGTCGGAGCGAAGAAGGTTTACGGTGTTCACCATTGTCTTTCACTCCACCAGTTTCATGCTGTCTCTGGTGATTTTGTGCTTCACCTATTTAAAGGTGTTAAAAGTTGCCCGGTTCCACTGCAAGCGGATAGACATTATTACCATGCAGACTCTGGTTTTGCTGGTGGATATCCACCCCAGGTAATGCGTGCGTGTTCGGATTCACAGCCCCTGGGCACTCGCGGTAGGTACCCCGGGCGGAGAGAATGTCCTGCCTCCCCAGCACTTCCTGCCTGCCCCGGCCACATGGCGAGCGTTCCTGCCTCTAGTTTTAGATGCTGCTTAGTGCCAGGAACGGTGGCTCGTGCATTTGTAACCTTCTCTGTTTAAATGCTAATCCGGCTCGCCGGGTGCTCCCACTTGACTGAGCTCCTCTTAACAGGGAACCACTGCTATGGTGAGTGCGGTCGTCCTGAGGCTCAGCGGGGCCGGGGTTGCCCTCATCTCTCTCGGGGATCTGCCCTGCTCTCCCCTGGGGGGCTGCCTTCGTCCCCTCAGGGGCTGCCTTTCCTCCAGACCGGGGCTGCCGTCCTCTCCCCGGGGACTGCCTTCCCCTTCCCTCCCCTTCCCTTCCCGGGCGCAGGGGCTTTCGGGCCGAAAGAGAGTCCTTTCCGTCTCCTTTGGGTTCACGTTGCGCCTCCTCCCTTGCCTTAACTCCCCTACTGCTCTTTTGCTTTCGCAGTGTGAAGCAGCGCTGTCTGAACGAGCAGAAACGGAGGAGGCAGCGGGCTACCAAGAAAATCAGTATTTTTATAGGGTCCTTCGTGATCTGTTTTGGTCCTTACATTATCACCAGGTTAGTATCCCCTGTTGGGGTGAGGGACTTTGCGAGAAGGGGATGCCCTGTGATGCGAATGTGCCCGGGGGACCTACAGCTAATTTTGGGGTGCCAGACACCAGAACGGACATCGCGGGTCGGTTCTGAGGGTAGAGCACACCAAACAGACACACGCAAACACCCACTCTGACACACCGCTCCTGCTCGCACCCCTAACCCCGGGGCGCAGCTCAACCAGCCTCTGGCTCTCCTTCCCTCATTGCAGCCAGGTCTGGGCGCCTCTGCCAAGAGCAAGAGGCTTTTAGGACAAGTACCAGGAATTAATTCCATGCCAATGGGAGATAAAAGCAGTTTAAAAGACTCGCCACCCTTCCTTATTAGCACAACCCGAGAAACAGAAAGGAAAGCAGACAGATTTTCCTGATTAGCTTGTCTTTTTTTTTTTGTTTTGTTTTAAAGCATAAGCCAAGCTTGCTGCTATTGGAAGCTGAGGTGATATAATTTAAATTTCCCCAGGCTGATAATTTGTCAGATAGGCTTTCTGTCTGGAAACATTAATGTCTGTAAATATATTGCTAATGGTGCAGCATAGCCTTGTGATGAGGTGTAAAAGTTAGGTCTCAGGAAAACCAATAATTAGACTTTTAAACTATATAGGAAACACCATGCTTCTCAACTGCACAGAATTATAAGCATCCATCCTGGTAGTTCGCACCTTTTTAATTGCTTATACACTGTTGTCATTATTGTACTTGTATAGTCTTTATACAATATACGTTTATTATTTTTAAATTTTGCATAAACTAGTGATCTGGAAGCCAATGTAATTATATTGAATCGCAGTACCTCAGATTTAGCCTTTCATCTCTGAATTAAAATGGGCTACGTCTTTCACAGGTGATTTTTAAAAAACATTTCTTACTTCACAGTGTGTTCAAGACAGCCTTGAAGAGGAGTGACTTCTGTCAAGGAAGGTGCACTAGTCTGCAAAACCCCCTAGCGAGGGATTCCTTAAGGTTACTACCAAACTGCCAGTGTCTGCAGCCACACCAGCTCACAGAAATTGGCCAGCTTTAGTGCTCTGACCTTATACAGTCACATGCATCTAGGCCTTTTATGGCCATTGTCACTGCCCTTTTCTTACATGAGTGGGGGATAGATTAAGGCCAGTGCACAAAACAGACAATGTTTTTTAATCTTTAAGAGTGACATTTATTTCAGTCCCCATTTACATGTTGAAAGGGGTTCCTGACTAATCTCCTGGATAACCATGTCTTTTTTTTCTGCAGTTGGAAGGTTTATTACAAATCTTAACATTACATCACAGAGTTAAAAGGTTAATTGTTCACTGTACAGTACATTTTGAGTCATTTTCTATTCACTTTTGCTATAATCAAGATGTAATTATATTGAGCAAAGTGGATTTTGCCATCTTCTTTCCATCTGAACATTACCAAGCTCAGCAAATTCCAAGCATGGCCACATTTTTCATGGTGGAGATATTTCTCATAAACTTCTAAAATAAAAGTTACTTCCTTCTTCAGACCTTGCATTTGGCAAACGTGAGGTGGTGCATTTTCTATGTGTGACAAACTGATACAGCCTGAGTCACTACACAGAAGGCTGAGGGCTGGTTTATGGAAATGTGTGTCAAGGTACAACGTCTGTCTCAGTCACAAGGACTGAGCTGGTTCAGTGACAGCAAAATGAGGAGGTTTTGGGGAGGGCATCCTGAAAGGCTCTTTGTCCCAAAGACAAGACGGTACCAAGGCAGCACTACCTAATAGGTGGTGATGGAGGTGAGGTCAGAGGACTTGCTGCTATGCCTGTTTTCCCATTCTTCTCCCATTCTGGTTTTTAGGGGGTGGTACTGAAGCAATCTCTGGGGAGACAATGTAAAAGACATTATCCCCATTTTCTTGCTCTTGGCCTGGTGACTCAGGTTGTGCTGTGAGCTCAGTGTTTGCTCCTCATTTCAGAAATTTGAATGAGATTAGGATCATTAGCAATATATTCGTCTGTTCACTAAGAGCCGACAGATGAATTTCATTTCTTTTGTAATAGCACTGAAAACAAGAAAATGATACTAAGATGCATTCACATGGGTATTTCTAAGGCTGAATTGTTTTGGCCAGACCCTTTATCTTATTAAAAGCTGTGTAATTTTTTGTCCATTGGCTTCAGTGCAATTAAGTTTGGACCCGTAATGCATTATTTGGAACACACAGTAATACATCTGTTTTCATGACTGAAAGATACCTTACTGTTCTTATTTAGTGTCTTTATAAAAACATCAGTTCTGTAAATAACAATTGTATATTTTTTGCATTTGGATAGTATGCAGGATGGGATAAATCAAAGCAATCAGTAGCAAGTGTAATTTATGGTGCATTTATTTCTCACAATTTGTGTCTACCTGTTCTATCTGTTTTGAATTCACTGGAAATTTTTCCAAGCAGCTTCAGACAGAAGTCATCTGTTTTTTTTAATGCTCTTGTCATAGGAATGATTTTACTTTTACTCATAGAAATAAGAAATTTTCCTGTCACTTGTCGCAATGTTCAGTCCTAGTGGTTGTAAGTCAGCTCTTCTAAGAGGAGGGATTGGAACAGCTTAAAAAATCGACACCCTGCAAGTTGGGAAGAGGACAGAAGGTTCTTCAAGCCTTGAGAAAGCTTCTGATCTGACATCTTCAAACAGTGATGTTTTAGGGTACAGAAAAGGGCTATTTTATCTCACTGAACCTTTTTTTTTCTTCTGGAATGAATAGAGCAAAGCAGTATATTCTTGCTCCTGCAAAAGGTTTTACAAAAGGTGTACAGAAAATAAAAACTTCTCACCATGTTCTTTCCACCTTCCTGGTGAGCTTGCCCACTACTGATGAGCTGGGCGAGACATTTGCTGGAACAGTCTGAAGGATTGCTCTCACTTCTGTGGAAAAATTGTTTAACTTAGTTGCAGTTTCTCCATCCATGATTAATACATCCCTCACAGCTGAGGTGCTGAGGCCACTAATCATCCGTGAAGCACAGACAGGGAGACACAGGTCTGGAGGCAGCTGACTGGTCATATAATGATGATAAAAGTGTTGTCTCCGTGTTTTCTTTGGCCAAACTCACGATCAGCTTAGTGAACACAAAAACTTTCATGGGTAAGTAGATGCAGGTGTGCTCCTAAGCATACTGTGAGATTGCAGGTGCCACTCGAAGCTCTCTGAGATACTACCAAGTTGTTCTTCATACTACAATGGTCTGACATGAATCCTCTTTGCATCTGTGATAATTCACCGCCGTGGTGTAATGAAGGTTTGCTTGTCTGTGTCTGAGGGGATGGATTCAGTGATCTAGACCAGGTTTCTGATGTCATTTGAGATGCTGCATAGTATCCAAATCCTTTACCTAGCCTGGCACATATGCCACAGACTCACAGCTTCCAGGAGCAGCAGCCTGATGCCAATGGGATTATACCCAAATGCTTCAAGTGCCACTAGACAGCTCTACTTAGGCAACTGAGTTCAGTGAGTCTGGATGCCATGAGTCACATGTGTCTATCTCAAGCTTGCCATGGAAGAGAGGTAGTCAATTATGCCACCAAAATTTTGACCACTTACCAACACAACTCTCTAAATTCAGAAAGTGAGCAATAAACTGCAGGACTTTCTTCTCTCCAATGCACAGAAGCATTACCATTGAAAACACAGTTTTTTCCTCTTTCCATAGAGGAAATTCTTTTTGTCTCCCAGTGGCTTTGCAAAAGGTCTCTTTGTCTTTATTGAAAGCAAGGACTAAGTAAGTACAGGGCTCTTCTACTGCAGGGACTGTGTGCTGTAACAAAATAAGTGTTACTTGAATGTTTCATGAAGCATGAGTTGAGCACTGGGCTCAGTGTGAATATTAGCACTTAAGTGTTTCCATTTCTCTTTAATGTTTAACAGGTTGATAGAGCTCCTTCCTTTTGTTACCATAAATTACTACTGGGGAATTATAAGCAAGTGCCTCACCTACAGTAAGGCTGCATCAGATCCATTTGTTTACTCACTTTTGCGTCAACAGTACAAAAAAGTTCTGATCAACATCGTCAACAGGATACTTAAGAGGGACCTGTATCCTTCATCGGGGTACAACAGTTCTCTCGACACTGAAAACGATTACTGCTTGCACAGAACAAACTAACGACATGAAAGCATTCCCCTTCGAGTGAGACAGGTGTTTGCTGCTGCTGGAAAGCTGCCTTTTCCCTCTCATGCTGACAGTGCTGACAGTGTCTCCAGGGTGTGAAAGCTGCATAATGTGATACATTTCATCGTGGACTTTCATGAAAGGCTCTTCCCTGGTCTGCAGCCAAGCACAATACATGGCAAAGCCTTGTCCCTGGGTGAACGGAGTTGGCTTGAGGGGTCTTAAGAGATAATTTTGAGGCTTTAGAGAAGTTTAGAGAGCTTTTAATGTTTCATATCCGAAGACTTGGTATGTCTTGGAGCGTTCCACATCAGACGAGATATTCCAGTGTTTCTGGGACCACAGGAATCCCCGGATTGGAAGGAGAGGTTCAGAGTCTTCTGTGCTGCGCATACAACTTGGCAATCCAGGATCTGCTCTGTTAGTTTTAAACATTAAAAATTAGTCTTTTAATTGATTGATTTATCGTATTGGTGCCTCAAGTGAGTCAGCACTTTGAATCTGAGATTGTTGTTATTATTTATTACTAGGCATCATGATTGTAACATAGCCTTTAGGAAGTGGTACATATATTTGATATTCCAGTACTCTATCAAGCATAACCAAAGTCCACATATCTGAGTTACTAACATTTAGCACTTCAGTGGTATGTGATTACAATAACTGCAGCAACAATAATGATGACATATATGGAATTTAGTTAAATAGCACTGTAGTTCCATCACTGAGATAGTAGTCCTATTCAAACAAGCTTTTATTCAGAAAAAAAAAATCAGTTAGACAGTAGAAGTGACAGATACCACTGTGTTTAAGATATATTATGTCAGAAGCTATCTGTTTTCAAAGAAAAGGCTAAAATATATTAATTCTTTTTAAGGGATATATAATGTGTAAAATATTTCACGCATTGGCTATACATGGTGAATTGTAATAATATTGTACAACCTTTTCTTTAATAATGATCAATTAATCTGGTGATTTGAATTGATAACAAGAGATGTGCAAGAGATATTATAACAGACCTGCTGCCAAATGCCCGGAAACATAAAGCTGCTTTGTTATTATATGTATTTTTCTCTTTTTTTTTCTTTTTAAATCTAAACAGGCTTTGGAAAAATGTGGTAATTATTTTTGAACAATATTCCTTTGATTATATAAGACATTTATTAAAATTTAAAAATTCTAAGGCATTCAGTAAGCTACTATTTTCTAATTGAGTACCTAAAGGGAAAATTAAAGCAATTCTAAAGTATATTTTAAGAAAAATTACAAGAAAGAAGACAGTAGAGAACTCTTATTTTTATGTAACAATGGACTTGACCCTGTGAAGCATTGAGAAGGCTACTTCTGGTCAAACTAGGAATATAAGCATGTGATTAGGCACAAATATAATTTCCTTTGAAGTTAACAACTCTGTTTCCATGCTGAAAATTAAGTATGTGCTTAATCGTTTTGTAAAATCAGTGTTGAGCCATCAGCACACTGAGAGGGTTTTCCCCACCATCTACAATGAGGAAGGAGAGTGTCTTGTTCAGTCCCACTGAAGTCAAAGAAAGGTGATGCTGTGTAACAGATACAATGTTCTCTTACCTCCTGCTTTTAATCTCTGAGGCCTTTATGATGTGCTTTTTTTTCTCTCCCATGCAAGTACCTTAGGCCTCTGTGCTTTGCATCTATAGTTCTGCCTGTGTTTAAATTGAATGTACTATAATGGTTTTGTCTTCTTAGTAAAGTATTTGTACTCTCTTCAATTTTGTGTAAATACAGTATTTCAGAAAGAAAGAGTCGTCTGTGGAATCTTTCCAGTTTTCCTTACTTCCTGTCTGTCTCTCCATTCCACCCCCTCTGCCTTGCTGCTAGAAGAACCCGATACTTCAGTCTTTCATTTCAGCTGCAACATCACTCTGTTGGGGGTGGGAGGGATGCTAAATTTTCACTAATTTTTTTGTCAGTTTTGTGCCAAAGAGTTTTAATAGACTACGGCAGCTATCCATGAGCTTAATGGTACCTACAATCGTTAGCTTAGCCTTGGTTTCCTAAACAGAATGGTCCTCACTTTGAGAAAGGAATATGTTACATATAGTTAAGTGTATTAAATTGTTACCTGCAAGATATACAAATGAAATAAAACTTTATTATTAAAGAAAATGGTAGAGAAGAAAAAACCCCCAACTCTAAAGCTATTACAGTAATGAATTTCTAAAGCTATAAACTATAAGCTGAATTTTAAAGGTATAAAACAGAACACAGCTAAACTGCTGCATCTGTTATTAAGTTAATTAATAAAGCTTATTCATGCCAGTTGAGGGTGTATGCTTTACAATACCACTCAGTCTCACAAAGCATTGAATATTTCTGGAGGTGCTCAGGTCCAGATGGGAAAAAAAAAAAAAAAAAGAAAAAAGACTTGAGCTTACACTGGTTGATGTAGAGCATCTTTTAGGTTTCATTTCCACAGAGAATTAGGAAGGTGAGGTCTACAGTGCGCTGCAGACCAGAAACTAAGGAAGGGCAAGAAGAGCTGCGGTGCTCTCAGTGCTGATTTTCAATGAAGTTTAACTGCCTTGTTTAGCATTATCAAAAGGCCTCTCCCTCTGCTCACCTCAGTGTGCAGGTGAATTTTTCCTTTCTCTCTTCTTCTCACCACCAACCTAGAAGGGCTTCCTCTACTTTTCTAACCAAGAGGGAAACATTCAGTGAGAGGTCTTGCTTTCATTCCCCTGGCTTCTTGATATAGTTAAAACTCAGCTTGGTGCTTCATTCACCATGCTCTGGGTTATTCAGGGATAGAAGGAGATAGGGGGAAACCACACTTTTCCCCTTTTCTTCAGAGTGCTGCAACAAGTATCAAAGGATTTAGTGCTATATGTATCTTACATGATGGGAGCAATCACCAGAGGTTGTGGATTGCCTCTTACTGACATTTTGACATTTTAGATAAAACAGGGGATACACAGTCCTGACAGTAGGGTTTAGTTTGGATCAGATTTCCAAGAAAGCTGGAGTGTGATATACAAAATGGCCTCTTTCCATTGACACACTTGCCAACTCAAAGGTAATGCTCTAGGAAACTTCATCTGGATTTCCTCCCCAGTGGAGTGGCTTTTCCTAAGAGACAAGAGATATTATGATTTCCCCAGAAGAAGTTCCTGTCACCCACCTGTGGCTGCTTAGGAAAAATGATGGCAAGTTGTTAAAAGAGTGTGCAAAAGAAGCATCATTTCCTCAGAGGAGTAGGACCCAAAAAAAGCTCCTGGGCTGCGGTTTTTCAGCTCTTGGTTGCAATTCAAATTGGCAAAGTCCTCTCCTCTTCTCTGAACTTGTATTTTGTTGGTAGAGTCTGGAGTTGAGAACTGCACCTTCCCTAGGTGTTATCCTCCACCTAACGGCAGTCAGGGTATAAACTCTGCAGCACAACAAACCTTTAATTAGCCCATGCAACTGAGGAGACATATTCTCTTTCTTAACACGCCTTCACCAAAATATTTCCAAGTCTGATGATCTGGATATTTTCAGGCAAGATCCAGGATGCCTTTTGAATCTCCCTTTTCAGAGAAAGAAAGTGAATCTGTCTGCTCCATTTCCTGTGTGAGTGCTCACTTATGACAAAGTCACCTCTTCCAAAAGAAAATAGAAACTTTTTTTTTTTGCCCAGCACCTATATTGCAGTTAAGCTCTGAGACTGACAGACTAAATTTCTGAGGCAATAAAGCCAAAGTATTTCTTAGACTACAAATTCCCAGAAGGTTTAGTTTTGAGCTGGCATCCAGCCTGCTAAACCCTGACAGGATGGATGTGTTTCACTACAAGTGGAAAAACAAAACTAGCTTTCTTGGGTAATGTGATATTGAGGACTTTAGTGTCTCTGAGCTTAGATGGCAGCTGAGCAATGAGGACCTCAAATTCTGTGAATTTTCACTCCAGAGATTCCTTAGCCTCACTGAAGAGCAGGCAGGTTATTCATCAGTGTAAATCAGCACGTAATTAACTTCTGCAAATAATCAGTGTGGCTCAGTGATTACTGAACACATATTTACCTTGTCTTAACATGAGTGATACTGGTATTGCACTTAAATTTTAGAGCTAATTACAATGTTAGGCTTATTATACAGTTAAGTAAGTTTACAGTTGGAGTCTATGAACTCAAAGGTCTTTTTCAGCTCAAATTATTCTATGATTCTATGCGAGAATACAAAAGTTCTTTAATGTAAGTGCTTGTATATGACCAGAAAGTGATCATGCTCTTTACAACTGTGGGTTAAAATTTGAACTCTTTGAGAAATCTAGCAGCCTTAAATCTTGTTGAACAAAATGACCTGTGACAAGATAATCAAACTCATCTAGGTAAAATACTATAAAAAAAAAAAAATCAAGCCCGAAGCCCAAACTGAGTGGGAAGGTTTGACTGCATCACCTGGAGGGCATATTTTCTGTTTCATTTAAGGTTCTTTTTTTCCCCCAAAATAATAACATGCATTTGTGCACACAGAATGAACAAGCAACTGTGTGTCTGTCTCAAAAGCACATAGCATATTTCAGGATTGTGAAGAGCAAATGGCTTGTTCGGTCTGGTTCAGGAGGACACCTGGTTTGTGGGAGGTGTAAATTACACAAGTAAATTAGAGGTTCTGCTTTTTATTTTTGGAAAGTAGTCCAATTAATATTTAATGGCTCAGCTGGAGACACAGCAGAGATGACCTTAAGAAAGGTTGTAAATATATGAATATCTTTCAGTGCCAGAATCTTGGGGGAGCAAAATGTCACCTGGCACAGCATATGCAGCCAGCTCCTTCTCTGAGCTGGAGCTGCTCTTCGCTGTGGCTTATGAATGTGAAACAGGCCAAATACTGGTCCCAGTTCTGCGTATCCCTGGTTCTTCTCCCTTTAATGTCAGATTTTCCTTGCCAGGACGTGAGAGTGCGTGATGCAAACTTGGTGCTTCTGCTCTTTTCTGCAAGTGAGCAATGCATGAGCTGCTCCCAGCCAGGCTTCTCATACATTCTCTATGCAAATGAAACATATTGCAAAGCAGGTATGTTAGATGTCATAGGGTCCATATGGTTAAAGGTATTTTTGAGTGTTGAGAACTACAGATCATTCCAGTCCCCTGACGCTACTTTATAACTAGATGCCTTAAAGTGTTATAAACCATGACTGAAACATCTTAATTTCAGTATCCATTATTATGACAGTGCAAGTTGTTGTAAAGATGCCAAAAAACCCTCCAAAACATCTCCTTTGGGGCATAACCTAAGTTATTTATTGTGTATGTTTCATACACTTCAGCATCCTGTTCTTTGCGTGTGCCATATACAGTTTCCTTTCCTATACTAAATGGATTGAAATCTTCAAATGCTTTCCAAGAAGGCTCATCTTGCTTACCACTAGAGTAGCTATACTTAACTCACTTTCTCAATTTGATTTTTTTTAACCAAAGCCCTTGCACTCAACTTGTATTTCAATGAAGCCTGACCATAAGTGGCAGACTCATTACCACCTTCTTTTCACTTTTATAATTCCTGTTTTTACATATCCAACCATTCTGTTCTCTTTGCTTGCAGCTGTCAGTCCTGATGCACATTTTCAGACTGTTTTCTGAAACCCAGTAAGTTGTTCAGTGCCTTTGCTCCATGGCATGGGACTGGAGACTGGATTTGTGTGGTTTGTGTGCACCTTCATGAGAATATTTAAACATGTTTTAGGTCTTCTTTTTCATATTTGTCCTTTATGATGGGAAAAAAATGTTGATTGGTAATACATGACCTTTATTTACAAAAGACTGCTGATCACTACTTTCAGATGAATAGCTTCACACTGGCTTTCAGCTTGAAATCTGACTTTTCAGTTAATCAAACCTTTATTGTTATAATTTTTAATGAAACCTGGTTTAGGCATTTAAAATATCTTTTGGGCTTCTCATATAGTAGTCTGAATACTTCATTATCCTTTTACTACCTTGCTGAAAGCCAGAGAAATACTAGAACTGCTATTCTCAGAAGACCTGAGTCACAGACATGAAAGATCACACACAGCCAGGAAAGGATCAAGTTGCATGAAACACGGTTTAGGATATACTTAGGAATGGAAGAAAAATATTGTCATCCTAAATCTGTCTGTTGATCTTTTGCATTTCTCAGGCATTTATAAAGGTGCTTCTCACAATGGTTAGGGATACCTCAGAGTTGACTGTGGAGCTGACTTTTTGGGAGAAAGATATGTAGTATACAAGTATAGAATGTTCCTCTTCCCATCCTGAGGAGCTTGCCATGCCAGCATCATGAAAAAAGGGAGTGACAGACACTTTTTTGCACTTTTCTAAATGGAGGTAGTGGTCTTCTCTGGGTGTGAGAGCTCATGCTGGGATGTCTCTTCTCCTTGGCCAGACTGGAAGTTAGGTAGAAATTTGAGATACTGTGTATGAGACCAGACTCCATGTACATGATAGTGAAGTTCAGTGGGTAGGGCACTTTTTACAAAGGAGGGATGACGCTTTTGCTCTTCTTCAGAGAGCTGCTTATATCCCATCTATGTACTACATCCCACTCATTTTGTGGGCAGAGACATAAGTGAAGCAGAAAATATGTTCAGGGAAAGATCCTAACTTCACTGACTTCAGGTGGAGGTAAGCCAAGATTTTACTTGAAGGTTACCATCAGTAGAGTCCAAGTTTGAGTTTACAGGAATGTTTTGAAAAGATCATTTAAGACCAGCTGAGTTAAGAAGTCTACTCACTGAATTAAACACAAAAAAAAAAAAAAAAGAAGAAATTGGATTCTTGTATATCCTAGCAAACCACACTAATGCCACTGAAAGGAAATGTAAACTAAGTTGAAGGTTTTTCTTCAAATGACAACAAAGATATCAAGCAGACTGCAAATGGAGATGGTGTGGTTGTAGAGGAGCTTGAATTCCGTTCCTTTTACAGCCACTTACACCTCTGAGCGCTTTTTTCTGGAGCCTCTGTTCATACTCCTGCTGTCCTCCCTTTGGTAGATACCTGTGGCTTGCTGAGCATCTGCAATCACTCCAGCCAACTGAATTTGGCTCTTGTAAGCTCCTTTCTTCTAGACCTAGAGGAGCACTGTGACAGTGGTTCTGAAAAGTGATTCAAACCCGAGGCATGTTCCTTCCTTTTTAAAACCCTAGTTTGTTCTTATTATTCATAAATAACCTCCTACTCGATTATTTTAATGTCTGGCCTTAGAGCTGAACAGAGACATGAACAGCATTAGCTCTTTGTATCTCTGCTAACCTGTTCTCCCTTTGCAACTGCTGGAAGCTCAGTCAATTCCCACACTTCCTCCACCTTCATAACTTTACCGAGTTTTTACCTGCCCTCTGATTTCTTATGTCACCTGAAAGGCAGGCTATTCAGACCCCTTCTTTCCCTGATGCATTCCCTTGTGCTACTGTGATGGTATTCTCCCTTTTTCTTCCCCCCCCCTGTGGTTTTGGTTTCCTGTGGAATTTCTTTGTTGTTTTTAATCAGTTTTCCACAGACAGCCTTTTCAGTTTTTAATTTTGTGCAGCTGAGCAAGATTACAAAATGCAAATTAAATAAACTAGGAAGAAAACTGTGCCCCTCAACTTTTTGTGCTCAACAAAGAAAGCAGGTAAAGGAATCAAACCAGGAATCTTACTGAACCTACTTTGTCCCTTGGGATTACAGTCTACCAATCTCTGCAATCAGTGGCACATAGGGAGTAATAATATGACTACTGTTACATTCTTGCTTTCAGAGAAAATTACCAGACAACCATTTATGGCTGAATCAAGGTATTCAGCATGAATTCCTCATAAAAATTAAATTCTTACTATTGGAACTTCAATAAAACCTCCCACCTACTGTCTTAATAAACCTCCTGAAGGGAAGATTGGATGAAATGCAACCTACCCCTTATGGATGCATAGTGGGTTTCTCTGGGCTCATTCTGCAATGGTCAAATGTCTGTAATTACCCTGGCAACTCAAAGCCTCTATGTCCAATGCTGATGCTCTCAGGTTCAGCCCTTGAGTGTCAGCCACCCTTTGTTTTCAGTTGCACAAGATATGAACCTTCAAAAAATCAGATAAATGGATCCCTGGACCTTAGCCTTGTCATTTGCCCTACTACCATGGCATTGATTTAATAAATTGTGGGGGTATCTGTTGCTTGGCAACTGGAAGATGAAGAGGACCAACATGAGGTGGAGTGTGTAAATAGCTTGATTTAACATCCTGGCTTCCTCACAGAGGAAAGATGGAAGTTGGACTTGTCTTCTGGTACAGTGTAGTTTACTTCAAGGAGAAAGAAGGAGTTACTGAGAGCTATGTCTAGCACAATAATCTGCAGGAAAATGGAAAAACTCAGAGATTTCTCTGGATATCTGTTCTGCAAACTTGTCCTGCTTAACAGTAGTTTAAATGAAGGTCCTTACTTGTCAAAATTTTGATTTGTAAAGTTAATCTTTTTGATAAGCCACTGGTTCTTTTTTGTTCCCTAATGATAGTAAAGGAGTAGAGGATAACTCACTGACATGAACAGTTGAGGGAAGTTAGAAAAACGCAAATTCCGAGTTGTCATAGGGGTCTCAGTGTCACTGTAGCTCAGGTTGTGAATAGTATGACTAGAATGACCGATGGCAGTCTTGGAGCTGCTAAGGATCTTGTCCTAAAGCCTTGTAGGCTGAAGAAACTTCTCCCATAGAGTTCAGTTTGATAAGTGGATGATAAGACATGTCTCACATCTGTTCAAAACTTAGCAGTCCTATATCAGCTCTCTAATCAGGGCAACATCATTATATCAGTAGCACTAGATTACTTTACACTGGCAGAGGTTTTAGTCCAGAATGCTGGCTTTTTAGAAAAGCAGGGAGGAGAGGGAGGAGGATTGAAGGAGCTATTTCCAAGTTCAGCCCATGACTGGTATTGTTCCCATACTTTAGCCTGTGGCTAATAATTAGGACCTTATAGCCTTTCTTTTACTCTCCCTGCTGCCCTGTGCTTGTTCTCTTGAGTCATAACTGTGTCTTGGCCTGTCCTATACAACTTATTTTTTCAGATGCCTGAATATCAAATTAGTCATTATTTGGCCAAGAAAAAAAAACATATTCAGCAGCTCAAATTATTTCTCTTGATGAGTCAATGCTTAAGCCCCCATCCTATTTGTTACCTCTCTGCAAATCCCTTCCAATTTGTTAATACTTTTCCTGACATGGAAAAGCATGGACACTCATGTTTCTAATGTCATTGGATTCACAACTATAACATGACTGAAGGATGGCACAATAACAGTGCTGTGCAGGACTCTACAGTTCTCTAGCAAACCCTGAGTCAGTGTCACACATCACCACCACCCTGCCCTCCTGTTACAACCACCCCAAAAGACGAAGGTAACCCAAGTTCTTGTTAATAGATCCCTTGGTAGTTGCAGCTCCAATGTCTGTTGGTTGAAGTGGTGGTAAAAGTCCTGTCAAAGTGATGGTCTTGATCCCTCTGGGGTTTTACCTCTTATCAGCCTCTTCCCTTATCTGAAAATCCAGTTTATAACTTCAGGTATACAAGCCCTTCTGCTCCTGGGATAGTTGGACAATAGTATCCTCCCTTATCTCATCTCAAGGTCCTTTTGCACCCCAAATTAGGAGGTATATTCAGGGATGGGTGGGTTTTGCTGGGTTCTTTGCTGTTTCCTTGCAGTTTGCTACAGTGGACAAAAGTCTTTGTTTAAGCCATTAACCTTTTCAGTCTCTGACACCTCCCCAAACAGTATTTTGTACAACTCACATTTGAAGTAGATATCCATATCTATAAACTAATGACTTTCTTACAAATAAGGGAGACAGGATGCTGCATATGGGTGTGGCATGAGTTGCACCCATGTAGACACTGGCAAAGTTGGGAGAACAACTCTGAGGTCAGCTTGGTCTCTGTGGGGCAGACAGGCTATTTGTGGTGCCTCTGTAGGGCTGGGTATTGTGCTGCTGAAAATGTTGGCTATATGGGATCCTACATGATCCCGAGGACAGCCTCCAACCTGGCCTCTCCATCTTTGCTATCTAATTAGGGTAGCTATGGTGATTATCCCTTGTGGGCAATTGAGCACATCTTTAGTCTGAACATCACGAGGGGAGCATGCCTGACTATCAGAGGCTACAGATGTTGTCTTCCAAGGATTGTCAGGAAAAGATAGTCCCTACAATTGTTTTGTATTTGGTCTCTCTAGTTTCCACTGATACTTTGATACACTGATAGATGTTTTGTTAATTATTTGAATAAAAGAAGAAAATTTAATTTGAACTAAAATTCCTTATCTTTTAAAAGACTTTTTTTTTCACAGACTGTGTCAGTCTAAAGAGTTGGAACCTCAATATAGAAAACAAATATTAAGACACTTTAATATTATCAATATTTAGTGTGATGTAGACTCTCAGTATACTGATATGTAATTTTAAAGTGCCTAAATACCTTTAAAAACATTTTATTTTAACTACTTTAACAGCCTGTTTCTCCTTGTTTTAAGTGAGGCCTGGGTCTTAATTTAACTCGTAAGTTTATTTCTGAAAATGAAGTTAAAATCCTCAGAGCTGTCATGCTAGTATTATCTGAAATGGCTACTGGTTCTTGCTATCTCAGCTGACTCCCAGTTTTCTGGGGAGTGTCAGCTTTGGAGGGCCTAATTTTTCTTTGGAAAATGCCAAGGATCTCCCTGCAAAGCATCAGGGTCTGTTGAGTGTTTCCCCCATCTGGTATCTACAAACTAAAGGACTCCAAGTCACTTTTTCAAAATGCTTCCTAGCACCTCTGCAAATGTGCAAAGCAAGCCCTAGAGAACTTCTTTTGAATGTTTTGGCACTAATGTTCTGTGAGACAGGGAGAAGAGACAAAGTGAAATGAGTCTCAAAATAGGACTGTCAAGTTCTTTTCTGGTAGAACTTACATTAATTTTTAATACTCCATCTGTGATCAGAAGAAAAGAAAGACCTTTAGTTCTCAGCACAGATCTTTTTTGAGCACACATTTTTCCTTGTAGCTGTTATATATTCAGTTCTATGATTCACTGACTTATTTGTATTATTTTTCTTGCTTTATGGCAGAGTCACCTTTGAGCCCCATCTTGAACTAAACCCACAAAATGTATTACCAGTAAGCCCTCAGCAGTAATCCTGCTTTGCTGCTTTACATGTGGGAATAATAAGAGGCAGCCTTTGAGAGGGTAACAAAGTCCTTATGTCAGCTATATCTTTTTAATGATTAAATTTAAATAATATTGTGTGCTTATCGCAGGGTTTAGTGATCAGTGCATGTTATTTTGCACATGTTCTCCTGGATATAGAATCATATTTATTACTGTTGTCCCTTTGTGGTCTCATTCTACCATCTGGTGCCAGGTTCCCTTCCAGTTTTTTTGTATCACTTGTGCCTTTGATCATGTCTGAATTTTAACTAGATATCATTTTCTCCTGTCATCAAAAGAAACTTTTTGAGTGGCTTCATTTCTTACTGATTAACTCAAACAAGCACAGAGACCACATGAAGGGTAGGCTAAAAGAAAGGCATGTATTCAGTTGAATCTTTTGGGGATGGTAAGGCCTTCTCCTGCTTTAATTGCATTCTTCTGCATTATGATAGGATCAGTTCAGTGAATCACCTGGAAGTGGTATAAGCAACTAATTTTGTGGGTCATTGTCTTAGTTAATCTGTGACAAGTGAGAAGAAGAAAACAGAATTTAATTATCACTGACAGTACTTGTATTGAATTTAAATGATTTAAATATTTTTAAGAGCTGCATTTTCTTAACATTTATTATATTTAACCAGGAAGGAAATAAATATCTGTGACACTAATAATAATAGTGGGGGAAATAAATCCACCCACTCACCCCTTGGTTTTGTTTCCACCTTATGAGCTAAAACTGAGGGAAAGAAATGGGCAAAACATGTCAAAATGACCAGAAAAAAAAAAAGAAAATAATTAAAGACCAGTTTTGAAGCCATTGCAAGAAATTCAATATTTGGAGTATAGTCAGACTGGTTCACTAAAGAGGTCTACTGGAGCGTTATTCCTCTTCCCTTAGTGATCTGGTACAAATATGTACTTGATGAATAATAATCAAAAGTAACTGGTAGAGGCTATAGGGAATTTTTGAAGTACTTGAGACATGTAGAGAGTTGCAGTCCATGATCCATTCCAGGTTAAACTTTTAGGGTACTGTGTAGGAAAACACAAAACCTCTTGTTTTTGTGGTCTTTTTCTCTACAGTCTCTCCATCAAATTTTCAGCACTCAATGTTTATGTGCGGCAGTTTCCAAAGCTGGTTTAATCCTGTGGGTCATAAAAGGAACAAATTGAAAGTTGAGATAAAAGGGACTGCTGAAGAAAGCTCTCTGTGAGGATGTTAAAAGCTCCCCAAGAGTAATGTAGATGGTCCCAGAAGGCACAGCGAAACATCCCAAAATATCTTCTTCTCTTAACAAGTGCAGAGCTCAGAATAGTCTGTGTATCTTTAGAGTAAATTACCCATTTCTCTTATCCACATGCATGTTAATTTGAATTAGAAATATTTGTTTGGAGAACAAGCCTGTTTTCCTTTTTTAGCTTAGCAGCTAGAAGCTGAAAGAGAAGGCCTTGTGGGCCTTTTTCAGATCTCTGTTGTTGCATGAAGCGCCATCAGGCACAGGGAAATAAGGTCTTGCAAAGATAGCTAGATTAGAGTCGGGATTTTTTAAAATATTGCTGTTGGTTTATTCCCTGTCTGTCCTGAGAGCAGCTCCTCTTCTCTCCCCTGTTTTGCAGAAGCTGAAAAAGGGGGAAAAAATAAGTAGAAACAGAAAACACAGGATGAGGATTGGTTTCTGCTGTGCAAATGAAAACATCTTCTGGATTAATTTAAACTACTGTAAAGTCCTAAAACCACACCTGCTGACTTTGTACTGGAGCGGATGTGATGTGCTGCCAAACACCATCCTGCCAGCTTCACTAGCTAGTAGAGGAGAGAATAACAAGCCATGAAGTAGCATTTTCATCTGGTATCTGTCTGTTTATCCTTCAGAATAGTTATCTAGACAGTGCTGCTTCTATTTATTGTTCAACCTCCTAACAGCTCCTATCAGAGTCAAAATAAAAAAAGAACCAGTTAATGAAACCCAGTCTAAGTCTAGTATACCCCTCTGCTAAATTTCTCTGACAATAGTAAGAATCATGAGAATGCAACCAAGTTAAATGTACTGCATTTAATCCCACTTTGAGTACCTGCCAGGGACATGAAGCAGTTTTGGTATTTAGTCCTGAAGAGGATTTCTGTATTGCTTCTCTGCTGCAGGCTGTGGGCTAATAGAAAGGTCAGATCAGGAAAGACATAGTCAGCAATAAGAGCTAGTGAAATCCTTTAAATTTATTGTAGTGATTCAAGTGCAAATGATGAAACCCAGGTTACATCTGCTTAACACTCTGTGATTTGTTTGTTCATTTTTAGAACTGGAGTGAAAATATATTTAAACCTAAGCCAGACCTTGTTGTCAACTCCCTGGAAAGACTAGAAGATTTACTAAAACCCAGAAATAAAAATAGAGAGGTTGAGAAATCCCTCTATTCCCAACCATCCCTTCCCTAGCTGCTTTTAATACTTTTAGGTTTGGTCATGCAGCTGTGCAATACCTGCTAGTAGTCCCATTTGATATAGTTAGTGTTAACACACACCAAAAATATGAGAAGGGCAAGTGATATACACAAAGTGCTAATAATGGGCTGAAAAATAGTCAAACATGGTAGAAATGCTGGATGGCTGGAAACAGTGTATGAGTGAGAAGAGCAGTAGCTGAACTACTGTTCCCCTAAGAAAGGTGTCAGTCTGCAGGGGAACTCAGAGATGGCAACCATGCCCAACCTTCACAGAAAGACACACTGTAAAGCCTGGGATCAAATCCCTTAGGAAGGAGGAAAAGAGTAGGCAATCAAAGCTAAGAGTAAGTGAAATAACCCTTCCAGACCTTCTGTTCTTTCTCCATGCTTTATGGCATGCAAGCATGGAAAAAATCATAGGTGGTGGTGACGCACTGATAAATTTACCTTTATTGCTAATTATCTTAATATCATTCTTAGCCCCCCATCTGTCCTATTTATATTGTAAATTTTTTTATTCTGGTACCAAATAGACATCCTGATTGAATGTAAAAGGTCTGTGGAAGCTAAGAAACAAAGAAGCTTGGAGCTTTCCAGTTATTGAGGGTTTTATTTTGTTGGTGCAGTGGAGTTTGTTAAGGATGTGATGTTTGTGGGTGTCAGGTCCATGCAATCAGAACCTGTGGGTGCATCTGCGACTACTCCCAATTGCAGGTTCAGACAGCAGTAAGGATGAGTTCCATAGTGGCACAAACACACGTGTCAACACATGTACGATTCCAGAAGAGCTGGTTTACCACCAGCACTCACACAAGCCTAAGTACAGAGAGTCCAGTCCTATTGCTCCTCTCTGGTTGTTCAGGATTGAGGTTCACTGGTGACAACACACATGCTCCCACTCTCTGTGTTCACATGCATGCTCATATTTCCAGATTCCTCAAATATCAGCACAAGCTCTCAGGTCATATCTTCAGCCTAGGCCCTTTACCCAGCCAGTGATTCACATGTTGAGTTTTTCCAGAGAAGCCTTCTATTTGCTTGCTAATCCAGACTGGAGTTTGCTAGCAAACTACACATGTAGACATATGGACACAGGATTATATTCACTCGACAAATCTTAACACATACATGTCACTCCAGTGGCTGACACTTTGACTTTGGAGCTTACATTTGGTCTCTCTGGTTGCTGGCACCTTGATCTTTCAGCATGCACACCTAGGTCAGAGAGGGAGATTACACAGTAGGAAAAAAAAGGATTTAGTATGAAAATAGTCCTGTGACCAGGCACAGGACTATGTCAGAAAAGCATACAGCCTGCCAGCCTACCTGCATGCTCCCACTCCCTTTATTCCCCTCCTCTCTGATTTTCCTACACTTGAGCCTCCCTGATCCATTGTGGTCCTTCCCTTTGCTCTTTTCCCTGACCAGGCCATCATAAGTTTTCCATGGTCTCTGAAGCCACTTCTTATTTTCTATAATACTAAAGATAATCACATTTTATGTTTCTTATCAGTGACAAAATTCAGCCTGACCTTATTCAAGGCTGTGACCAAACTATTCCTTTAACAGCCCATCAGGCAGTGACCAATATATTCTGGTCCCTGTTAATGTCTCCTTCATCACCTGCTTCTTAGTTCCTGAGTGCCTGTGGGTTTAATTTATCACTTTCCTCATTACTTGTTTATTCTGTTTTACTGAATAGTCCTTACACTGTCTCCATTTGATTCTGTTGAATATGATACAATGACCTGAAGACTGATTGAGCTGGGATGTGTGTGGGAATCGATGCATAGACAAGCTACAAATAATATTAGATGGATACAATAATCTTGAGAACAAGAAATGCTTTAAGGTGTACCACAATCTTTTAATTCAGGGAAATAACAAATTAACATTTCCAAATGACACCAAATCAGTATTCCCAGTGCAATGTGACTTTGTCTCATTAATAATTGAGACTAAATATGGAGCACAGTATGAATGTGGAGTATCACAGTAGGGCTAATAGTGCTGATGAAAGCAGGTGTCAGTGGTTTGCAAAATGTTTTGGGAAATCTTGGTAAAGGGAACATATATTTGCTGTGTTTTAAGATATGTGGTCCCAAAGTATGTGGCTGCAGAAAACTACAATACAGATATAATTTCCAGGGGCTGAGGGTCAGCATCTGTTTATAGGTATTATCTCCATAGCCTTTTTTTTACTGTAAAGAGTTTATCCATATCACTTTGGTTAGATCCGGGCAGCCTCTTTTTTCCCTGTAACACCAAGTGCACAGCCTGGGCGTGCAGCAAGCCTTGGGCTTGGATGCACTCTCAGCTGTAAATAGTATTTTGTCCTTGTAAGTTTGTTCTTTGAACCCTGATAGGCTTTGGTACTGTTTACTCCCAGGACAGACTCTGCAGTCTCCAGATCTAGAAGGAAATCCTGGAGACAAACTCCCCCCTTCCTCGCAGGGCCTGGAAGCAGAGGCCATACTTTACTGCTGAGCTTCCCAATGCACCTCTTTCAAATGAGATGAAACATAAACGGATTTTCGAGGTGTATACAGCTTTCTCCTGCCCTGTCAGCCTCTTTAGTGCTTTCCCTATGGGGGGCTTATTTGATTACGTTGTCATAGAACACCATATCTCCTTACTGACCTTCGATACTGATCAGCAGGAACCAGAGTACTCTGTCTGCAAGGACAGATTCTCTATTCTCATGTGTAAGCAGGTATTTGTCCTCAAAGGAACATGTACTACCTGAAAAGATAAGAAGCTTTGGTCTGTTTTGGTCTAGATTTTTGAAGAAAAATTTCGTTTTTTTTTTTTTTTTTTTTTTTTTTCTGTGATACAGGATATTTTTTGATGTATAGGTAAGAAATGAGGATTTCACATCCTACCTAAGGGAAGCTTCTCCACCTGTTGCATAGAAATAAAAACATACAATGCATATTTCTCAAAAAAGAAAAAAATCCAACAGAACTCCCCCAAACAAGCAAGATAATAAAAAAATCAATTTATAAACAATTTAATATAGATTTACCATCCAGTTAAAGCTTATAATATTTTTCTGGAATCTTATCTACATTTTTGTGAAGTTATTCTTTTTTAAGAATAGAGAGAAAATACTGGCATCCCTCCAAGGTTACTTCTGTAAACTGGATCTTATCTTAAGTAAAATGCCCAGGAGGAGCACATAGAGAGAGATCCTGGTGGCTATTCTGTGGGTTCTCAATCTTGCTGTGCTGGAGGGGATGCAGCTTAGGGTCCCTTTGTTGTCATGTTATGTTTTAAACTTGCAGTTGTGTGATGAAATACCATTCTTTGGGAGGAAAGTTGCTTTCAATTGTTTGCTTTTCTCTCTCCCTTTTCTCCCTGCTCTCTTCAAGCAGTTGCTCTTGGCTTCAGTGAGACACGCTTTCATGAAGCTGCTCTTGTCCCTTAGGAAAACTGCCGCAGGAAGACCAAAGACATCAAACCCGCAGCTGAGGAGCAGCCGGGCACAACCCTGCAGGGACCCCCCTTTGCTCAAACTGTTTATGAAATTGTAAACCAAGCTGCAAGAGGGAGACGGTCTGGAGGCAGAGGGGAGGGGGAGCTCACTCCTCCTCCCTCTCTGTCTCAAAGCCTTTTGCTTTCCAAGCTCAAACGCTAGCTGAAATCTGACGCCTGGACTGCACACACTGTGAGACGTGGGCATGCCCTTGCAGTGCACTGATTTCCTCTGCAGCTTGGAGAGCCAGAGGCGCGCTGAGGCTCCAAGCGAGGAGTCACTCCATCGGGCAGTGAGTGCCACATCACTGTGCTGCTTGCCTAAGGGGCTCCAGCATGGTTCTGAGGCTCCTGTTCCTCCTCGCCGCGCTGCTTAGGGCCACCAAGCCAGCTCCCCACTGTGAAACCGGCCAGGAGACCCTAGGTAAGGCTTATCACCCCAAGAGTCCCCCTTCTTCTCTTCTTCCTTCTCCTGGAGATGAGCAGAGTAAAGGGTTCCAGCTTCAAGGAGAGGGAGAGAGGAGTTGTCACTCTCCTTTACAGACAAGGGGGATCAGCTTTTTGAAAACCTGCACACTGCTAGTGATGAAACTGGGGTTGTGCTTGGGAAGTGTGGATGGGAAGGCAGGAGATGTGTGACTCTGCAACAGAAAAACAAGGCTGTGATGCAAGGGAACATAATGATTCCCCATTACTGTCTTTAGGGTTGTCTGTAGATGTGTCTTTCTGTTACTTTATGGACTTCCCAACTGTTAGGACCCCCCTCACTCTCATGGGAAATGCAGAAGATTTGCCTCATCTTTGGCCTTGCCTTCTAGGAATGTGGTAATCGGATCAAGAGAAGGTGAACTTTTGACCTTCTGTTTGCTTTTTGGCTTAAGAAAAAAAGCTTTTCCTTACGTTTAGCTTTAGGTCACTTATTTCAAGTCCAAAATATGAGATTTATTAGGATCTGACAGCTGTAAGGGTGTGTTTTAACTTGCTATAAGCAATATGGAATTTGTACGAGTTGATTGGCTGGAAAAGTAAATTTACCCTTTAGAATAAAGGTTAAATAGGAATATGCTGCTAAATTGATTGAAAGCTTTTGATTCAGTAACTATGGACTAGTAAAAAATGTTAAGTGTCTTTTAAACATCTGTGGTTTTTATCAAGTGTATTTAATTAAAATGTCATTTATGTGTACATGATGGAGGCATGAATTTCAGTGTAGTGACAAGGTCTATTCCAGAAAAACTATTTTCAGAGAATCTAAACTTAAAATGAGTCAGAAAAATATTTATTTTATGGTATTACAGGAAGATATAGGTTAACCTGAAACTGACCTTAATTTCCCAAAGAAATTCATCTATATTTCAGTGCTTAAATATAAGCCAAAGACTGTCACTAGCATTGAACTGCTACACAATGCAGTCCATGTGCCATGTACTGCATATAATTTGAGAGTGCTGTTCCCATGGACATCAAGGTCTACCACAGCCTAAAGAGATTTTATTTTTGGACAAAGCTGCACAAAGAGAAGTGTTGTAGACTATTTACAGCCAGTTACAGGAAGAGGCAATGTGGTTTGCAGCATGCACTTTCTCTGTGAGGTATGATTCTACTCCAGTTCCAACTGATCAGTTTTGCCATGGGATATTAATCCTAGCAGCCACAAATTTATGGATCATTGAAGGGTAACTCTGCTGTGGTAGAGTGTTTTGTGTGTGTTGGCAACTGCGCTGTCTTTAGGGGAGGGCTTGCAGAAGGGCAAGCAGTGGAAAAATACCTTGGATCTGGTGGGACTGGACAGCTGAATATGGTGCTAGAGGGATGGGTAAAGGTAGGGAAAGGGAGCTGTCAACATCATCACATTGTGTGCCACATGAGAGTGGGATACACTTCACACTGGAGGACTGTTGAATCAGACAGTAAAGTAGCAGCTTGGACATTCAGAGACCTGCCAGACTTCTCAAGGGTCTTCCTTTTCCAAAAGGGGGGTAAGGTCATGTCAGGCCACATGAAAAGAAAGGGCACTGCGGCAATGTTCACAAACAGACCTGGTAGGGGTCTCCTCTCCGTGGTCAGGGCAGTAGGTTATGTCTTCAGCTGTAGCAGTGGGATTTTCTCCCATTTTAGGATTCCTTGCGTAGGTCTTGATGCATCTCAGTGGTCAGACCTGCAGTGCCCTGCAAGAGGAGACCAGCCTGGAGCTGCTCTTGTAGGAGAGGAGAGCAGGAACCAGTTCTGCTGTCTGACTCCCAGAGAGGCTGGAGCTGCTTTCTTCAGGCTGCCTGGTCTTCTCAGTGATATTTGTTCTGCAGTGACTCATTTTGCCTTTTTTTTAATAAGAAGCCAAAGTGAAACATGATTTACAATACCAAAATCCTTTCAAAATGCTTTTTGCTCTTCTTTTTAGAAAAATAAGGAAATGAGTACTTATAATCCAGCTCTACAATATGATATAGACATAATACACCGAGACATCATACACCGTGTGTGGAGCTTTTTGAGCAGCAGTTGGGAACTGTGGCACCAAGAGAGGGCAAATCCCTTCTCCTTAGCTGTGTGCTGTATCCCTGGGGAGTCAGTAAGCCACTGTCTACTCCAGCAATAGGATGCTACACTGTCCCCTTGAGAGGCAGCACTTCCAGACCCTGATGAGTTTAACTGGCCTCTTAGCCTACAGTTTGGGTGAGAAAAGCACAGCTTAGCGTGTTTCCCCCAAGAGGCGGTCAACCTTTGGCAGAGGGAGCTGGTAACACAGGTTCCTCTTTTATCCAAGTCATATGTGTCTCTGCTGCTGACTGATATATTCCTGTGGTAATTAGTTAAATGAAGTACTTTATCATAACTGACAATGAAACCCAAATCCACGGAGAAGCAGGCTGAAGTCACTTGCCTTCAAATGGGTGACTTTCCCTGCAGCTGGGGCCAACTCTGCAGTTGCAATGACACCAGGGTCAGGCTAAGGCTGAATAGCATCACAGAATAATAGAATCATAGAATGGTTTGGGTAGGAAAGGACCTTAAAGGTCATCTAGTTCCAACCCCCTTGCAGGGGCGGGGTCACCTTCCACTAGACCAGGTTGTTCCAAGACGCATCCAGCTTGGCCTTGAATGCTTCCAGAGATGGGGCACAACAGCGATAAAACCTTTAATAATGCCAATAAAGCCTTTCCTTTCCTGATCAGTTGTATTCAGGTAGAGCTTTATTGTGGAGTTCTGGGGCAGGGGCACACCGGTGCTCCAGTGGGAGCCCCCAGGGCTTACAGGGTGCGCGGGGAGGCAACGTCCGAGGTTCGCCGTGGCCTGGGACCTCCCCAAGGGCCGGGTGTCAGCGGGCCCCTGGTGGCCCCGGGTGGCCTCTGGCCCCGGGAAGCGCCTCCGCCACCGTCCGGGGCCGCGCCGCCGTCTGTGGTGCCACCGTGTGGGCTCCTCGGCTCGTACAGGCTCCGGGCAGGCACCGGAGCTGGGCTGGGGTTAAACGCAGCAGGGATGTCCGAGCCTTTCGCCACGCTCCCGATCCTTGCCCGAGCATTTCAAGGGTGTTTCGGGCACATGGCACAGCCTGGCAGAGGACAGAATCATGGAATAGTTACGGCTGGAAAAGACCTCTGAGATCGTCGAGTTCAACCATTAGCCCAGCACGACTGTGTTCAGCACTTAACCATGTCCCTAAGTACCACATCTACAGGTGTTTTAAATACCTCCAGGGATGACGATCAATCCTTTCCCTGTGGGCAGCCTGTTCCAATGCTTGAAAACCTTTTCTGTGAAGAAATTTTTCCTGATATCCAACCTAAACCTCCCCTGGCACAACTTGAGGCCATTTCCTCTTGTCCTTTTACTTGTTATCTGAGCGGAGAGTTATCTTACCTTGTTACAACCTCCTTTCAGGTAGTTGTAGAGAGTGATAAGCTCCCCCCCCTCGAGCGTCCTGTTCTCCAGGCAGGAGTCCAGAGGGCTGGAGCTGTTTGACCTGAAGCTGTGGAGGTAGGAGAGCAGCTTGAGTGCTGCTCCTGGAATTACCCTTCTTGGCCCACCCGCCACTTTTGGGTCTCCTCCTCTCGAAAGTACCTTGGTGTTTCCCATTATTTTGGCTTGTTCTAGTCCTGAGTCAGACATTGCCCCATCCTGGGGGTCTCTGACTTTAACCACTGGAGATGGGAGGGAGTGGGGAGGTAAAAGGAAGAGAGATGAGGAGTGACAAAAACCACCAGGGCAGGAGGCAGGGGACTGGTATGGTATTTTTTCTGGAGCCCGGAACAGATTCTGTGACACTGACTCCTCTCTAAACCATGGCATTGAGTAAGACTGATTGTCTTCTGGGAAGTCAGACTGTCAGAAAAAGTAGCTTCCAATATAAATGTTTCCACTTAATATACAATACCTTTCCACTCTTCTCTGCAGTTCCCAACTCCACAATGTGCCATGTTTTTTGCTAAGTGAAAAGGGAAAAGCTATTTCCCTTCATGATCTTCGCACTGGCCCCAGCTTCATGGGACCTGAGCATACTTGTTCACTTGCTGTGGATATTTCTTACATCAGTTTCCTGGTGAAACTTGTACCTGTGCACACACACGCAGACAGAGCCACTCCAGGTGCTGTTCTTCACGTGTGTGTGATTACACTGAATGACCTGCAGTGGGCTGGGGTCTGCTCTCTGCCCCAGTCCAGTGGTGCCAGCTGGGTTCCTCATCCTGCTGTGGCTGGCACAGGCAGGTGCTCACATGGAGCACGACCACAGGACTGTGCTGCCACATGTGGGAAAGCCCAAGCCCTAGGAATCTTGCCTGCTGGACCCAAGATGGATGTGTCCAAGTCTTGCCAAAACACAAAAATGCAGAACTAGCATTGACATCATGCTCACTCACAAGATGAGAAATTCCAGCTCTCGTAAAGCCGGTTGTCATCACTGAATCATGTGAGCTGCTCTGGATTCCCGCCACTGGCTCTAGTATTCTACAAATTATTATTTTAGCAACACTGACCTTCAGTTACATTTAACATGGGAAATGGGCTCAGAAACAGCCACTTATGTGGGAAAAGTAAGTTTATATTGAAAATATAATACACAGATATATCCTTTTACTGCTGAAATGGTTTATGCATGATTTTAGTCTGAAGGTAAAGTTTTTTCAGGATACTTGTTGAGATATCTATAGATCATGGGGGTGCGAACACATAGAAGTCAAAACTTCAACAAAACCCCACTGCCCTAAGGAACAGCTAGGCTTTTAGCAAGACCCTAATACTAATTTTTGATCCCCTGTAATATTTATGGGCATTGCCTTTCCCTTCACACAGTCACAGTGTTTGAGGATGTTGGCTGGCTGATAGATACCATGGTCCCTGCTGACATCATGTGAGAGCCATTCCCTTCTCAAGCCTGGAGCAAATGTTGGATAAATGTCACAGGTATTATTGCTTGAGATAGGGCTGAGCATGGAGGTACCAGGCAGAAGTCACCTATCATGTTGTGAGCATAGTGTTTGAGGCTGGTGGGCCATGTCTTGGTCTCTTTGCTGGGTTTTTATGACTGCTGAATCTTGTTTGGACACAATCACTCTCCCATTTTGATGCAGCTGTCACAGATTAATGAATTTTAGGGACTTAGGGTCGCTCTGCCTACTGTAGAAATAAAAACGAAATTTCGATCCCTTAATTTATCCTGCTGTACCTCAATTGATTTGTAACTCCCTATAAAACACCCGAGTTTTACAGGGTTATAACAGGACACCTTTGTCTAGGAGACAATGTGAGATTAAGAGGCAGATTTAAGTCAAGGTTGTTGAATTAACTGTTAATCTTTTGTAACATAAAACCACCACATTTGGTTAAAACTCACAGGAGAATCAAATGTGATGTTAATTACAATAATTTTCATACATCTAAACTAAAGAATAGACAGAGTTGTTCTAGGGGGCTGCATAGACTGTTTAAAGAGGATGGAATGATATTTTGGCAAATGTTTTGGAAAGGTTGTAGTAGAACAGATAAACTCCTCAGTTTTTTCAGACATAATCCTTTGTCCCATGGCATTCAGCAGAGTTGGCCTTACTAAAAGGAAAGTTTCTGACTGTTGTTGACCAACGCATGTGGAGAATACTACATCCATAGACAGTGGGAACTGTGCTATAAAGAGTGTGTGATCACAAGGTACATCTGTGGAGGCATCCCAGCTCCCAGCTCCACATTAACAGGTTAATAACTGTTTTCATCCTTCTCCAGGCACCCTGGCAAAAAATTTGATCCTTTAGATGATAGCTGTAGAGATTTCCTGACCTATTGCACCTTCTCATCATAGCTGTTGTTTAAACAGCATTATCCCCCACATCTGAGCTGATTTCTCCCTCCTTCACTGACCAGACACTGAGGGATGATCTCCATATGTCTCCAGATCATCCTGGTACACAGGAAATGCTTGTTCAGCAGCAGCCTAGCCACACATGCAGCTCAGTAAGCCTTCAGCCAATTTGGCAACACATTTTGTTGTTTTGTTGTCATTGTCTCTGTTGCATTTTGTTTTCCCAATGGGTAATTTTTCCCTCCCAACTTGGAAAAGATCTCAACTGAGGCCAGGAAAGGGCATTTAATATATTTTGTTTTGAGAATTATGTTTCTGTTCAGGATTGTCAGCTCCTGAAGGACTCCCTGGAGCAGCTCTTACCAGCCAGATACACAGCTGAGGTGACACGGGGAGGGGGTCTGGTCACCAGAGGCACCAAGGCAGGTGATGGGGACAGACAGGCAGACAGAATATTCTTCATCTGTTCTTGTAGGTGCCTATCACTGCAGATATGTCTGAGTTGCATCGAGCAACTAGAAACAAGGGGGAATTGCTGGCCCCCACTGAGGCTGTCTTTGTGCCCTTGCCATATGACAAGTCTTGGTATGCATTTGCACAGATTTGGACCTGTCACCTGCAGGTTGTGAGCTCCCATTATCCATGGAAAAACTTCAGCACCTTCTCACTGGCCCCAGAGCAGTTCTATGGGAGAAACAGCCCAGAAAAAGCTGATTGCAGTGTCATTGCTGTAGGAACACCTTCAGTAATTCAATAAGAATGGGTGTTTAACTGAATGCCAGGCAGCAGGTGGGTTAGAAAGAAGTGTGATTAGTAACAAATACTGGCCTGAGCCTCCCTGCTGTGATCTTGCTCTGCAAAGTAAAAGCAGATGAGGCATTAATCTCTTTCAGGTGCTTTCAGGCTTCTTCATGTGAGGGAGCAGGGCTAAAGCAGGGCTGTATGTTGTTCCTGCTTGCTGCTTCTGCCTGTTGCAAACACATCACTCCTCCAGGCAGTTGCTGCAATTGCCAGAGTGGAAGATTAATGACAGGATTTCAGTCCTCTACTCACAAAAACTTTGATGTATCCAGAAAATTGAGTTAACCACGTGGCTGCTTTTTGCAAGCACTCTTCTCCAGTTTTCCTGGAATTCCTTTTCTGTGGTTGTGGATCTTCTCCAATTCTGCCCTTGCATGTATGCCTTAGATGTGTAGCTGCTTTCTTTTTTGGGCTTTCTGTTTGGCCGTTTTCCCCCTGTCCAAGCTACTCATCTCTCTCAGTCCTCTGCCACTAGTCCTCTCACATATTCACTACTCCTTCACCCTCCTCCTCATGATTCTGGTCCATTTTACAGTTATATAATGGATCTTGTCCTGTTCTTGTCCTCATACTGTAGCTGGGAGCTGGCTCCTGAAGCAGGCTGTGCTTTCCCATTTGAAGGTGCTGTTCCAGTGTTTTGCAAAATCGTAGAAACAGCATCTGCATCTTACTACTGATATTAAGTTTTGTCTCTTTTAGTGTTACAAGGCAGATTATCATTGAAAGACTGACTCAATGAGCCATGTAGAACAGCAATATAATATAATAATAATAAATACTAATATAACAAGGAACTGAAATGCTTTGTGTGGAAAAATGGAGGTTTTTGCTATAAACAGACTAAAATGAATACATATGTCTTCCAGTTTAAGAAAAGTATTGTAAGAAGCCCAGAAAGCTGGTAGGGGGTGTGCTGGACTGCGCGGATCAAATAAGATGAGATAATTTATGTTATAAAGACCTGCACACCCCCTACCAATTTGCCTCACTGAATGATTTAGATATTTTAGATTTAAGAGTGGCCTTTGGGCTTATTCCATATCATCAATTGCCCGAGTCTCCTGTTGCCTTTGCTCTTGAAATGGCAAGTGACCAGGCCATGGTACTGGAAGTAGCTGTTGAGCTCCATTGTCTGGGTTAGGGTTAATCACAGCAGCTTGCTTCCTTCAGTGCTGAATCATCAAGGGAAAAAATGTAAGCTTGGCAGTAAAATATGTATGTGCTGCATTGTAGATTTTCAAGCTTGCCTTTGCAAATTGAAACCATAAGCGTATAATATAGAGAGGGCTCAGAAAGCTTGAAATGGCTTTTCTCCTCTTCAATAAGTTATTTTATCCATAATCTTAAATAGAAACTGTACTACTGAAAGGACTTTTGTAGCTCTGATGGAATAGATAGAGTACAAAAATAAACATTAAAAATTGAAAAGGTTGTTCTGGGTCAGGAAGAAAAAGGTGTCTCTGTACCAGCCTATCCATGGATGTGACTTTGAGAGTGGGCGACACTGTCTTCCTTTGAGATCAGGGGAGCCTCTGCCCAAAAAATGGAAGAGGTTTAGACTCTTTCATGCACAGAAGAAGCAGTAACTGAAGCCTGCCAAGTGAACCAGGAACTCTTTGTATGTCATCACCTGTCATTTCTCTTATGAAAATGAGAAAAGGAGTGGCTGAACTCTTCTGGTATTGCCAGAGCTTAGAGAAAATGAGCTATAATGGGTGGGGATGGGGATTTGCTGGTGACTTCTGTGTGCAGAGACCTAGGACTGTGGGTGCAGGGCTGCAGGAACAGAGAGTACAGTTGCAGCTTGGGAGCTGGCCTTGGAGAGTTTCCTGCCACTGGCTCTCCAGGCAGGCAGGCAGGCAGGTTCTGGCCCAGCTACGTGTATTCACACTTATTTATATAAGCACACATACTAGAGAATTATCTTTGGCCCTTGTAGAACTTCACACTCCAAAACATATGTAAGCATTGGCATTAGAAAACATTGGGAAAGTCCAAACACCACATCAGCACACATACATGTTTAAGACTGGCTATAAAGCAAGGTTTGGTATAAACCAGACCTTTTCTCTCTTGCTTTTATGTACATTGGCTCCTGATAACCTGAAATCTCAAGCTATTTCACTACTGCATGTTTACAAGACAGAGCTGTGTCTGATGTATGGATCATATGATAGCTTCCATGATGGGGAGAGGTAGTACAGTTTGGGCAGAGCTGGCCTTTGACAGCAGAAAAAGTTGCATAGAGAGAAAACAGCACAATATGCTGCAAAAGTGTGAGGCTTAGATCTAATTTTAGACTTAGATCTAGGTTTAGATCTAGGTGTAGGACCCAGGAGCAAGGAGTCAGTTTTACCAGTGAATGAGTAAATATTGATAACTGATTTTGTAAGGGGCATCCTGGGTCACAAGCAGTGGAAAAGCTTTATCCACTAAGCAGGGGATGTTGCAGATTCACCCCTGCTTATCACATACTGAGATGAATAACTTCAGTTGCCATGGAAAAGATTTATATGGATTTGGGTTCCTCATCTAAAAAATAGATTTATCCTCTTCAGTCAGCATCTTTGTTAATGAGTAATAGCCATGTTGTTTAATGGATTGCCTCTCCCTCTGTAAGAATGGTTAAAACGTGCAAGTGTAGAAGCCAGGTAGCAGATAGTATGAAACCAGAGCTGCTTTTACCTCTCCTGTGTTAACACCTCCTGCTCACAAAAGGATCCAGTCCTCTGGTGAACCCAGGATAGCTATGACTTAGCAAAATTTCACGTCTCTTCCATCAGCCCTCCATTGCTCCCCGATGCCTTCCTTCTGGCCAGCTGGGCAGAAAGAGGCATCTGCTAAATGGAGCAAGTCTGCTGCTGCTCAGAGAGCTGGAGCAGGGACAAGCAGCAGCACCTTGTCCAGACCCCGCCTGCTGCATTTCCTCTTCGGTTTCCTCTGCTTGTTCCAGCGTGTTCCCAGAACACCTTTTTGCTCCAGCTGAATAAGCAGAATCCTGAGACAGCATTGAGAATGGGCTTGTGCCACACTGATGGCTATAACACTCCTGTACAGCAAAGGAGGTCAGGGAGATTGTGTACGCCTCAGTTTTGTTATTTGATCATTGCATGTCAGAGATAGAAACAAAAGGGACATTTGTAGCTTGGTCCCAGAGCTGGCAGAGGGCAAAATGCCTCTTACCTTTGAGGAAATGTGAGCAGATGTAGAAAGACCATTCATACTCCCCAAATGCCCCATGAAGAGCTGTGTTCAACACACATGACCCTCTAGTCTAAAATAATAGCTACAGTACATTCATTTTCTGCTCAGGAGAGAAAAAAAAAAGGTGTTGAATATTTCTCATCCACCCTTCAAAGTAATGAAGGGGATTTGTTGCTAATGACACAGGTGATAAACAGAGATAGCGTCACTTTGCTTGTTGGGACGTGGCTGAACTCAAGCCAGTCCCATCCACACCATGTTTTCCCCTCTGTATGGAACATTTGGCTGGCTCCAGACTTGTGTCCAAGGCTTCTGAAACGTGGGTGTGATGGCGTTAGGATATAAGACTATCCAGATTCAGGAGGTAGTGACATCCAATTTTATCAGCAGGATTAATTGCTGGAGCTCTTACTAACAAGAGATCACTCTTTCCCAGATAGTGTTATACAAAATGCTATTCCTTGATTATCCCCAGATGTTACACTACATGCAGTATCTGGCTGAGATGAAGCTTTTTTAGAAATGTCTTGACCTTAATAACTAACTCACAGAGGGGATTGTGCCTAGCTAGGGGAAACACTGAAATCCTATAACGGAAGGTACTGTTGATGAACCAGGTATTATTTAATGCAATTAGCATAATGTACTGAGCCAGGAAAGCAGTATGTATGGATATAATTTTTTCCAGCTTACTGCTTACCAGAACTTGTTGATGTTGGAGGTGCACTGTTTCTGCTAGTTCTGATGCCTCATTTATTTTATGAGGTAATGTGGCTCAATTACAAGTCATAATATAGAACCAGCCTCATTTCCAATTCAATGTCCCCCTCCAAGATAAAACCCCAGGGTTAATTTGGTTCTCATTACAATGACTTTATTTTGGCTAAAGAGCGATCAGCTCATTAGCAACACATATGCAGATGATTACAGTTAAACAAATATGCCAGGAGTAGAAGTTTAAGCTCTCTTTAGCAGCAAAAAAAGAAAACATAATGAATTTGGTCTTATGAGGACAAATACCTTATTCAAAGATGAACAAGAAGCTAGATGCCTGTCCCCCCAGTGACAACTAGGAGAAATAGCAGCAGAACTAGATTCCCAGTACATCATAAGGAAAGTGAACCTGTTGGTGTTGATAAAACTTGCAGTTACTGGCTTAGCTCCTACGAGGTACTGGTGAAAACAACTCCAGTACCTTGGTAGCAATATTTTTCTTTAGTTGCCAGTATTGGAGAAGGACAACATAAAATCATTGGTTATTGGGAGAAAAAGAGGCCTCTCCTGAGTCATCAAACTATGTTCCTTCAGAATCAAGAGAGCTTCATTTATTTGACCCAGTAAACAGAAAGCTGAGGAGATCTGATTGCTCTTTGCAAGCAGGGGGTGAAGGAATGCACCAGGGAACACAGAGAGCTATTTAAGCTGAAGGACAATGCTGGCACAACACCACATGGACATAAACTGGCCACAAATACTTTCAAACAGGAAATTAAAAGGCAATTTCTAGCCATTAGAAGAGTAAGCTTTTGGGTAGGGAAATAATTAGTTTTAAGATGTTATTAAAGGATGATAAAATGCAGTTGCTAGAGATAGGATGAAGTAAGATGGGGAAGAAACAAAGTCCCCTCATATCTACCAAAGGCTGAATTGCTTTACAAGAAAGTCACAGACAACATCATTTAGGACCAACAGATTTTTTAGTGGAGATCAATAAGACACCTTGTTATGTATGGAAGGAATCCTATGGAGTTTTAGACTAAACAGATTGATAAGGACCTACATTTTGATTAGTGAAATTTCCTAGGCACCGAAGTTACAGTTTTTAGGCATTTCTAGAAATATTGGCCAGTTGTCAGGGCTGGGCTAAACACCTTTGTCAAGCATAGGCCTGATTTCTTACGAAACCACATTTCAGATACGTTGTCAAGTCCTCCCTTTTTAAAGTGGATCAAGGACTGGCTGGTCAGTGGATTTGCCTGCCATGCCCTGTACCTGATCCCTGCAGTCTTTTCTTATTAAACTCCATTTCCAACTCTTTGCCTGGGTGTGGGTATTGCTTTTTGTGCATGTGGATGGTGGTGTATGAGGTTCCTCATGCCAGCAACTGGTGTGAGACAATGGGTCGGTGGGGCTTGTGTGTCCAGGGCTCAGCAGTTGGAGGGATCAGAATGTGGGTGTCTTGTGTGTGTTTGTCAGTGTGTGCCATTGCTAGCAAACACCAAGCTGGACTAGCAGTGGACAGGACAAAATATATGGGAGATGGATATTTGAGGGTCTGTAATCCTGGACTAGATACTGACAAGACCAGAGGGTCTCACTGGATACCTGAGGAATCAGGAGGTCCAAGCCAGCTGTTAGGAAGACCAAAGTGTCTGGGGCTTGGCTAACAGTGAGACCCTTGGTTTGGACCAGCTACCAGAGAGACTAATGTGTGTGTCAGCACATGAGGCAACCAGTAGGTCAGTGTATCCAGGGGCCAGCTACTGGGAAACAGCCTAGTTACTCAGATTCCAGTGTGTTTGTGCTGAGCAACTGGAGGGATACACCTGTACTTCTTTTTCATCAATGGTCTTTCCTCCTGTTTAACCAGAAAGGGGAACAGGATGATGCTTTGTGTTTGCCTGTGCTGCATTTTCTCTTTGTGTATACATGTAATACATGCCTGCTGGGAATATGTGCTTGTCCCTGGTATGTCTGGACCTCAGGATACAGAGCTTCAGCAGCCTCTGTGGGGATACCAGACTGGACAATTCCTAGCACTAGGGAGGTACTATGTACACCTGCCCTGTAATGACTTTTCTTTTCCTCTTTATTTGCAGGTCAATGCCAAACAGTACGGAAAGGTATGATGTGTCTTTGCTCGCTCTTCATGGAGAAGCTCAAAACCTTAAGTATTTCTTCATTATTTCTTTGCAAGTGTTCTAATATTGGTGCTCTGGTAGGTCTTGTTACAAGAGAAATGTACTTTTTCATGCAATGTAGGATTTTGCTGCTGTGACAATGGCATTTGTTACCAATCAGAGCCATTATCAAGAGAAGGAGGCTCAAATATAGACCAGTTACTATAATAGCCAGTAATATTATGAAGAGATGTCTTTCTATTACTCCCTTTTCACCTCTGAGTTGGCTGAAGGTATTACCAGCACTTAGCCTTCTCAAGACCTCCTAACATGATTTCTTAAAAAGTAATCACTTTTATGGGTCTGCTTGTCTGTGAGTTAAGTCCCAGAATAACTTTTGATCCTTTTGGGCAATTTCAATCAAACTTCACAGAGGGCCTGCAGTTTCAGAGATATTAAACTCTACAAATTTTGTGGGCCCAAGGAGAGAAGAGAGATATCTTACTGGTACATTCCTCACTAAAAAAAAAAATCTATATGATCTCACACCTCATCAGTGAATCCATATGATAAAGGAAGGACAGGGAAGAGAGTGATATCACAAATACACTTTCTTTCAGGAATCTGAGTTTTTCTCATGTTAGACAACAGCAAATTTACACCTCAACAGAGTTTTTTTCTCTCTTAGGAGTTTAAAAAACTCAAATTGTATTCATAATTTAAATCAATTAAGATTTAATTGGAAATTAAATTGGAGAGACACGGATTTCATGGGTGTACCACTCAGTGGATAAGGAATTGGATGGATGTTCACACTCAGAGGTGCAGTCAATGGCTTGATGTTCAGGTGGAGTGCAGTGATGAGTGATTTTCCTCAGGGGTTGGTACTGGGACTGGTGTTGTTTAATACCTTTGTTGACGACATGGGCAGTGGGATGGAGTGCACCCACAGCAAGTTTGCCAATGACATCAAACTGTGTGGTGAGGTCCACACACTGGAGAGAAGGGATGCCATCCAGAGGGACCTTGACAGGCTTGAGAGGCAGGTCTGAGCAAACCTCATGAAGTTGAACAAGAACAACAGCAAAATCCTGCACCTGGGTCAGGGCAATCCCAAGCCAAATGCAGGCTGAGTGGAGAATGGATTGAGAGAAATCCTGAGAAGGACTTGGGGGTGGTGGTCGATGGGAAGCTCAACATGACCAAGCAATGTGCACTTGCAGTCCAGAAAGCCAAAAGTATCCTGGGCTACATAAAATGCAGGTCAAGGGAGGTGATTCTGATACTGTACTCAGCTCTTGTGAGACCCTGCCTAAAGTCCTACATTCAACTCCGGTGCTCTTAAAACAAAAAGGACATGAATCTGTCAGAGCAAGTCCAGAGGAGGAGCCACAAGAGACCTGGAGCACCTCTCCTATGAAAATAGGCTAAGACAGTTGGGGTTGTTCATCCTAGAGAAGAGAAGGCCCCAGGGAGACCTTAAAGCATCCTGTCAGCACCAAGGAGGCCTCTAAGAGGTCTGGAGAGGGACTTGGGAGAATGGCTTTAAGCTGAAAGGAGTCAGATTATATATTAGGAAGAAATTCTCACTATGAGAGTGGATAGGCACTGGACCAGGCTGCACAGAGAAGTTGTGGCTGACCCACTCCTGGAATTGTTCAAGGCCAGACTGGATGGGGCTCTGAGCATCCTGGTCTAGCAGATGTGTCCCTGACCCTGGCAGGGGAGTTGGGACTACATGATCCTTAAGGTTCCTTTCTATTCCAAACTGTTCTACAGTTCTATGAGTATGTGTCAGCCTTTCATTTGGAAACTAGACTTTATTAATTTTGGTTGTTTTCTAATTTCAGTGGTTTTCAAACTATGTTTCAAATGAACTCCCACATGGGCTCAGTACTCCAGTGTTTTCTAGGCAGGGATTTATCCTTTTTTTTTTTTTTCAGGTATTGAATTAACAAAATGCATCTAATTTAGAAACAGTGGTTATCAATCAGATAAACCCTGATGCCCCACAAATTTACAGATACCATTTGAATTCTGAAGGACATCTAAATGCTTTAAAGCATTTGCAATCAATCTCTAGACCACGCATGCTTCTCATCATCTTTCTATATGTTGTTTTAGACATGAAAGTCATTTGAGTACTGCAAACTGCTTCCAGCCTATCTGAGAACAAAAGGAATAAGTTCATTGAACATGGTATTTGTTATGTCATCTTTGAACTATTCAGAATGTCTGTGAAGTAAGTTATTTTTCCTCTGTTCATCTCCCTTTCATAGCAAAATGTGTGGATATTGCCTTAAGTTCTTGTACTGATGTTGCCTATACTCAAATGGCGTATCCCAATTTTCTGGATCAGAAGTCTCGAGAAGTGATTGAGTACAGCTCTGAGTACCTCCTCATCAGTGTGCTGCACAACTTGCTCCAGGGAGAATGTAATCCTGACCTGAGGCTCCTGGGCTGCTCAGTGCTGGCCCCACAGTGTGAAAAGGACAAAGTTATAAAGCCCTGCAGGCATGTCTGTGAAAACCTAAAAAAAAATTGCCTCCCTGCCTTTGATGCAATAGACATGGCTTGGCCCTACTTCTTAGACTGCGACCGCTTTTTCGCTGGGGAAGAAGAGGGATGTTTTGACCCGTTGGCAAAGCTACGAGGTGAGGAAGGAAGCTCTGTCAACACATCTTGTCTGCATGCGAAGGGTCTCATCTCACTTTTCTTGACATATCTATGGCACAAAACCTCTTTGCTTGTCATCTCAACTTGTTGTCTTTAGAGACACCTGTGTGATTCATTTTGTTCCACCTATTTTAAACACCTAATTAAACTGTGCTCAAGAAATATCTGTTTCTCTCTTCATTTACAAAGAGATCAAGAGAGACAGCTCAGAGCAAGATGTTTGGATGCATTTAGATAAACCCTGTCCTGTGTGATAGCTGTCTATATATTTGAAATATTTTATTTTAAAACTGAAACTTTAATGCACTCATGATTTTTTGACTGCTTGACAAGCTTAACAGCTCATTAAAGTGTTCTCATTAATGATTGTCACAGATTTTTGTTTGGATGAAGAAAATCCAGATAGCTGAAGACAGATGAATCTCATAAAAAAATAAATTTGATCCATCAAATTCAAAAGGAAAAATCTGTACAATTTGTGACTAAAATCTGCTAGCATGCCAAAGGCCAAATTAAAACTGGAGGTTTCACAAAATATTTGTCAGTGTGCATATGGATTAGTAGGATTTTGAAAACAAAATATGCCACAATAAACAGTGTAAGATGTACTACATACATTTAAGGTTTTGATTGTGTCTGTATTTTCTATAATTCTTCAACTTATAAAGGTATTTTGCAAAAAAGTGCAGGCTTTCATGCAATCCTCTGAGCACTATGGTCTTAAACACTCTGTTACAACTTTTCTTTGCAGGAGAAGTAGATGTTGAGGAAGATTTGCCTTCAAACTTGCCAGCAACTTTTATTCAGTTCAAACACCATTCATATTCCCAAATGGTTAGCACGTTGAAGAAGACTGCTTCTAAGTGCTCTCAGATTGCAACAACTTACAGCATAGGTCGCAGTTTTGAAGGGAAGGATCTCTTTGTGATTGAGTTTTCAACCAAGCCTGGACATCATGAACTGCGTGAGTTACATCAGTGTTGATCAGGTTGCCTGAGGGGAGACCACTCTATCTGAGTGAAAACAAGTTCTTTTAATTGGATAACACTAAAACTGTAAAAAGCATTTATTCAAAAAAATTTCTTCTCCCTTGTATTTCTGAATTACAGTGATACCCAATGATTCACTGTAGCAACTACAACTCAGTAGGGCAGTAGCAATTTCTTACTGTTATGACCTCTGCGTATGACCCTGGTTAGTATTCCTTGCTCCTAGATGCATGTTACTTGGTTGTAGGGGAGTTATTTGGCTGTTATTTGTTTATGCCCAGTGTACATCTACCACTTCCTCAGTCTCCCTTTATTTATCACTGTACCATGAAACCTCCTCACTCTTCCTACAAGCAAGGCCTGTCCCTAGTCTAAACACGGTCCTTCACATCCTAAAATACATACATCTTCTGAGAAGGCCTCAGATACAGAAGGACATTGATATCAAAAAAGGACAATCCAGCACAGAAAACACTGCTCCTGAACAGAGATTCTGGTCAGTGCAACACTTGTCAGTGTAACAGGTGGATGATACAAGGAATTTATGATATCATAGCACCTGAACAGATGCTGTTATACTGTATATAGGTGCTAATATATTTTAGTATATGAATCCCTGAAGAGGGGAACAATTGATGATCTCAATTTCATGGATTCATCACTGTGACAGTAAGGGCCAGATTTTTAAATGTTCTAAATTCTTCAAAATTTGAATAATTTTCTTAGGGAGTATTAGGTATTGTTTTCCAGCTCCCAGCTCAAAAATCATACCTGACTAAATCTGGTGGATTGCTATGGGCACTGCTGCATACTAAGTGCCTCAGGTTGGTTTTCATCAGAAGACCTCCCTCATCAACAGAGCCTCAGCAGTGTGGCAGAACTGAACTACATCTGACTTAATACTTTATTGAGATTATCGTCTCAGGTCAGGCTACTCTGTCCTCTGTGTGCTGTGCTGCAGGGGATGCAGATACAGCAAAGACTGGTATTTTTTTTTACTCTTGCTGCCTTGCATGGTAGAGGTGTTTTGAGGTGCCTTTGGACTCAAGTTCCTGGTAGATGTCTTTAACAGAGCAAAGATCTACATTACATTTTTCTGGCCTATCATGCTTCCTCTCTTTTTTAAAGAAAAGAAGTTGCAGGTGTCTTTTTAAGCTTATACTCCATTTGCCAGGAAAACACAAAGTCTATGAATCAGGCTTTTAAATGAAAACTGTGATATGGCATGATAAAAGATGGTACTTAGCCATTACATTACCTAGCATTTTTCTTCTAAATCTGTTGCTTTATGCTGCTCAGGACAGCCTAAAAGGAGGGGGAAATAGCTCCAGAACTGGAGATTTTGCCAGCCTGAGCAACTGGCATAATAGCTCTGTGCCAGGCTCCCTCCAGTGTCTAGTGCTCAAGGCTGGCCAGGATCAAAGGCAAATATGAAGAAGTAGACAGGAAAGAGTGTCTCCAAAGTGCAACTATTTTCTACTTTCCATTAGTCTCTAAGGAAGGATGGAAATTGAGAGAATAACTGCAGGGAATTGTGAAATTATGTGTTTCTAATAGTCTTATTCAAAGGCTATTTAGCCTGAAAACCACTTTTTATGCACGACTCAATTTCTGTTCCAAATAGAGGGGTGATATATTACACATCTGCAGGTAATTTCTAGGATCTGTGGCAAAATTGAAGCCATCCAAGGTAAGCGAGAATGCCAGGGGTATATTTTGTTCCTTCCCAGCCATGGCGTTCTTGTTTACAATTAATGATGAGTCCAGTAAAAGCTGAGAGCAATGACTGCCTCTTATGGTTTGGGATACTGATAGATTGGACTTAACTTTATTTTGCACTTTTTAAACTGTTGCTGAACTGATGTGTAATAGAGGGAAGTTCACCTGGAACTGATGTGCTGTTTACAGGATAGTGTGCATGAAACTAGTGTAAATAAAAGTTTCTGATTCATAAGTAAACAATTTGGGTTACTCTGTTTTTGGAAGCCACCCAGATATAATCAAATTAAGCATCTCATTACTTCATGTTCCACAGTCAAGCCAGAATTTAAGTACATTGGCAATATGCATGGAAATGAAGTTGTGGGGAAGGAACTTCTGATATACCTTGCACAATATCTGTGTTCGGAGTATCTTCTTGGGAACCCTCGCATCCAGACCCTGATTAATAACACCAGAATTCATCTCCTGCCTTCACTCAACCCTGATGGGTATGAACTAGCTGCAGAAGAGGTAAAAAGTTTTGTATAAGGAGGTGTTCAGGTCTTCGTGGTTCTAGAATTCCCCATGGGAAAGAACAAACTGGGAGGGGAATGTCACATAAAGGAGGGAACGTTAAAATCGACAGCCAGAATGCCGGCTGGGTTTGGTGGTGGGTTGCTTTCCAGAGATGATGAGAACAGAAATAAAAGGAAATCACAGCCATATTTGTCATTTTTGCTGCCTGCATGGGATGATGTGGGAATGACTGTGTTACTTTTTCACACATTTAGCACCCTGCAATCAGTTCTAGAACAAAATGCCTTCTGACTCACTGTAATGATTTAAATTTTTTATAAGGAAATGTAGCTTAATACCATGGAATAGATGTTCCCCCTGTTTTAGAAGTACAGGTATTATGAATTGTGAATATTTTCTGTACTGTCCCAGTTTCATAATGGATGGCAGTTTTCAGAGATCAACTAATTTCTGAAGGAAACCTGTGAAAAAAATTCTGTAATATGTTACCTGACGCTCTTATTTTTTTCATCTCACTGTTTTCATTACCACCATAAGCATGAAACTAGGCTTTTTCTGCTTACTCATTTAGTGAAAGTCTAGGGTTATTGCACTCTGCCTGATCCTGTCTTGGGGTATCACCTGTGTTTTCTTTTTCTCCTCCTCTAACCCACTCTGCATGCTACTCTGTGCTGAGCAAGAAGATGCTGTGTTCCTCTTGTGAGTCACGTCACTGGTGAGTGAAATGCTTCCTGCATGCTAGTTAGTGCATTAATATTCATGTGGACAAAAAGTGATTAATAAGTGTGATTTTTTTTTAACAATACAGACATTTTCAGTTTACTTCTTTTAAAACTTCTCTTTGACTAAAATGGCATTTTAAACAATTTCCATAAAGTGCTATTTTGAGACAGGAAGTTAATCTGAGGTTGGCTTCTGTATTACAAATTAGGGAGCTGGTTACAATGGATGGGTCATTGGACGACAGACAGCTCAGAACTTGGACCTGAACAGAAATTTCCCAGATTTGACATCTGAGGCTTACAGAAGAGCTGGCATTCGTGGAGCCCGTCTGGACCACATCCCCATTCCACAGTCCTACTGGTGGGGTAAGGTATGAATTACAGATTTTATAAATCATATATACTACAGAGTAACTCAGGAATTAAGCAACTAAGAATGCTTGGTCTGAAGTTCCTTGCTGGTAATCTATAAAATGCTGATTTTATAAGTACTACTGAACTGGACAGGTTCAGAATTGGCATGAAAATCATGATGTAGGTCTGGACAAAGAGGCAGGTCTCACAGATCATTCAGAAAATTTGTGGATAATTTGAATTTTGTTATTTTAGATTAAGAATAATAATTGTTATGAGGGGGCCACAAGTGTGTGATGACTCATTATTAGTGATTTAAAATGTGGTGCACACGTTAAGACTTTATGGATTCGGCTGTCATTGCAGTAAGTTCTACACAGGTTTGATGCAACAGTGGTTTCTGTCTTGGAAAATGTACAAAGGCTTCATGTAAAGTTGTGTGGCATCAGAATCCATAAAAAAAAGGATGTTTATAGGTGAGTGTAACCAGATAGAGCAACAGAAACAGCCTGTCAGGCTGCGATGGTACTGGAAGTGAAAGTTCCTGCTGCAGGATAAGAGTGGGATGGAGGCAGTTCTACAGGGCCTCACACTCATCATCACTAAGCTCTATTTTATGTTATGTCTAGGAATATAAAACTCAATTCTACTTGTGTCACTGGCAGCCCCCAACACTAGCAATTCTCAGTAGAACTTAGTTCCCCTTGAAAGCAGAATCACAGGAAGCTAAATCAGTAGTTCTGGTATTGGGAGCTCTGCTTTCCTTCTGCTTTTAAACTCATTTTATTCTAATTCAATTTTATATTGCTAGCACAAAGCCTCTGTCAGGTGGTGAACAGGATTGTTCAGCAGGTGGTGTGTTAGCAGAAGATTTGAGAGACCATACTTCAGATTCCTACTGTGCTGCAGTGGTCTTGTGTAAAGCCATGTCTAAATCCCAAAGGCATCCCTGAAGCTGCCACAGTGCTTTGGTACCATTTCACGGTAGTGAAATCTGAATAAAAGCATATCACTTACTCAGGATAATGTGCATATGAGGATGCAAAGCTTAAGAGGCTCAGTATGGCATAGAGTATTAGACCACTGATTTTTTACATAACTAAGCTCAAAAAGTTTATTCTGTTTTATGCATGTAATCATACAGATCCCAGCTCATGTCACTGGGTTTCTGCACGAGTGTAAGGTCACAAGCTTGAAAGTTTTCAACTTTTGGCTGAATAATGACAGATAACCATGAGCTGGGAAAATGCAAGTGGGGTACAGAGTCTCAGATGGGAAAGAAGGATTGAGAACTGTGGAGCAGAGCCTGAGATCAGCTCCACAGACAAAAAATGAAAACAGACAAAAAAACAAAAAGAGGATTTTTGGAGAAAAGTCAGAGATTTTGATTCACCCCTGTGGTGAATCACTTGTCCCTAGCTGGATGTCAGGTGCCCATCAAAGCCACTCTATCACTCCCCTCCTCAGCTGGACAGGGGAGAGGAAATATAACTAAAAGCTCATGGATCGAGATAAAGACAGGGAGACATCACTCAGCAATTACCATCATGGGCAAAACAGTATCGACTTGGGGAATTATTTATATTTCTTTTATTTATTTTGTATCAAATCAGAGTAGAGTAATGAGAAATCTTAAAAACACTTTTCCCCTGCCTCTCCATTCTTCCAAGGCTCAATTTTACACCTGAATTCTATATGCCTCCTTCCCCTCAGTGGTGCAGGGGGACTGGAAATGGTGGCTGTGGTCAGTTTATCTCATGTTATCTCTGATGCTCCTTCCTCCTCAGGGGGAGGACTCCTCATACTCTTCCCCTGCTCCAGCATGGGAAGTAAAGATGGGTATCTCCCTCTATCCATGTATTCACTCTCTCTCTCTGTCCAGAGGTGCACGATTGAAGATCCAAGCAACACAGAATAAGGACAAACACATCTTTGCCCCCCTTCTTGCCACTGCCCAGTGCAAACTGTGAGTTTGTCTCAGACTGTGCAGAGTCCCTGTAACTCTCTGGATTTTCTTCCACAGAGTTTTTCGTTCCTCCCTCTCCGAGTCCTGCTTCTACCCTGGTTCCTTTTGCTGACCTGTGAGATGGACAGTGGTAGGCAGCCACTTTCAGAAGTCATCTTTGTAATGATGTATTTAAGTTTTCTGGACACTGTGTAACATTGCAGTTTCTAGAGGGATGGATGGAGACAGCCTAACAGTGCTCTCACAGTTAGAGCTACAGCTCTACCCCAATGTGCTGGTCATCCTGGGTTATGTGTCACCAGAGACAAAGTGCCAGGGAGCCTTGGCACACCACACCCCTTGCCTGAGCTCTGCCTCAGTGGATGCAGACCTGGGATTATAAATACTTTGCTTCTCCTGCAAATCTTTTCTTGCTTTTAAAGAATAAATAGGGTGATCATCCAAGGATTCACTCCTCAGAGCACCAAAGCTTAGGGAATTTCTAGGTGCTCTCCTGACCCCAGAGTTGGTCCTGGCCTTAACAACACTCAAAGCATCTCCAAATCCGTATGCTTTGCAGAGCAAATGAGGGAACCAATTTGCCTGTGGCCTTGATGGCACCACAAAATCTTCCTGCTGACTGTCTTTTCATATGGTTCATAAATCTGGCAGTAAGTGGTCTCACAACCTCCTGTCCCTCTCCTCTGCTGGTGGTATCACAGGACAGCCAAATCAGCTCTCCCGTAATAAGCTTCAATTTTGTCAGGCAGATGAACCCATGGCTCTCACAGTCATTGGCTTTGTGCATGTAGGAGCATTAGATTGAATGTTTCAATACCAGCCTCTCAGCTTTCATTTACTTAATAGTGTTTGTTACCTACCTTATTAAAGTAATTATCTGAATTTTGGAGGGCATTGTATAAAGATCAGAAAACAGAAAGCAAGCTCTCAGCCAATCCCCTAAGCTCAGGAGAGATCCTGCTCCCCATAACCCTTGCTGTACAGGATGTTTTGTTCCCCACTATTATGAATTATTGTAATAAGTTGTCTGAGGGCTCAGATTGAGGTACTTCAGGCTTCATCTGAAATAAAGTCAGTTCAATTGGCTTGATTCAAACAGAATTTGGAAGTCTGTGCCAGTGGAGGCTGGCATAGTCTTTAAGAAAATAAGTCTGGCTGTCTCTAAAAGGAAAAAAAGAAATCTTTGAAAGCCATGGAGACAGTGACTAATTGCAGTATAATCGACAGAAATGAGATTCAGATTTAAAAAGGGTAGTGGTTGTTCTCTATACTTATGCAGAAATAATTTAGCTGTTTTCTAATTGTTCCCTGAATTGTTCTTGTGAAATGGATACTTTAAAATTGATCTCATATAACTTAAAAGCAAGAGCCCTGGTGAAAAAAAGAATCAAAACACATAAAACCCACATTAAAGGAAAAGTCTATGAATAGTCAAAGACCAGAGTGACATAGCACCTGCTATCATCTGGTGGAGCTGAACCAGGATGTGCACATTTCAAGGCCATAATAGTTCTGTACATGATGTCACTGAAATGCTATTAGGATAAAAATAGTGACATTGAAACTCCTGATTTACCACAACATTCTCTTCAATAAGACATTGGCTCTGTGAGATGGCTTAGGCAGGTATCTACTAAGTGAGTTGGCTAATTAGGATGAAGGACTGAAATTAGGAGCTCTCAAATAAAACTGTGCATTTCACACTTGTCTGATGAATTGCAGAAGCAACTTTAAAATCTTCTTATCAAGACCCAAGAGTGTTGTTTGAAAGCAGGGCTGATGCTGCGTCAGGTATGCCCTCTCTGGCTGGGCAGAGAGAAGTGGGGCAGCTGCAGCAGGGCAGGGAGCTGATGAGATTTTGGGGCAGCATCCTCCTTGGGAGTGCTGCTGCTATGGGACTTGTAGGGTGTGAGCTTGGTGGCAGGTGCTCAGCCAAGAACTCCAAAAACTCCCAAACACGGATCCACAGGGCAGGCAGTGACACTTACAGTCCCTTACAAGCCACCTGGGGTCTTCTGCTCTTCAGGAAAGATGGGCTCAAAGGAAGAATGATGCGCTTCCGGGGTTAAGGTAGGAGTGGCTGATTCAGTCCCTAATTCTCTTGGAACAAAGATCATCATCAGATCATCCCAGAGCAAGGTACAAAGACCAGAAAAACAAATACTTTGCTGCAGATAGCATTCTTTGGACACTGCCAGGTTCATTGTCAGGAAGCCTTTGCGCTGTTTTCTTCTCCTGCCTCTGTGTTGTGTGAGTGGGTGTGTCAGACTGTAAAAAGTGCATAACATTTGTCCTTTCCTTTTGGAGGCCCTTTATCTGCCTTTTATAAAATGGGTTTTTTTTTGTGTCATCCTCTTCCTGGAAACTCTCTGTTTAATAATCTCAATTATGCAAAGAAACTTGGTTAAGTTTTTGGTGTGCAAAGTGCATTCTGTGTGTTTCTGAGTTGATCAGACTTTACCTATTACAACTCATTTTTTAAGTTACCTCTTTATAATGCCAAAGTTGAAAGGGTTGTGACACAGAGATTCAGAAGCTACCACTATGTTGATAAATAAAATAAACCTGTCCTGTTTCTCCTAAGGATGAGTGGCACAAACTGGCTCGTATCCACATGCTAACCACAAACTCCTGCTTTAATGATTCATCTTACAGCAGTGGGAACACTCAGATTCCTATTTCCAGCCTTTCACAGATGCACTGACTAGAGGCACTAGAGTTCAGCTCAACAGCTGCAGAATGGCATTTTAAGGAAATCTGAAAAATAGAAGGATTCAATTAATAACTGCGGCATCTGAAGGGAGGTAGTCTCCTGCTTCAGTTGGGAGTGGGCATGGTGATATCTTCTTAAATCATTCCAGGCAAAACTATATTTAGACATAGCTTCTTCCTTTACTTTCTGCCTCATTACTGGAACTATAATACATCCATGGTGCACCTTGGTTTCACAATGGTTTTCGTGGATCCACACCTGGGTTTGTGCTATCCATTGCATTCCCAAAACTGCGATTTACCAACAGCAGGTTAGAGACTGATCCAAAGAAAACAGGAATTACTGTTATTGCAACACTAATGTATAGGTCTTTAGGGGTTTTATTCAGTTGGGTTTTACTTGTTTGTTTGCTTTGTGTGGGTTTTTTTCTTGTACATTGTTGATTTGATTCGCTGTTACCAGTTCTGAGGCACTCTGGAGCCCTGGCTCCCTGGTTTTCTGAGAGCTGATGGAACGAAAGCAAAGGGTCACAGGCAATGTTAGCAGCCCTAAATAAGTGCTGGATTAAGTCCATCATAACAGATCTTTCTCATTTTTATAAAACCTGCATATCTGCATTTGTGCAGACTCCGGATGAGCAGCCTCTATCCTCACCTGCTTTTCCTCTGGTAACTTCACTCAGCTGCAAGGAAAAGAGCCTCAGCTCTCCAGGGGCACTGATGTGAATCTGGGCTTGCAGGGACCGGCCACCAGATGACACTGTTATCCCTAAGAATGAACTAACATAGGAGCAAGGCCCTGAAATTACTCCTCAGAAACAGGGGGTGAAGGAACCTCCTGCATTCCGGGGAAATGATAGGTGCCTGAGCATCTTCTGGAATTCGGTGCCCTCTCCCTTGACCTGTGTTTCTGAGGAGGGAATGTCAAAAAAAAAAAAAAAAAAAGGCAACTTATTTGCTTCAGTTCATTGCAGGTAAACTGCAGACATTGCTGTGCTTTATTGTATGCATTAGTTTTCATTTATTTGCAGATGAACCTGGACCAAAGGATAGTAAATGTATTTTCAACAAGTGATGAGAATTACAAATTGATCCTCCTATTCAAGTTTATCCATCCACAGTCAATCCTGCTGATTCAGAAATTAGATTAGATAAGGAGTTTGATTTGCTAGTAGTGGTAAAACACTACAAGTTTTTCAGCCTAAAAAGCTGCCATCATCACTTTGAACTGCTGAAAATATCACTGTAATTAAAAGTTATTCTTCTGTCAAGGTTTCTCTTCCCCCCCCCCCCCCCCAGTTTTTCCAGAGTGAACAATGTGTCTCATCTGTTCCCTGGAGTGAACTGACTTTCTCCCCTTATTAACCTTTGGGATGGAAAAGCCAAAGAGCCTCAACGTTCTCTTTGACACACTCTCTTTTCCACTGGCCTTTATCCTGCCCAAATCCCTTTGGAGCTGCATGGCTGGTACAGCTTTTCTTTTCTTCTGAATTTCAGGTGGCCCCTGAGACAAAAGCAGTCATGAAGTGGTTGAGGTCTATCCCATTCGTGCTCTCTGCCAGCCTCCATGGGGGTGAGCTGGTTGTGACCTATCCTTATGACTATTCAAGGCATCCGATGGAAGAAAAAATGTTCTCCCCTACACCTGATGAGAAGGTAATATTGTTTTTGCAGTAAGAGCAAACTCCTGTGGTTTCCATGTGGAAATGTTTTCTTTTAACAAATAACAGACTTTGATTTATTTAGGTTGTGTAGGTGTGTCTCTCTGTATATGCATGTATGTGTTAAATATGTAATAAATCACGTTTATATACATAATGCAAGTGTATATATAATATGAGATTAGCGTACATATAATATGAAATTAGCTCAGTTGGTTAGAATATGGTGCTAATAATGTCAAGATTTCAGGTTTTATCCTCATATGGGCCATTTTTTTAAGAGCTGGAGTTGATGAGATCGTGGGTTCCTTCCAACTCAGAATTTTATGAGATTCTGATTTATAGACTTACTTAATGTGCTTTAAAATATAGGATCATTTACGCACTATCAGCATGGTCTGGAAAGATTTACCTATCTTTTGCGAGGCAAAATATGATTTCATAAAGCACAGCCTAGGAAAATCCAGGCTTTTAATTTTTAAGGGGACTAGGCTGTGATATTTTTACCAGTGATTTCCAGAAGAAAAGGAACAAGCCTGACCAACAGTGTTATTTTCTGCTGAAATCTATAGAGGGGAAAAAACCAAGACTGGCTACCATATGGTGGCAGCCTTGTAACATTTATTCCAGGTCAGTTGAATGAGAAAGGTTTCCCCCTCTTGTCCCTGGAAAACTCCCCATTTGGGACACACTGTAAATCTTCTGTGAAATTTTTTGCCATCTTTCCTATTTCCCATTGGTTTCCTCAATCTAGTATTCATTGCCTACATGCCCACTAGGAGAACAGCTAGATTATCAACCTTCTAGTGTATGCTAAAAATGTCCCTGGCCTCCTAAGAAAAGTGGTTCTTTATATAACAAACAGCAGTTGAAAATAGTCAGAAGTCGATCTTTGACTTGAAGCATCCGTTGTCTTTGAGCATATCTCTGGTCTGACTTCTAAAACGACAGTTCTCACTACAACATGTTAAATATTTAAATATTTATAGCTGCTAAACATTTTTATATCAATCCGTTTCTTCTGAGCTTCACAATACTTACTGACTATGCACATATGAAAATGACTTAGCAGTAAAATTAACCAGGCGCTCCACAGTAAAAAACCTATGTAAGAAATATCTGGTGGATGCTAATGAAAGCTACAGAAGCCCTTGGACTAGGGGAAATCATAAACATGTTCATTTATATCCCATTGCCTGGGCTAGGGTTATCCTTGATTAAGAATACATGGTGAAGGAATATGGCCATGTGTGCCTTATAATGCAGTTCACCTGTGGAATGGAAGGACAGCAGTCCCTCTATCATCTCCACTCAGGGACAGCATGTATATTTTGAGTGAAGTGATGCAGTCACACAGACAAAGGGCTCCATCCCAGAGCAGTGCACCACTGGACAAGCCCTGAAGGATCCCTGGTTTGCAACACTGTAAGACAGGAAGCCTTATACTGGTGACTGCTGCATAGTCAGTGGCTACAAAGTCTGGGAAGTTGGTTGCAAATGTGGAAGTTTAAAACATATGTAGCAGGGGGATAGGGGTGTGCTCAATGAAACCAAATTTTTTCAAATGACAGAACAGGAACCTTAACAGCATTATCAGTATTGCTTCAAATTTTGCACAGAAAGTTACAAAACCTGCATCTATGAAGTGACTTGAATTTAAGCAACATCATCTGCAGATGCTGCTGGCAGAGAACCTCCATCCCAAAATAAAGCAGTTTGGTTCAGCTGCCGTATGTTAGCCATAACCTTTTTCCTGACTGCTGACCTTTCCCATTTGCTGTGCAAGAGGAAACTTTCAGCCCAGGGTGAAATGCTGCAGCGCAGATAAGGGCCAAATATTAAAAAGTCAAATTCTGACAAATATATTCAAACCAGGTTGCCCTGTTTGAAAATCTTTATGGGTGCTGCCACCTCCCTGCACTCTGTCATGGTGTGTATCTGGTAGCACAAGGATCCTCTTGGCACTTGCTCCAAGACACTGCAGATTTCAAGCCTCTTTATCCTGTATCACAGCCTGGGCTGGTACCTGCAGAGACCAAGGAGTCTCGAAGCTGAACCATGTCCTTGCACTCACATTCTTGCATCTGGTTCAGCCTACCTATTCAAAACTTTCCCATGTTTTGACTTCTGGGGAGGCAGATGTTTTTAGCAGGCACTCGCTTTGTGTTACACAAGAAGCTGCACTGATGCTTCTGCTCATCAGAGCAGAAAGGTCCACAACAATTCAAGTCCACTCCTTTTGGTGAGTTGAAACACTCGCTTTCATCCCTCTGAAAACTTCAACCTGAGACAATTAGTGGGGTAAAAGTGCTGACCAAGGTAACAGCACTGACCTCATTTTATGAAATGAAGCATCATGCTACCAAAGACACAAGGATTCCTCTGTGTTTTTTCCCATTTTTTTCCACAGTATTACACCTAAACATCTAAGTTTTTTTTGAGGTCCATGATTAGTCATACATTAGCTGCTAAGTAATAACAAATGTATTGTTATCCAGGAACTTTTAATTTTTTTCAAAAAAAGTGTAACTTTTTTTTTAAACCTATTTAACTTGCTTTTGGAATTATCACTTTCTCTTCTCACTACCACTTGTCTTCGTTCACTTGCACTAGTGACCAGGTAAAAGCCTTATGTCCCTTGCTGTGAAACAAGAGAAGAGTTGGTCACTGAAAATAGCACATCTGCAGATGTCGTTGTAAAAGCTGAGGAACGTACTCCTAAGTCACATTGGCACACTCAAAACTTTCAGCAAATTCCTTTCACAGGATGTTCAGAAGTGGTACCCAAATTGGTGGTAGAAATCAAAGATATTGAGTCTAGCACTGAACTATTGGCAGTAAAAGTTCTGCTTAATTTAATTAACATCCACTTCTTTTCAGCAGAACTTTGAAGGATACTTAATTTTCTGTGCTGGACAATGCTTAGACACATAGAAACTCAAGGGGGCTGTGGAAATGTTTTATATTAAATCAGAACTTTTAGTGTCTGGTTATCAGAAGTATTTTGGTAAATTGTCTTTACACTTATATTACACTCTCTTTCCACCTTTCCCCGGTAACCTATCTGATCCCATAATTGACTCAGCTTTGTGATTATTAGAAAAAACCATAAATATTAATCAATGTTGTGTGATTGGTCATTTTGACATCAAGGATAAAGTTTGGGATTACTTCTAAAACTAATATTTTAGCCACCCAACTCCTTGTACACATTGTCTTAAGCAATATGCAATGAAACTCTTGATGATGAATAGTAGGATCAAATAGCATCTGATAACTGCTGTTAGTTCAATCTTGAAATCTGAAAGCATAGCCTTTGCAGATGAAGTTCAAATAAACAAAAAGGAGAGGGGGGGATTTTTGTACAGAGTTGGAATAAACATTGGAAAAGAAGGGCAGGAACATGATTCAAATAAATGGTTTCTGCAGATCACTGCTATTTCTTCTGTCACTGTTCCTTTCTGTGTAGTGACTGCTCTGCTCTTCATCAGTATCAACACTCTCAGGAAATCAGTGGTGACATCCTACATCACCACATCCTTTCATTCACTTTTTGGGAATAGTTTCTGCCCCACAAAGAAGCAACTGTCATTGAGATCAAACCGTCAGGTTTGCCTGTGTGAGTGATAAGTGCAAAGCAAATTGACACTGTCTATTTTAAACAGCAGCAGTCAATATGAAAATCTAGTTGGACTGAAGGTGATATAAGTATTTTTTAAAGGGTAAAAATAGCAAAAGATAAAACACAACTTAAAGGACGTCTACCAGAAAGACGGAGAGGGACTTTTTTACGAGGGCAGGTAGTGACAGGACAAAGGGGAATGGCTTTAAACTGAAAGAGGATAGATTTAGATTATATATAAGGAAGAAATTTTTTACTGTGAGGGTGGTGAGACACTGGAACAGGTTTCCTAGAAAAGTTGTGGATACCCCACCCCTGGAACTGTTCAAGGCCAGTTTGGATGTGGATTTGAGCAACCTGATCAAGTGGGATGTGTCCCTTCCCATAGCAAGAGGGTTGGAAAAAGATGATCTTTAATGACTTTTCTAACCCAATCCATTCTAGGATTCTATGACAACAGGGAGAGATAATTTCAACTTTAAGATCTGGGACCTGAAGCACAACCAATCAAGGCTTCTGCTCCTGTCCCAGATGATAGATAGAAGCCAAGTATCACAAAATCCACTGGTATTTAAAATGTTGTCTCTGGCTAAATATATTGGATCACAGAGACCAATATAACAGAGACAAATGAAAAATTCCTAGCAAAAAATGAAAACTTCCTTGCACAGCAGTTCATTGCTTCCTTCAGTCTCAAGGGGGCTCAGTGTCTGGGTGGGTGGCTCATTGTCTGGGCTTGCAACTGCCATGGTTACTAACAGCAATGACAATGTTTACAGTTTGTAAAAGCAAATGTATTTCAAAACTGTTTGTTACAGGTATTTAAAATGCTGGCTAAAGCCTATGCAGACGTACACCCTGTCATCTCAGACCAGTCGGAACTACGTTGTGGTGGAAACTTTGTAAAACGTGGAGGTATCATAAATGGTGCTGAGTGGTACAGCTTCACTGGAGGTAAAACCACTTTACTGTCATGTCAAGTGAGGTAAAACCTCTATGTGACCTTCATAAGACACAAGGGTTTGAACAAAGTAATTTTATTCATTTCAATTTGCTTAAGGTCATATATCTGCAAAACGTAGCTTGTAGGGGATTTAAGTAGCAAAATGTATGTGGGTAACATTTGTATTCAGATGACATGGGACGTATTCAGCCCCATTGTGACTTGAGGAAAGTTAATAAGTTATGCAAGGTTTAAATTTGCTTTAGTACAATATAATTTTGTTTTTCAAATCTGAAATGTAGAAATAAATGCTTAATGCTATGCTCTCATTCCTTAGCAGCACGAGTTTGAATCCATTTTGCAAGTGCTGAATTTTCAATCTGTTTAAATAATTTTTTTTTTTCAGAGAAAATTACAAACATCCCATTCATTTGTGCTTTTGTTGTTAATTTGATTTCTCCAATAATAGTATTGTGTTTTCTTTAGGATTCCTGCAATACTGGCATGGATGAAATATCAGTGTTCATAAATTTTCAGCAGTGGTTCAGTTGTGTTTTCAAATAGGACTCAGCTTGATCCCCAAATAATTATGTTGAAACTAGGCATTGAGAATGCTTTGGGGCATGGGTGAGAATTAGGTTTAAGTATCTTTGGCTTACATTCTTCTCAAAATTATATCCAATGTCTTTTGTACAGAAACAGTTTTGAACATAATAATGGCAAAAGGTCATTTCTGTTCTGGTGACCCTTGGCAATCACCTCTGATACAGCCGATTATCCAATTACCATGATTAACCAATCCTCATCGCTCTATCGCTGCTTCTTGGTCAGGAGAATAATAATTTAAAATTATGCTTTTTTGTCTCAGAGAAGTGTCATCATCATTAGTTAATTCGTAGTTGAAACAAGTTGTTGAATTCTGATTTTGTTGAATACTTTTTTATATACTAGCATATACTCTTTGCAATAGAATAATCTACACCCACTGGGACGGCATTCAGATGATTGTAGCAGCAAAGCTGCAGTTAAAGGCTACATTGCTTGTTCATGAGCTCATCTTTTTCTTTTTAAACCTATAGGTATGGCAGATTTTAATTACCTTCACACAAATTGCTTTGAAATTACCGTGGAGGTAGGATGCGAAAAGTTTCCTTTGGAGGAAGAACTGTTTACAATCTGGCATGAAAACAAAGGTGCCCTTCTGAATTACATGGAAATGGTATGGCTCTGCTTTTACAGACCTTTGTGCTCACAGATTCACTTTTTCATTGTCAGTATTAGTTTTTTTACTGTTTCCCCAGTTAGCTGTCAAGATAGGGCTGAATCAATTATGACACTCCACCAGGGTCCTCGGTGCCTCAGTCTGTCTAGCAGTACCCACAGAAAATATTCTACCTGTACTGCAGGAAAAGTTGAGATTGAGGACTGTAAAGGCCTTGAAAACACTGAGAAAGGGAATTATCTGTGAATACTTCGGCCAACATTATACATCATGTGTCCAAAATTTAACATTATAGAAAACCCACATATTCAGAAAAGTATGAATCAACCTTTCTCTTGAAGATTAAAGCAACAAGATCAGCTCTCCAGAGACCTTCCTGAAACTTTTTCTTTTCCACATTGTGTTTGTGTCCCAAATCCTACCGTCCCACAGCAAGATTTAGATTCAGCTAAAATCTTGCTAGAAATGCCATTTACACACTTTCCATCTTGATTTCTTTATGGAATTAGAAAGATCTGAAAGATCTGAAGCCAGATCTTCCAAAGGAACAACTGTGTGTCTCTGAGCATTAAAACATGCCATTTAAAAGTAATTTTCAATGATAAGTTTAAGCTCAGCAAAAACAAATATCTCACTGACAATAAGTAAGTGAGCACAGAAACAGAAGTTGCTCATCTTTCTCTCAGCCATTAGTAGATTAGCTTTCTGTCATGCCTTATTTTGATAGAGTACGCAGTAATTTAAAATTGTTAGGAGTGTTTTTATGGCCTTTCTAAGCAACCTCTTGCTACTTGTGGTAAGTATTATCATTCAATAAAGTCTACAGTACAGACCACCAAACTCATTTCGTTTTACAGCTGTCTGATGAAAATGAGTTTTAGTGAATCCAAATGGAGCTGGGTTAAATCCATATATATTGTAATTGAAGTCTTCAAGATGTAAAGATTTTATAGTGTGAGATACTGTAGAAGTCTGTGCTGGAAAAGCTTTTTGAGTAAATGCAGAACAGTAAGCAAAACTACTTTGTAGATAAGGATGACTGAATTACCCCCGATAAGGATTAAGTCTGCCATAACCAATTCAAACTTTTCTTATTCTGATATGTACCAGGCTGTTTGGTGTGTGTACAAATCCACTTGGTTTAACACACAGAAGCAGAATTCATTTTCCTAAATGCCTATCCTTTCTCCCCATGAGAATTAATATCAAAACACTCTCCCAAACTCATATGGCACGGAGTTGAGGAAAAATGAAAAATACTTGATTTACTAAAGGAAACCAAAACAACATTGTTAAAGAAATTTCAGTTTTGTCATTTTTATCCTGTTATGTTGTAATTGCAAAATTATTATTGAAGTTGAATGAGGTCATACTTGTTTGAGTATGACTACACTGTAAATTAAATTTGGGTCCAAGATGACTCTTCTGACCAGATTTATCCACTATCCATAAGATAAATCCTCAAGCCCATGCTGAAAAGGAAATTGCAGTGCTTCATCATAAGGGCCAGTTTTCAAGTCCTTATACTGAGCTGTTCCTAAATCCTCCTGTGAATAGCTCCACTCAGTACAAAATGGCCTTTTAACAAGAGCAGTGACAACACAGTCTCACCTTAAATAAAAAACTGCTGTCACTAGACCAGACATTTAATTTTCAGCTTTTTATTATGAATTTCTGTAAAGTTGGATATTTTAATGTTTATTTTTAAATGTCTTTATACTCCAACAGAAAAGCAAATATATTTTTTCCATTGTTTTGATGCTTTGTGCTTTTTTTTCTATTCTTTTGTGACAAAGGATACTGGGGAGGAGAAAATGAGAGGAAAATAAGAAGGTGGGAAAGTGAAGTAAAGAACAGCTCAAGCTGATCATAGCAGTTCAGACAAAAAATAAAAATGGAATTATTTCTCACTTAAAAAGGTCATATAGACTTCCCAATATAAAATACTGTAGTGGGTTGACCCTGGCCAGATACCAGGTACCCACTAAAGCCACTCACTCTCTCCCTCTGCAACTAGACAGAGGAGAGAGAAAAAAACCAGCTAAGAATTCATGAGTACATATAAGAGCTGGGAGAGGTCAGTGACTGATTACCTTCACGGGCAAAACAAGACTCAAAGTGGGGATAATACTTATATTTATTACTAACAGGATAAGAGCCAAAGAGTGAGAAATAAAAGAGTCTTAAAAACACTTTTCCCCCACCCCTCCTTCCTTCCATGCTCTCCCTCCTCCCCCCCCAACAGTGCAGGGGGACGGGGAATGGGGGTTATGGTCAGTTGTTTTTTCTGCCACTGCTCAGGGAGAGGAGTCCTTCCCCTGCTCCTGTGGGGTCCCTCCCACAGGAGACAGTCCCTGATGGACCTCTCCAGCACGAGTCCATCCCTCGGGCAGCAGTTCTTCCCAAACTGCTGTCCCATGGGTCACTCCTTCATGGGGTGCAGTCCTTCATGAATGAGCCCCCACAGGGGCCACACGTCCTACCCAGGAAAAACCTGCTCCAGCATGGGCTTCCCTCTCCACGGGCTGCAGGTCTCCGGCAGGACACCCCACCATCCTGGGCCTCCCATGGGGTCACAGCCTCCTTCATACATCCACCTGCTCCAGCATGGGCTCCTCCATGGGCTGCAGGTGGGTCTCTGCACCCCGATGGCCCCCCATGGGCTGCAGGGGCACAGCTGCTCCCCCATGGTCTGCAGCACGGGCTGCAGGGCCTCAGCTCCGTGCCTGGAGCACATCCTGCCCCTCCTTCTACACTGACCTCGGTGTCTACCTTATTGTTCCCATGTTCTCACTCCACTCTTCCCTGACAGGAATTTATTCTGTGCAATAATCTTTTGTTTTTAATTATGTTATCTTGGAGGTGTTACTGTTGCTCCTAATTGGCTCAGCCTTGGCCAGTGGCAGGAAGTCTGTCCTGCAGCCATCTGGCATTGGCTCCATTGGACAGGAGAAGCTTCTGGCAGCTTCTAACAGAAGCCACCCCTGTAACCACCCCTGCTACCAAAACCCAGCCACAGAAACCCACGACAAATATTTTCATTTTGGAACATTGTAAAAAGAGAACCATAAGAGGTTTAATTTTTAAATACTTGGATTTTTTGTTTTGTTTTGTTTTATTTTTTGAGTTTCAAATACAGTGAGCTTTTTGTGCACCTCCTAGTATGACAGAATTCGCATTGCTCTTTAGATTGTCACCAAGCACGTTTCTCAACAGCTTGAGCAGCTCAGTTCTGTGCTTGTAGAGAAGGCAAAAGGATATCATACACTGCTGTCATGACATACTGACAGGTAGTGAAGCATAGGCAGCAGAGTGATGATGAGTCCCAAGCACCTAAAGTGATGCCTTCTCATTATGTACAGAGCCTCGGATTGGTTTTTAAAGCCTTAACTTTTCATTTCTTTGTGGTTCTGGGTCTAGGGCTGACATCCAGAAGCAGTCTTTAAATACTGTGGTCAGATCATGAGGTGCCAGTGACTTGTGCAGAGAAGGGTCTCTCGATGCAGAGCCACATTCCTCACCCCCAAAAAAGCTCTGATTCCATTATCCCTTTCTCATAGCCCCCTTGTAGCTCCCTAAACAGGGAATGTGATCTGAAGGGGCATTAGCGCCTGAGACCCTCTATAACAGGTTGAACCTTTTGACAGTTGTTTCCTCTCTGGAGGGGTTTTCTTGTAGAAGCTGAGGAAGTGGTACTGTAATAAATGACTCCTATCCAACTTTGCTTTGCTTTACCAGGTTCATCGGGGGATAAAAGGAATTGTGTCTGATAAGTTTGGCAACCCAATAAAAAATGCTCGTATTTCAGTCAGGGGCATTCAACATGATGTCACCACAGGTAATATTTTCAGTCTAAGATCTTTTCTGGGACAGAGTGAAAGTACTGAGAGCTGAATCTGCAAAAGTCTTGTCATATTTGACAGAAATGGCACCTTAACAGAGAACTGAAGGCTCAACTGTGTCTTTGGTTCTAGAATAACAAGAAAGAAGACATGTCAAGCTGGCTGTTGAGTTTGATGTGTCTCTGGCATGACAGAGTTCTTGCCATGAAAAATTGTACCTGGAGTTGTCTGCTGTCCACCAAAGCCAATGTTTGGGGAAATAGGGCAATAGCTCTGCTCAGGGGCTGTACCTCAGCATGGAGCACTGATGGAATAAGTTAGCTGAGATATTGTGAACATGTTGTAGATAGTAGATTAGGATCTACTCTGACTTTAACAACTAGAATAATTGCAGTAATTGAAAGGTCTGCAACATTCATGTGGAAATGCATAAACATATGCAATTTTTGTACAATAGTTATATCAAATGCAAAAAAAACTAGAACATTGAATTATTATACCTACCACCAACTGGTAAACATGTACTGAGGGGTATGTAACTGCTAATTTTCACAGTCATAAAGTTCTGAGCTTTTAGGCTGTCACTGAAATCAATGCTCTGTTTTTATTATTGATTTCAGCGAGAACAGGGTAGGCCATAGGAGTGCAAAACAGAAGACATGAATGGTAACATTTTACTCTAATGGCAGTTGTTGAATCAATTTGGAAAGCCAGAATGGCTTATAATGTAATGGATGCTTTCCAGCTTCCAAAAAAACTAGCATTAGAGGGGATACAATAGTGGAGATGATGCAGATCGTTTTGGCTGGTGGGAGACTCTGGCATGAATTAGGGTCTTTTCAAACTTCTTTTCAAACAATGGCTTCCCATTGGCAGTGAACCTTTAAAGGATTAAGAATTAAATAAAAATGTGTTTATATTGAAGGAAAGAGGAGTATTTGTTCTTTAGTTAGGTGGGGTTAAGAATGTTATATGATTAAAAAGTTTTTGATTTCAGTGTTAAAAAAAAGAAATTCCACAAGAAAATAGCATTAACGCAACATTTACTTAGCTAAGAGACTTACCATTCAAAATAAAGGAAATATAAAATGAAGAATAATTTTTTCTGGTTTAAAATTCCCTGATTTTTCCTTCAGGCTCTAACCTTCAGCTGGAGGAAATTTACACCCATTTTACACTAATGGCAATTTATACCAGCTGCAGCTCTGACTCCATAGTCTTATGTGCTAGAATGTCTGCAAAGTAATTGAGCGTAATTTAATAAAAGCAGGGATTTCTTAGCTCCTTAGACATACTAAATATATATATTGCAGCCTGGATTCTGATTTCACTTTCTTAAGTTTCACATAGCTTTAAATTAATTTCTTTGGGAGTTATTCTCCATACCCTTGGGAAAGCAGAACGAAGGAAAGTTTCTCTTCCCTGTGATACAGGAACAGCAGTTGCTGACATTTTGTATGTGAATTTTACTCCATTAGCTCCCAAAGGCCAAGTTTTCACAGGCAAAGTCTCTTTTTGTCATCTAGAGTTTGCATTCAAACATTTTTCAGAGCGTGAGATCCTTTCACAGCCTGCCCCCTAAATGCTTGTGCTATCTGTGTGCGCACGGGTATGTGACTGTGTAACTTTAAAGGGTACGATACTAAAAATCAAGTTTTATTGTGCTTTTACCTTTCCTAAGCTGCTGATGGAGACTACTGGCGACTCCTGCCTCCAGGGACATACATAATCAGTGCCCAAGCGCCGGGATACAGCCGGGTGATGAAGAGGGTCACCATTCCTGCCAAGATGAAACAGGCCGGGCGAGTCGATTTTGTGTTGCGACCTGCTGAGGCCTGGCCCAACAAGCTCCTCCGCCGCTCCATGGAAAACACGTACGACCCGTACGACCCACTGGAACTTTTTGACCCTCATGCCCAACCCAGGCAGCCCGAGGCCCGAGGTGGGTCATCACCAGGCAGGGAGAAGCCCTGGTGGTGGTCTTACTTCAGCTCTCTAGACCTGCACAAACCTCTGTGGCTGCTCAAGCAGCGCTGAAGGGCATCACAGTGCTCTGCTCAGCTCCCTCTGCTGCCCTTCCACGGCGTTCCAGACACCCTCACTGCTCTTGGCAATATTTAAATGTTTCATTTGAAAATACAATGTTAATTCAAGCGCGCTTACTTCTTTTGTTTTCTCTTCACACACAACTGAGCATATTCAAGTGGGTTCTTTGTATATTAAAAAAAAATGGTGCACATACAATCAAAGGCCAGATTTTATGCAGTTTCTTTCTTGGTAATGCTCTGTACTTCTGCCCATGTAGTTAATCATCACATCCATTATTTATTAGGTCCTAAGTACCTGCAGGAAAATATTCCTTATCCTTTAATGCATTTTTGTACACATTTTAATGCATTAATGATTATATACTAAAAACAACTTGCAGAAACATTCAGAAAACTCTTTTTCTTATATTAGCATATTAATTTCAGTTCATTACTTCTTCTAATATGAGCTCAAAATCTTGGGAGGTTTTTTTAACTTTTAAAAGTTTTTTTTAATTTAAATGTAGGTTTTTAATGTATTTCAGCAAAATACTGAAAAATGCCTTTACTACTGGAAATAAATCCTATGACATAGAAAAACACATGAGATAATTTGTGAAGAATTTAGGTTAATGTGTGACATATTACACACTAAGTTTGTTAACATCACGCATTATTCTGAGCCAATGTACTTGTTAATGGAACTTGTAGACATCAAAGAAAACACAAACTTCTTTTCAAGATAGTTGGGTAAAACCTCAGTGAATAGCGATCTTGCAAGATGCTGTTCTCTCTCAAATATTAGATGCAATGTATTTTTTAGGGTCATTTAAACAAAAAGTCCCTAATTTTGGTGAAACACATAGACCTGCCCTTCCTTTTGGCTTGAAGGGTTAATGAACTGTGTATATGGACTGTATTTCCCCGTCTAAATGCCACAGCGTGTGAACTGGGTGATTGTTGGAGCTGATGTACTTTCTGTAGGAGCTGCTGGATGACCTGTGTGGATTGCCCTTCAATTTGTGAAAACTTTTTTGCTCGTCTTAGGTAAAGCAGTCCACGTTGCATGAACCCCATAATCCATGTGCACATATCTCATACTAAAATTGCCTAAGAAGAGCCAAGAGATGAATGATCTTAATTCTGCAACCAGATGCTGCACATGGCTAAGTACCTTATTCCCAATTGTAATCTGATTGAAGTTAGGAGACTGTTATTCATGTGCTTGAATGTCTGCAGAAAGAAAATGATTTCATAGCATTAACAAGTATTTATAATGTAATTATGTGGGACTGAATGTACTGCATGCACATGGATAAGTGTTCCTTGCCCAGGCTTGCCAAGTTAAAGGAACTCTGGACCCTAAATATGCCAAGGAAAATTGAGCAAGAGTTAGACTTCCAGAGTTTATTTCCAGTAATAGGTATTATCACTGTTTTCTGTGGTCATTTTTTTTTTGTGGTAAGAGAGAAAAGAAAAGAAAAGAGAAGAAAAGAGAAGAAAAGAGAAGAAAAAAGAAGAAAAGAGAAGAAAAGAAAAGAAAAGTAAAGAAAAGAAAAGAAAAGAATAAAAACCCAAACAATAAAAACAAAACAATAAAAAACAAAATAATAAAAAACAAAACAATATAAAAGAAAAGAATAAAAAATAAAATAATAAAAAATAAAATAATAAAAAATAAAACAATATAAAAGAAAAGAATAAAAAAGAAAACAATAAAAAAGAAAAGAAAAGAAAAGAAAAGAAAAGAAAAGAAAAGAAAAGAA